>NC_063434.1:20680153-21031270 GCF_020379485.1 Brassica napus | reverse complement strand
TTTTTAATAATCGGTAAAAACTGCTATTTTTGAAAGTTTTCATTTTTAGAAATAATGTAGTAGGATTAGGGTTTTGTGATTTAGAAATTCGGAAACAAAAATATTGGGATAGATGAGTATTTTTCTGAGTTTTCATTCAATAGGTTGTATTTTTAAATAATTTTCTAAAAAACTGCTATTTTGGAAAGTTTTCATTTTTAGAGAAATACTGTAGATTAGGGTTTGTGATTTAGAAATTAGGATAACAAGAATATTGTGGATAGATGAGTATTTTTCTGAGTTTTTCATCAATAGTTTGTATTTTAAATAATTTTCTAAAAACTGACTATTTTGAAAAAGTTTCATTTTTGAGAGAGAAATACTGTAGATTAGGGTTGTGATTTAAAATTAGGATAACAAGAATATTTGTGGATAGAGAGTTATACTTAAAGAGTTTCATCAATCGACAGTATTTAAAATAATTTCTTTAAAAACTGCTATTTTTGGAAAGTTTTCATTTTTTAGAGAAATACTGTAGATAGGGTTTTTGATTTAGAAATTAGGATAACAAGAATATTTGTGGATAGATGAGTTTTTTTCTGAAGTTTTCAAATAAGCTGTATTTTAAATAATTTTCTTAAAAAACTGCTATTTTTGAAAAGTTTTCATTTTTTAGGAAAATACTGTAGATTAGGATTTGTGATTTAGAAATTAGGATAACAAGAAATATTTGGGAATAGATGAGTATTTTTCTGAGTTTTTTATCAATATGTTGTATTTTTAAATAATTTTTTAAAAACTGCTATTTTTGGAAAGTTTTCATTTTTTAGAAAAATACTGTAGATTAGGGTTTGTGATTTAGAAATTAGGATAACAAGAATATTGTGGATAGATGAGTATTTTTCTAATTTTTCATCAATAAGCTGTATTTTTAAATAATTTTCTTAAAAGTGCTATTTTTGAAAAGTTTCATTTTTAGAGAAATACGTAGATTGGGTTGTGATTTATAAATTAGGATAACAAGAATATTTGTGGATAGATGAGTATACTAAAGCATTTTTCATCAGTCTACATTTTAAAATAATTTTCTACAAAACTGCTATTTTGGAAAGTTTTCTTTTTTTAGAGAAATACTGTAGATTAGGGTTTGTGATTTAGAAATTAGGATAACAAGAATATTTGTGGATAGATGAGTATTTTTCTGAGTTTTCAATCAATAGGTTGTATTTTTAAATAATTTTCTTAAAAGCTGCTTTATTCATTTTTTAGAGAAATACTGTAATTAGGGTTTGTGATTTAGAAATTAGGAGATAACAAGAATATTGTCGATAGATGAGTATTTTTCTTGTTTTCATCAATAGATTGGATTTTAAAATAATTTTATTAGAAAGCTGCTATATTTGAAAGTTTTCATTTTTAGAGAAATACTGTAGATTAGGGTTGTGATTTAGAGATTAGGATAACAAGAATATTTGTGCATAGATGAGTATTTTTCTATGTTTTTCATCAATAAGTGTATTTTTAAATAATTTCTTTAAAAGTGCTATTTTTGAAAAGTTTTCATTTTTTAGAGAAATAGTGTAGATTAGGGTTTGTGATTTTAATGATTAGGATAACAAGATATTTGTGGATAGATTAGTTTATACTTAAAGAATTTTTTCATCAGTTCTACAGTATTAAAATAATTTCTAAAAAACTGATATTTGGAAACTTTTCATTTTTTAGAGAAATGCTGTAGATTAGGTTTGTGATTTAGAAATTAGGATAACAAGAATATTTGTGCATAGATGAGTATTTTTTCTAAGTTTTTCATCAATAAGCTGTATTTTTAAATATCTTAAAAACTGCTATTTTTGGAAAGTTTTCATTTTTTTAGAAATAATGTAGATTAGGGTTTGTAATTTAAAAATTAGGATAACAAAATATTGTGTATAGATGAGTATTTGTTCTGAGTTTTTCATCAATAGGTTGTATTTTTAAATAATTTTCTAAAAAACTGCTATTTTTGGAAGTTTTCATTTTTTAGAGAAATACTATAGATTAGGGTTTGTGATTTAGAAATTAGGATAACAAGAATATTTGTGGATAGATGAGTATTGTTTCTGAGTTTTTCAATCAATAGGTTGTATTTTTAAATAATTTTCTTAAAAGCTGCTATATCTGGAAAGTTTTCATTTTTTAGAGAAATACTGTAGATTAGGGTTTGTGATTTAGAAATAGTATAACAAGAATATTTGTGCATAGATAGTATACTAAATTTCATCAATCTACAGTATTTTAAAATAATTTCTTAAAAACTCATATTTTGGAAAGATTTCATTTTTAGAGAAATACTGTAGATTAGGGTTTTTGATTTAGAAATTAGGATAACAAGAATATTTGTGCATAGATGAGTATTTTTTTAAAAGTTTTCATCAATAGCTGTATTTTTAAATAATTTTCTTAAAAACTGCTATTTTTGGAAAGTTTTCATTTTTTAGGAAAATACTATAGATTAGGGTTTGTGATTTATAAATTAGGATAACAAGAATATTTGTGAATGGATGAGTATTTTTCTGAGTTTTTTATCAATATGTTGTATTTTTAAATAATTTTCTAAAAGCTTCTAATATTTTTTTAGAGAAATACTGTAATTAGGGTTTGTGATTTAGAAATTAGGACAACAAAAATATTTATGGATAGATGAGTATTGTTTCTTAGTTTTTCAATCAATAGGTTGTATTTTAAATAATTTCTTAAAAACTGCTATATTTGGAAAGTTTTCATTTTTAGAGAAATACTGTAGATTAGGGTTTGTGATTTAGAAATTAGGATAACAAGAATATTTGTGCATAGATGAGTATTTTTTCTAAGTTTTTCATCAATAAGCTGTATTTTTAAATAATTTTCTTAAAAGTTGCTATTTTTGAAAAGTTTTCATTTTTTAGAGAAATACTGTAGATTAGGGTTTGTGATTTAAAAATTAGGATAACAAGAATATTTGTGGATAGATTCGTTATACTTAAAGAATTTTTCATCAGTTCTACAGTATTTAAAATAATTTTCTAAAAAACTGCTATTTTGGAAACTTTTCACTTTTAGAGAAATGCTGTAGATTAGGGTTTGTGATTTAGAAATTAGGATAACAAGAATATTTGTGCATAGATGAGTATTTTTCTAAGTTTTTCATCAATAAGCTGTATTTTTAAATATCTTAAAAACTGCTATTTTTGGAAAGTTTTCATTTTTTTTAGAAATACTGTAGATTAGGGTTTGTAATTTAAAAATTAGGATAACAAAAATATTTGTGTATAGATGAGTATTTGTTCTGAGTTTTTCATCGATAGGTTGTATTTTAAATAATTTTCTAAAAAACTGCTATTTTGGATGTTTTCATTTTTAGAGAAATACTAAGATTAGGGTTTGTGTTTTAGAAATTAGGATAACAAGAATATTGTGGATAGATGAGTATTGTTTCTGAGTTTTTCAATCAATAGGTTGTATTTTTAAATAATTTTCTTAAAAGCTGCTATATCTGGAAAGTTTTCATTTTTTAAAGAAATACTGTAGATTAGGGTATGTGATTTAGAAATTAGTATAACAAGAATATTTGTGCATAGATGAGTATTTTTTCTATGTTTTTCATCAATAAGCTGTATTTTAAAATAATTTTCTTAAAAGTTGCTATTTTTGAAAGTTTTCATTTTTTAGAGAAATACTGTAGATTAGGGTTTGTGATTTAAAAATTAGGATAACAAGAATATTTGTGGATAGATTAGTATACTTAAAGAATTTTTCATCAATTCTACAGTATTTAAAATAATTTTCTAAAAAACTGCTATTTTGGAAAGTTTTCATTTTTTAGAGAAATGCTGTAGATTAGGGTTTGTGATTTAGAAATTAGGATAACAAGAATATTTGTGCATAGATGAGTATCTTTTCTAAGTTTTCATCAATAAGCTGTATTTTAAATATCTTAAAAACTGCTATTTTTGGAAAGTTTTCATTTTTTTAGAAATAATGTAATTAGGGTTGTGATTTAAAAATTAGGATAACAAAAAATATTTGTGGATAGATGGGTATTTTTCTGAGTTTTTCATCAATAGGTTGTATTTTTTAAATAATTTTCTAAAAAACTGCTATTTTGGAAGTTTTCATTTTTTAGAGAAATACTATAGATTAGGGTTTGTGATTTAGAATTAGGATAACAAGAATATTTTTGGATAGATGAGTATTGTTTCTGAGTTTTTCATTAATAGGTTGTATTTTTAAATAAATTTCTTAAAAGCTGCTATTTTTGAAAAGTTTTCATTTTTTAGAGAAATACTGTAGATTAGGGTTTTTGATTTAGAAATTAGGATAACAAAATATTTGTGCATAGATGAGTATTTTTTAAAAAGTTTTCATTAATAAGCTGTATTTTAAATAATTTTCTTAAAAAACTGCTATTTTGGAAAGTTTTCATTTTTTAGAAAATACTATAGATTAGGGTTTGTGATTTATAATTAGGATAACAAGAATATTGTGAATAGATGAGTATTTTTTCTGAGTTTTTCAATCAATAGGTTATATTTTTTAATAATTTTCTTAAAAGCTGCTATATTATTTTTTAGAGAAATACTGTAATTAGGGTTTGTGATTTAGAAATTAGGACAACAAGAATATTTATGGATAGATGAGTATTGTTTCTTAGTTTTTCAATCAATAGGTTGTATTTTTAAATAATTTTCTTAAAAGCTGCTATATTTGGAAAGTTTTCATTTTTTGGATAAATACTGTAGATTAGGGTTTGTGATTTGGAAATTAGGATAACAAGAATATTTGTGGATAGATGAGTATATTTTCTGAGTTTTTCAATCAATAGGTTGTATTTTTAAATAATTTTCTTAAAAGCTGCTATATTATTTTTTAGAGAAGTACTATAATTAGGGTTTGTGATTTAGAAATTAGGACAACAAGAATATTTGTGGATAGATGAGTATTGTTTCTTAGCTTTTCAATCAATAGGTTGTATTTTTAAATAATTTTCTTAAAAGCTGCTATATTAGGAAAGTTTTCATTTTTTAAAGAAATACTGTAGATTAGGGTTTGTGATTTGGAAATTAGGATAACAAAAATATTTTTGGATAGATTCGTATACTTAAAAAAAATTTTCATCAATTCTACAGTATTTTAAATAATTTTCTAAAAAACTTCTATTTTTTGAAATTTTTCATTTTTTTAGAGAAATACTGTAGATTAGGGTTTGTGATTTAAACATTAGGATAACAAGAATATTTGTGGATAGATGAGTATTTTTTTCTGAGTTTTTCATCAGTAGTTTGTATTTTTAAATAATTATTATAAAAGCTGCTATTTTTGAAAAGTTTTCATTTTTTAGAGAAATACTCTAGATTAGGGTTTGTGATTTGGAAATTAGGATAACAAGAATATTTTTGGATAGATTAGTATACTTAAAGAATTTTTCATCAATTCTACAGTATTTTAAATAATTTTCTAAAAATTTGCTATTTTTGGAAAGTTTTCATTTTTTAGAGAAATACTGTAGATTAGTGTTTTTGATTTAGAAATTAGGATAACAAGAATATTTGTGCATAGATGAGTATTTTTTTTAAAGTTTTTCATCAATAAGCTGCATTTTTAAATAATTTTCTTAAAAACTGCTATTTTTGGAAAGTTTACATTTTTTAGAAAAATACTGTAGATTACGGTTTGTGATTTAGAAATTAGGATAACAAGAAAATTTGTGGATAAATGAGTATTTTTCTGACTTTTTCAATCAATAGGTTGTATATTGAAATAATTTTCTTAAAAGCTGCTATATTATTTTTTTAGAGAAATACTGTAATTAGGGTTTGTGATTTAGAAATTAGGATAACAAGAATATTTGTGGATAGATGAGTATTGTTTCTTAGTTTTTCAATCAATAAGTTGTATTTTAAATAATTTTCTTAAAAGCTGCTATATTTGGAAAGTTTTCATTTTTTAGAGAAATACTGTAGATTAGGGTTTGTGATTTAGAAATAAGGATAACAAGAATATTTTTGGATAGATTAATATACTTAAAGAATTTTTCATCAATTCTACAGTATTTTAAATAATTTTCTAAAAATTTGCTATTTTTAGAACGTTTTCATTTTTTTAGAAAAATACTGTAGATTAGGGTTTATGATTTAAAAATTAGGATAACAAGAATATTTGTGGATAGATGAGTATTTTTTTCTGAGTTTTTCATCAATATGTTGTATTTTTAAATAATTTTCTTAAAAGCTGCTATATTTGGAAAGATTTCATTTTTTATAGAAATACTGTAGATTAGGGTTTGTGATTTAGAAATTAGGATAACAAGAATATTTGTGGATAAATGAGTATTTTTCTGACTTTTTCAATCAATAGGTTGTATTTTGAAATAATTTTCTTAAAAGCTGCTATATTATTTTTTTAGAGAAATACTGTAATTAGGGTTTGTGATTTAGAAATTAGGATAACAAGAATATTTGTGGATAGATGATTATTGTTTCTTAGTTTTTCAATCAATAAGTTGTATTTTTAAATAATTTTCTTAAAAGCTGCTATATTTGGAAAGTTTTCATTTTTTAGAGAAATACTGTAGATTAGGGTTTGTGATTTGGAAATAAGGATAACAAGAATATTTTGGATAGATTAATATACTTAAAGAATTTTTCATCAATTCTACAGTATTTTAAATAATTTTCTAAAAATTTGCTATTTTGGAAAGTTTTCATTTTTTAGAGAAATACTGTAGATTAGTGTTTTTGATTTAGAAATTAGGATAACAAGAATATTTGTGCATAGATGAGTATTTTTTTTAAAGTTTTTCATCAATAAGCTGCATTTTTAAATAATTTTCTTAAAAACTGCTATTTTTGGAAAGTTTACATTTTTTAGAAAAATACTGTAGATTACGGTTTGTGATTTAGAAATTAGGATAACAAGAAAATTTGTGGATAAATGAGTATTTTTCTGACTTTTTCAATCAATAGGTTGTATATTGAAATAATTTTCTTAAAAGCTGCTATATTATTTTTTAGAGAAATACTGTAATTAGGGTTTGTGATTTAGAAATTAGGATAACAAGAATATTTGTGGATAGATGAGTATTGTTTCTTAGTTTTTCAATCAATAAGTTGTATTTTTAAATAATTTTCTTAAAAGCTGCTATATTTGGAAAGTTTTCATTTTTTAGAGAAATACTGTAGATTAGGGTTTGTGATTTAGAAATAAGGATAACAAGAATATATTTGGATAGATTAATATACTTAAAGAATTTTCATCAATTCTACAGTATTTTAAATAATTTTCTAAAAATTTGCTATTTTTAGAACGTTTTCATTTTTTTAGAAAAATACTGTAGATTAGGGTTTATGATTTAAAAATTAGGATAACAAGAATATTTGTGGATAGATGAGTATTTTTTTCTGAGTTTTTCATCAATATGTTGTATTTTTAAATAATTTTCTTAAAAGCTGCTATATTTGGAAAGATTTCATTTTTTATAGAAATACTGTAGATTAGGGTTTGTGATTTAGAAATTAGGATAACAAGAATATTTGTGGATAAATGAGTATTTTTCTGACTTTTTCAATCAATAGGTTGTATTTTGAAATAATTTTCTTAAAAGCTGCTATATTATTTTTTTAGAGAAATACTGTAATTAGGGTTTGTGATTTAGAAATTAGGATAACAAGAATATTTGTGGATAGATGATTATTGTTTCTTAGTTTTTCAATCAATAAGTTGTATTTTAAATAATTTTCTTAAAAGCTGCTATATTTGGAAAGTTTTCATTTTTTAGAGAAATACTGTAGATTAGGGTTTGTGATTTGGAAATAAGGATAACAAGAATATTTTTGGATAGATTAATATACTTAAAGAATTTTTCATCAATTCTACAGTATTTTAAATAATTTTCTAAAAATTTGCTATTTTTGGAAAGTTTTCATTTTTTAGAGAAATACTGTAGATTAGTGTTTTTGATTTAGAAATTAGGATAACAAGAATATTTGTGCATAGATGAGTATTTTTTTTAAAGTTTTTCATCAATAAGCTGCATTTTTAAATAATTTTCTTAAAAACTGCTATTTTTGGAAAGTTTACATTTTTTAGAAAAATACTGTAGATTACGGTTTTTGATTTAGAAATTAGGATAACAAGAAAATTTGTGGATAAATGAGTATTTTTCTGACTTTTTCAATCAATAGGTTGTATATTGAAATAATTTTCTTAAAAGCTGCTATATTATTTTTTTAGAGAAATACTGTAATTAGGGTTTGTGATTTAGAAATTAGGATAACAAGAATATTTGTGGATAGATGAGTATTGTTTCTTAGTTTTTCAATCAATAAGTTGTATTTTTAAATAATTTTCTTAAAAGCTGCTATATTTGGAAAGTTTTCATTTTTTAGAGAAATACTGTAGATTAGGGTTTGTGATTTAGAAATAAGGATAACAAGAATATTTTTGGATAGATTAATATACTTAAAGAATTTTTCATCAATTCTACAGTATTTTAAATAATTTTCTAAAAATTTGCTATTTTTAGAACGTTTTCATTTTTTTAGAAAAATACTGTAGATTAGGGTTTATGATTTAAAAATTAGGATAACAAGAATATTTGTGGATAGATGAGTATTTTTTCTGAGTTTTTCATCAATATGTTGTATTTTTAAATAATTTTCTTAAAAGCTGCTATATTTGGAAAGATTTCATTTTTTATAGAAATACTGTAGATTAGGGTTTGTGATTTAGAAATTAGGATAACAAGAATATTTGTGGATAAATGAGTATTTTTCTGACTTTTTCAATCAATAGGTTGTATTTTGAAATAATTTTCTTAAAAGCTGCTATATTATTTTTTTAGAGAAATACTGTAATTAGGGTTTGTGATTTAGAAATTAGGATAACAAGAATATTTGTGGATAGATGATTATTGTTTCTTAGTTTTTCAATCAATAAGTTGTATTTTTAAATAATTTTCTTAAAAGCTGCTATATTTGGAAAGTTTTCATTTTTTAGAGAAATACTGTAGATTAGGGTTTGTGATTTGGAAATAAGGATAACAAGAATATTTTTGGATAGATTAATATACTTAAAGAATTTTTCATCAATTCTACAGTATTTTAAATAATTTTCTAAAAATTTGCTATTTTTGGAACGTTTTCATTTTTTTAGAAAAATACTGTAGATTAGGGTTTGTGATTTAAAAATTAGGATAAAAAGAATATTTGTGGATAGATGAGTATTTTTTTCTGAGTTTTTCATCAATAGGTTGTATTTTTAAATAATTTTCTTAAAAGTTGCTATTTTTGAAAAGTTTTCATTTTTTAGAGAAATACTGTAGATTAGGGTTTGTGATTTGGAAATTTATGATATCAAGAATATTTGTGGATAGATGAGTATTTTTTCTGAGTTTTTCATCAATAGGTTGTATTTTTAAATAATTTTCTTAAAAGCTGCTATATTTGGAAAGTTTTCATTTTTTAGAGAAATACTGTAGATTAGGGTTTTTGATTTAGAAATTAGGATAACAAAAATATTTGTGCATAGATGAATGTTATTAAATAACAAGAATATCTGAGTTTTTCAATCAATAGGTTGTATTTTTAAATAATTTTCTTAAAAGTTGCTATTTTTGAAAAGTTTCATTCTTTAGAAAAATACTGTAGATTAGGGTTTGTGATTTAGAAATTAGGATAACAAGAATATTTGTGGATAGATGAGTATTTTTTCTGAGTTTTTCATCAATAGGTTGTATTTTTAAATAATTTTCTAAAACACTGCTATTTTTGGAAAGTTTTCATTTTTTAGAGAAATACTATAGATTAGGGTTTGTGATTTAGAAATTAGGATAACAAGAATATTTGTGGATAGATTAGTATACTTTAAGAATTTTTCATCAGTTCTACAGTATTTAAAATAATTTTCTAAAAAACTGCTATTTTTGGAAAGTTTTCATTTTTTAGAAAAATACTGTAGATTATGGTTTGTGATTTAGAAATTATGATAACAAGAATATTTGTGCATAGATGAGTATTTTTTCTAAGTTTTTCATCAATAAGCTGTAATTTTAAATAATTTTCTTAAAAGTTGCTATTTTTGAAAAGTTTTCATTCTTTGGAAAAATACTGTAGATTAGGGTTTGTGATTTAAAATTAGGATAACAAGAATATTTGTGGATAGATTAGTATACTTAAAGAATTTTTCATCAGTTCTACAGTATTTAAAATAATTTTCTAAAAAACTGCTATTTTTGGAAAATTTTCATTTTTTAGAGAAATACTGTAGTTTAGGGTTTGTGATTTAGAAATTAGGATAACAAGAATATTTAGATGAGTATTTATTCTAAGTTTTTCATCAATAAGCTGTATTTTAAAATAATTTTCTTAAAAGTTGCTATTTTTGAAAAGTTTTCATTCTTTGGAAAAATACTGTAGATTAGGGTTTGTGATTTAGAAATTGGGATAACAAGAATATTTGTGGATAGATGAGTATTTTTTCTGAGTTTTTCATCAATAGGTTGTATTTTTAAATAATTTTCTAAAAAACTGCTCGTTTTGGAAAGTTTTCATTTTTTAGAGAAATACTATAGATTAGGGTTTGTGATTTAGAAATTAGGATAACAAGAATATTTGTGGATAGATGAGTATTTTTTCTAAGTTTTTCATCAATAAGCTGTATTTTTAAATAATTTTCTTAAAAATTGCTATTTTTGAAAAGTTTTCATTCTTTAGAGAAATACTGTAGATTAGGGTTTTTGATTTAGAAATTGGGATAACAAGAATATTTGTGGATAGATGAGTATTTTTTCTGAGTTTTTCATCAATAGGTTGTATTTTTAAATAATTTTCTAAAAAACTGCTATTTTTGGAAAGTTTTCATTTTTTAGAGAAATACTGTAGATTAGGGTTTGAGATTTAAAAATTAGGATAACAAGAATATTTGTGGATAGATTAGTATTTTTCTAAATTTTTCATCAATAAGCTGTATTTTTAAATAATTTTCTTAAAAGTTGCTATTTTTGAAAAGTTTTCATTTTTTAGAGAAATACTGCAGATTAGGGTTTGTGATTTAAAAATTTATGATATCAAGAATATTTGTGGATAGATGAGTATTTTTTGTGAGTTTTTCATCAATAGGTTGTATTTTTAAATAATTTTCTTAAAAGCTGCTATATTTGGAAAGTTTTCATTTTTTAGAGAAATACTGTAGATTAGGGTTTTTGATTTAGAAATTAGGATAACAAGAATATTTGTGCATAGATGAATGTTATTAAATAACAAGAATATCTGAGTTTTTCAATCAATAGGTTGTATTTTTAAATAATTTTCTTAAAAGCTGCTATATTTGGAAAGTTTTCATTTTTTAGAGAAATACTGTAGATTAGGATTTTTGATTTAGAAATTAGGATAACAAGAATATTTGTGCATAGATGAGTATTTTTTTTAAAGTTTTTCATCAATAAGCTATATTTTTAAATAGTTTTCTTAAAAACTACTATTTTTGGAAAGTTTTCATTTTTTAGAAAAATACTGTAGATTAGGGTTTGTGATTTAGAAATTAGGATGAAAAGAATATTTGTGGATAGATGAGTATTTTTTCTGAGTTTTTCAATCAATAGGTTGTATTTTGAAATAATTTTCTTAAAAGCTGCTATATTATTTTTTAGAGAAATACTGTAGATTAGGGTTTGTGATTTAAAAATTAGGATAACAAGAATATTTGTGGATAGATGAGTATTTTTTCTGAGTTTTTCATCAATTGGTTGTACTTTTAAATAATTTCTCAAAAGCTGCTATTTTTGAAAAGTTTTCATTTTTTAGAGAAATACTCTAGATTAGGGTTTGTGATTTGGAAATTAGGATAACAAGAATATTTGTGGATAGATGAGTATCGTTAAATAACAAGAATATCTGAGTTTTTCATCAATAGATTGTATTTTTAAATAATTTTCTTAAAAATTGCTATTTTTGAAATGTTTTCATTTTTAGAGAAATACTGTAGATTAGAGTTTGTGATTTAAATATTAGGATAACAAGAATATTTGTGGATAGATGAGTATTTTTTTTCTGAGTTTTCAACAATAGGTTGTTTTTAAAATAATATTCTAAAAAACTGCTATTTTTGGAAAGTTTTCATTCTTTAGAGAAATACTGTAGATTAGGGTTTGTGATTTAGAAATTAGGATAACAAGAATATTTGTGGATAGATGAGTATTTTTTCTAAGTTTTTCATCAATAAGCTGTATTTTTAAATAATTTTCCTAAAAGCTGCTATTTCTGAAAAGTTTTCATTTTTTAGAGAAATACTCTAGATTAGGGTTTGTGATTTGGAAATTAGGATAACAAGAATATTTGTGGATAGATGAGTATTGTCAAATAACAAGAATATCTGAGTTTTTCAATCAATAGGTTGTATTCTTAAAAGCTGCTGTATTTGGAAAGATTTCATTTTTTTATAGAAATACTGTAGATTAGGGTTTGTGATTTAGAAATTATGATAACAAGAATATTTGTGGATAGATGAGTATTTTTTCTTAGTTTTTCATCAATAGGTTGTATTTTTAAATAATTTTCTCAAAAGCTGCTATCTTTGAAAAGTTTTCATTTTTTAGAAAAATACTCTAGATTAGGGTTTGTGATTTGGAAATTAGGATAACAAGAATATTTGTTGATAGATTAGTATACTTAAAGAATTTTTCATCAGTTCTACAGTATTTAAAATAATTTTCTAAAAAACTGTTATTTTTGGAAAGTTTTCATTTTTTAGAGAAATAGTGTAGATTAGGGTTTGTGATTTAGAAATTAGGATAACAAGAATATTTGTGCATAGATGAGTATTTATTCTAAGTTTTTCATCAATAAGCTGTATTTTAAAATAATTTTCTTAAAAGTTGCTATTTTTGAAAAGTTTTCATTCCTTGGAAATATACTGTAGATTAAGGTTTGTGATTTAGAAATTGGGATAACAAGAATATTTGTGGATAGATGAGTATTTTTTCTGAGTTTTTCATCAATAGGTTGTATTTTTAAATAATTTTCTAAAAAACTGCTCTTTTTGAAAAGTTTTCATAGAAATTAGGATAACAAGAATATTTGTGCATAGATGAGTATTTTTTCTAAGTTTTTCATCAATAAGCTGTATTTTTAAATAATTTTCTTAAAAGTTGCTATTTTTGAAAAGTTTTCATTTTTAGAGAAATGCTGTAGATTAGGGTTTGTGGTTTAAAAATTTATGATATCAAGAATAGGGTTTGTGATTTAGAGAAATGCTGTAGATTAGGGTTTGTAGAATAGGGTTTGTGATTTAGAAATTAGGATAACAAGAATATTTGTGCATAGATGAGTATTTTTTCTAAGTTTTTCATCAATAAGCTGTATTTTTAAATATCTTAAAAACTGCTATTTTTGGAAAGTTTTCATTTTTTTAGAAATAATGTAGATTAGGGTTTGTAATTTAAAAATTAGGATAACAAAAATATTTGTGTATAGATGAGTATTTGTTCTGAGTTTTTCATCAATAGGTTGTATTTTTAAATAATTTTCTAAAAAACTGCTATTTTTGGATGTTTTCATTTTTTAGAGAAATACTATAGATTAGGGTTTGTGATTTAGAAATTAGGATAACAAGAATATTTGTGGATAGATGAGTATTGTTTCTGAGTTTTTCAATCAATAGGTTGTATTTTTAAATAATTTTCTTAAAAGCTGCTATATCTGGAAAGTTTTCATTTTTTAGAGAAATACTGTAGATTAGGGTATGTGATTTAGAAATTAGTATAACAAGAATATTTGTGCATAGATTAGTATACTAAATTTTCATCAATTCTACAGTATTTAAAATAATTTTCTTAAAAACTCATATTTTTGGAAAGATTTCATTTTTTAGAGAAATACTGTAGATTAGGGTTTTTGATTTAGAAATTAGGATAACAAGAATATTTGTGCATAGATGAGTATTTTTTTAAAAGTTTTCATCAATAAGCTGTATTTTTAAATAATTTTCTTAAAAACTGCTATTTTTGGAAAGTTTTCATTTTTTAGGAAAATACTATAGATTAGGGTTTGTGATTTATAAATTAGGATAACAAGAATATTTGTGAATGGATGAGTATTTTTCTGAGTTTTTTAATCAATAGGTTGTATTTGTTAATAATTTTCTTAAAAGCTTCTATATTATTTTTTAGAGAAATACTGTAATTAGGGTTTGTGATTTAGAAATTAGGACAACAAGAATATTTATGGATAGATGAGTATTGTTTCTTAGTTTTTCAATCAATAGGTTGTATTTTTAAATAATTTTCTTAAAAACTGCTATATTTGGAAAGTTTTCATTTTTTAGAGAAATACTGTAGATTAGGGTTTGTGATTTAGAGATTAGGATAACAAGAATATTTGTGCATAGATGAGTATTTTTTCTAAATTTTTCATCAATAAGCTGTATTTTTAAATAATTTTCTTAAAAGTTGCTATTTTTGAAAAGTTTTCATTTTTTAGAGAAATAGTGTAGATTAGGGTTTGTGATTTAATAATTAGGATAACAAGAATATTTGTGGATAGATTCGTTATACTTAAAGAATTTTTCATCAGTTCTACAGTATTTAAAATAATTTTCAAAAAAACTGCTATTTTGGAAACTTTTCACTTTTTAGAGAAATGCTGTAGATTAGGGTTTGTGATTTAGAAATTAGGATAACAAGAATATTTGTGCATAGATGAGTATTTTTTCTAAGTTTTTCATCAATAAGCTGTATTTTTAAATATATTAAAAACTGCTATTTTTGGAAAGTTTTCATTTTTTTAGAAATAATGTAGATTAGGGTTTGTAATTTAAAAATTAGGATAACAAAAATATTTGTGTATAGATGAGTATTTGTTCTGAGTTTTTCATCAATAGGTTGTATTTTTAAATAATTTTATAAAAAACTGCTATTTTTGGATGTTTTCATTTTTTAGAGAAATACTATAGATTAGGGTTTGTGATTTAGAAATTAGGATAACAAGAATATTTGTGGATAGATGAGTATTGTTTCTGAGTTTTTCAATCAATAGGTTGTATTTTTAAATAAATTTCTTAAAAGCTGCTATTTTTGAAAAGTTTTCATTTTTTAGAGAAATACTGTAGATTAGGGTTTGTGATTTAAAACTTAGGATAACATGAATATTTGTGGATAGATTAGTATACTTAAAGAAATTTTCATCAATTCTACATTATTTAAAATAATTTTCTTAAAAACTCATATTTTTGGAAAGATTTCATTTTTTAGAGAAATACTGTAGATTAGGGTTTTTGATTTAGAAATTAGGATAACAAGAATATTTGTGCATAGATGAGTATTTTTTTTAAAAGTTTTCATCAATAAGCTGTATTTTTAAATAATTTTCTTAAAAACTGCTATTTTTGGAAAGTTTTCATTTTTTAGGAAAATACTATAGATTAGGGTTTGTGATTTATAAATTAGGATAACAAGAATATTTGTGAATGGATGAGTATTTTTCTGAGTTTTTTAATCAATAGGTTGTATTTTTTAATAATTTTCTTAAAAGCTGCTATATTATTTTTTAGAGAAATACTGTAATTAGGGTTTGTGATTTAGAAATTAGGACAACAAGAATATTTATGGATAGATGAGTATTGTTTCTTAGTTTTTCAATCAATAGGTTGTATTTTTAAATAATTTTCTTAAAAACTGCTATATTTGGAAAGTTTTCATTTTTTAGAGAAATACTATAGATTAGGGTTTGTGATTTAGAGATTAGGATAACAAGAATATTTGTGCATAGATGAGTATTTTTTCTATGTTTTTCATCAATAAGCTGTATTTTTAAATAATTTTCTTAAAAGTTGCTATTTTTGAAAAGTTTTCATTTTTTAGAGAAATAGTGTAGATTAGGGTTTGTGATTTAAAAATTAGGATAACAAGAATATTTGTGGATAGATTCGTTATACTTAAAGAATTTTTCATCAGTTCTACAATATTTAAAATAATTTTCTAAAAAACTGCTATTTTGGAAACTTTTCACTTTTTAGAGAAATGCTGTAGATTAGGGTTTGTGATTTAGAAATTAGGATAACAAGAATATTTGTGCATAGATGAGTATTTTTTCTAAGTTTTTCATCAATAAGCTGTATTTTTAAATATCTTAAAAACTAGAAATTAGGATAACAAGAATATTTGTGGGTAAATGAGTATTTTTTCTGACTTTTTCAATCAATAGGTTGTATTTTGAAATAATTTTCTTAAAAGCTGCTATATTATTTTTTTAGAGAAATACTGTAATTAGGGTTTGTGATTTAGAAATTAGGATAACAAGAATATTTGTGGATAGATGAGTATTGTTTCTTAGTTTTTCAATCAATAAGTTGTATTTTTAAATAATTTTCTTAAAAGCTGCTATATTTGGAAAGTTTTTATTTTTTAGAGAAATACTGTAGATTAGGGTTTGTGATTTGGAAATAAGGATAACAAGAATATTTTTGGATAGATTAATATACTTAAAGAATTTTTCATCAATTCTACAGTATTTTAAATAATTTTCTAAAAATTTGCTATTTTTATAACGTTTTCATTGTTTTAGAAAAATACTGTAGATTAGGGTTTGTGATTTAAAAATTAGGATAATAAGAATATTTGTGGATAGATGAGTATTTTTTTCTGAGTTTTTCATCAATATGTTGTATTTTTAAATAATTTTCTTAAAAATTGCTATTTTTGAAATGTTTTCATTTTTAGAGAAATACTGTAGATTAGAGTTTGTGATTTAAATATTAGGATAACAAGAATATTTGTGGATAGATGAGTATTTTTTTTCTGAGTTTTCAACAATAGGTTGTTTTTAAAATAATATTCTAAAAAACTGCTATTTTTGGAAAGTTTTCATTTTTTAGAGAATTACTGTAGATTAGGGTTTGTGATTTAGAAATTAAGATAACAAGAATATTTGTGGATAGATGAGTATTGTTTCTTAGTTTTTCAATCAATAGGTTGTATTTTTAAATAATTTTCTTAAAAGCTGCTATATTTGGAAAGTTTTCATTTTTTAGAGAAATACTGTAGATTAGGGTTTGTGATTTGGAAATTAGGATAACAAGAATATTTTTGGATAGATTCGTATACTTAAAAAAAATTTCATCAGTTCTACAGTATTTTAAATAATTTCCTAAAAAACTGCTATTTTTTTAAAGTTTTCATTTTTTTAGAGAAATATTGTAGAATAGGGTTTGTGATTTAAAAATTAGGATAACAAGAATATTTATGGATTGATGAGTATTTTTTCTGAGTTTTTCATCAATAGGTTGTATTTTTAAATAATTTTCTTAAAAATTGCTATTTTTGAAAAGTTTTCATTTTTTAGAGAAATACTGTAGATTAGGGTTTGTGATTTGGAAATAAGGATAACATGAATATTTTTGGATAGATTAATATACTTAAAGAATTTTTCATCAATTCTACAGTATTTTAAATAATTTTCTAAAAATTTGCTATTTTTGGAACGTTTTCATTTTTTTAGAAAAATACTGTAGATTAGGGTTTGTGATTTAAAAATTAGGATAACAAGAATATTTGTGGATAGATGAGTATTTTTTTCTGAGTTTTTCATCAATATGTTGTATTTTTAAATAATTTTCTTAAAAGCTGCTATATTTGGATAGTTTTCATTTTTTAGAGAAATACTGTAGATTAGGGTTTGTGATTTGGAAATTAGGATAACAAGAATATTTTTGGATAGAGTAGTCTACTTAAAAAAAATTTCATCAATTCTACAGTATTTAAAATAAAACTGCTATTTTTGGAAAGTTTTCATTTTTTAGAGAATTACTGTAGATTAGGGTTTGTGATTTATAAATTAGGATAACAAAAATATTTGTGGATATATGAGTATTGTTTCTTAATTTTTCATCAATAGGTTGTATTTTTAAATAATTTTCTTAAAAGCTGCTATTTTTGAAAAGTTTTCATTTTTTAGAGAAATACTATAGATTAGGGTTTGTGATTTGGAAATAAGGATAACATGAATATTTTTGGATAGATTAATATACTTAAAGAATTTTTCATCAATTCTACAGTATTTTAAATTATTTTCTAAAAATTTGCTATTTTTGGAATGTTTTCATTTTTTTAGAAAAATACTGTAGATTAGGGTTTGTGATTTAAAAATTAGGATAACAAGAATATTTGTGGATAGATGAGTATTTTTTTCTGAGTTTTTCATCAATATGTTGTATTTTTAAATAATTTTCTTAAAAGCTGCTATATTTTGAAAGTTTTCATTTTTTAGAGAAATACTGTAGATTAGGGCTTGTGATTTGGAAATTAGGATAACAAGAATATTTTTGGATAGATTATTATACTTAAAAAAAATTTCATCAATTCTACAGTATTTAAAATAAATTTTCTTAAAAACTGCTATTTTTGGAAAGTTTTCATTTTTTAGAGAATTACTGTAGATTAGGGTTTGTGATTTAGAAATTAGGATAACAAGAATATTTGTGGATAGATAAGTATTGTTTCTTAGTTTTTCAATCAATAGGTTGTATTTTTAAATAATTTTCTTAAAAGCTGCTATATTTGGAAAGTTTTTATTTTTTAGAGATATACTGTAGATTAGGGTTTGTGATTTGGAAATTAGGATAACAAGAATATTTTTGGATAGATTAGTCTACTTAAAAAAAATTTCATCAATTCTACAGTATTTAAAATAAATTTTCTTAAAAACTGCTATTTTTGGAAAGTTTTCATTTTTTAGAGAATTACTGTAGATTAGGGTTTGTGATTTAGAAATTAGGATAACAAGAATATTTGTGGATATATGAGTATTGTTTCTTAGTTTTTCATCAATAGGTTGTATTTTTAAATAATTTTCTTAAAAGCTGCTATTTTTGAAAAGTTTTCATTTTTTAGAGAAATACAATAGATTAGGGTTTGTGATTTGGAAATAAGGATAACATGAATATTTTTGGATAGATTAATATACTTAAAGAATTTTTCATCAATTCTACAGTATTTTAAATTATTTTCTAAAAATTTGCTATTTTTGGAATGTTTTCATTTTTTTAGAAAAATACTGTATATTAGGGTTTGTGATTTAAAAATTAGGATAATAAGAATATTTGTGGATAGATGAGTATTTTTTCTGAGTTTTTCATCAATATGTTGTATTTTTAAATAATTTTCTTAAAAGCTGCTATATTTGGAAAGTTTTCATTTTTTAGAGAAATACTGTAGATTAGGGTTTGTGATTTGGAAATTAGGATAACAAGAATATTTTTGGATAGATTAGTATACTTAAAAAAAATTTCATCAATTCTACAGTATTTAAAATAAATTTTCTTAAAAACTGCTATTTTTGGAAAGTTTTCATTTTTTAGAGAATTACTGTAGATTAGGGTTTGTGATTTATAAATTAGGATTACAAGAATATTTGTGGATAGATAAGTATTGTTTCTTAGTTTTTCAATCAATAGGTTGTATTTTTAAATAATTTTCTTAAAAGCTGCTATATTTGGAAAGTTTTCATTTTTTAGAGATATACTGTAGATTAGGGTTTGTGATTTGGAAATTAGGATAACAATAATATTTTTGGATAGATTCGTATACTTAAAAAAAAATTTCATCAATTCTACAGTATTTTAAATAATTTTCTAAAAAACTGCTATTTTTTTAAAGTTTTCATTTTTTTAGAGAAATACTGTAGAATAGGGTTTGTGATTTAAAAATTAGGATAACAAGAATATTTGTGGTTAGATGAGTATTTTTTCTGAGTTTTTCATCAATAGGTTGTATTTTTAAATAATTTTCTTAAAAGCTGCTATTTTTTAAAAGTTTTCATTTTTCAGAGAAATACTCTAGATTTTGGTTTATGATTTGGAAATTAGGATAACAAGAATATATTTGGATAGATTAGTATACTTAAAGAATTTTTCATCAATTCTACAGTATTTTAAATAATTTTCTAAAAATTTGCTATTTTTGGAACGTTTTCATTTTTTTAGAAAAATACTGTAGATTAGGGTTTGTGATTTAAAAATTAGGATAACAAGAATATTTGTGGATAGATGAGTATTTTTTCTGAGTTTTTCATCAATAGGTTGTATTTTTAAATAATTTTCTTAAAAGCTGCTATATTTGGAAAGTTTTCATTTTTCAGAGAAATATTGTAGATTAGGGTTTGTGATTTGGAAATTAGGATAACAAGAATATTTTTGGATAGATTAGTATACTTAAAAAAAATTATTCAATTCTACAGTATTTAAAATAAATTTTCTTAAAAACTGCTATTTTTGAAAAGTTTTTATTTTTTAGAGAATTACTGTAGATTAGGGTTTGTGATTTAAAAATTAGGATAACAAGAATATTTGTGCATAGATGAGTATTCTTTCTGAGTTTTTCATCAATAAGCTGTATTTTTAAATAATTTTCTTAAAAACTGCTATTTTTGGAAAGTTTTCATTTTTTAGAGATATACTATAGATTAGGATTTGTGATTTAGAAATTAGGATAACAAGTTGCATAGATGAGTATTCTTTCAGAGTTTTTCATCAATAAGCTGTATTTTTAAATAATTTTCTTAAAAACTGATATTTTTGGAAAATTTTCATTTTTAAGAGAAATACTGTAGATTAGGGTTTGTGATTTAGAAATTAGGTTAACAAGAATATTTGGGGATTGATGAGTATTATTTTGAGTTTTTCATCAACAGGTTGTATTTTTAAATAATTTTCTTAAAAACTCCTATTTTTGGAAAGTTTTCATATTTTTGAGAAATATTGTAGATTAGGGTTTGTGATTTAAAAATTAGGATAACAAGAATATTTGTGGATAGATGAGTATTTTTTTGAATTTTTATCAATAGGTTATATTTTAAAATAATTTCTTTAAAAACTGCTATTTTGGAAAGATTTCATATTTTGAGAAATATTGTAGATTTGGCTTTTGTGATTTATAAATTAAGATCAAAAAATATTTGTGGATAGTTGACTATTATTTCTGTTTTTCATCAATAGGTTGTATTTTTAAATAATTTTCTGAGAAACTATTATTTTTGGAAATTTTTCATCAATAGGTTGTATTACAAAATATTTCAAAATAGCATAACACTATATACTTTAACAAGGTATATGTATTATATTTTATCATTATTAAAATTATTTGTTTTTATATTTATTTTATATTTATTTCATTCGAAGCATAATATATCTTAAGTCATAATCTTCCTTAAATATATTTACATATCTAAGACAACAACCAACTTAAATGCAAATAATAAAATTAATCAAAATTTTAATATATTTAGAATAAATTTTATAGTTAAATTCAAAGAAATTGATGCAATCCAATATATCTAAAAAATAACTAAACTGACCGTAAAAATAACAAAGCCGACTAGATATAACATATCTAATATTATATGTCTAATTAAAGTAAAATAATATTATTAATATAAATTATAAATACAAATTATAAATTAATTTAAAATTAGAAAATAAATATCAATCAATGATTATTGTATATTCATTTTATAAATATTTATATCCGTGCATGAGCACGAGAACATCACCTAGTATATATATATATATATATATGCATATAACGGATCAAATTTTGATATCCGTTCCTATAAATATTGATATTTGTGATTTGCTTTTTTTACGAATATTGTATTTTAGTATTTGATTTGCTTCGTAGACTAACGGATATCCGAATATCTCGGTTCAAATCAAAATTTATGAATAATTTGTCCAGCTCTATTCGTAAACAATAAAAATAACGTAAAGAAGAACTATGCATGTGAGTTTTATATTGAAAAACATAAAGTATATAGTGTGAACATATTTATGTAGAGTTTGGCTGAGAAGCTCTCTATGACATGTATCCATTTTAGTGTGAACGTATTTATTACAATGCTTCTACACGTGACATGTGTCCAGTTTAGTGTGAACGTATTTATTACAATATTTTTCCACGTAACATGTATCCAGTTTAATGTGAACGCATTTATTACAATGTTTCTCCTTTAATATATAAGGGATATGTATAACAATGTACAACATAGGGACTGTTTTGATGTAGTATTAATGAAATTCTTTGGGGAGAAAAAAATTAAACTAAGGTTTTTCCAAAATCATTATAAGAGTGTCACATAATCATTAGAAGAAGTTTGGAGATGACACATCAGCAAGTTCATTTTGTAATTAATACAAAATTGAAGTTATAACTTTTTAAAAGATCTTCAAATAATATATAGGGGATACCCACATATTCATGTACAATAATCGTTGTAATAAAATTGTAGTGCAAGATTCCAAAAGAATTAATAATCATAAGATTTTACTAAATCTTTCCTAGTTTTGACATCTTCATTTTTTATCTGCGAGATCTCTTGTACCCATGTGGTTTTCAATGAAGTTCTTGTACCAATAAGCTGATTGCTTCGGTGTTCTTTTAAGAGTTGTGTAATCAACGTGGAATATCCCAAAGCGAAGCTTGTATCCGTACAACCATTCAAAATTATCTAATAGTGACCATGCAAAATATCCTTTCACATTTGCTCCATCCCTACAAAAGAGTTTACAGTTAACTTATAATTAATTAGTAATTGGTAATATTTTATTTTTTTATTTCAGTATCTATATATTAAATTAAGTTCCCTTGAGAATGTCAGACTTGGCTTAAAGGACTGACTAACTATAGTGAGGGTACCTCATTGCTGTCTGCAAAGCATCCAAATATCCACTCAAATAGCGTACCCTTTTTGTATCATTTAGTAGTTCTTTTACAGTTGTCTCTGGTTTTTGTAACTCTCCGAGACCTGTACAACATGATGATAATTGCTTAAAATACATTCCAAAAACATGAATGAATATAATTGAAAATCCTTATCTATTGTACCGTTTTCGGTGATGAACATTGGTATGTTTGGGTATCTATCTGTTAGATAATTCAACATCTTCCTGAATCCTTCAGGATCAATGTTCAACCAACTTACGTCGGTCTATTAATCGCAAAAAATGAAAGAATCAAAACTAGTGTTATAAAACATTGTATATACTAGGAAGTCCAATAATTGATTTTGGAAGTATAAATACAAATGTACTTACAACTTCTCCGACTGAAACATTGCCTTTCTGGATTAATTTCAGTGCGAATCCTTCACTTCTAGAAGCTCCATCTCCAGAATTACAAGCAGAAATCAAACAATCTTGGATGAAGTAACTTGTATAGTGATTAATACCCAAAAAATCTGATTTATATCTTTTAAGGTTCTTCATTTCCTTTATGGAAAATTTCGGTAAAGCTGATCCAAGTAGATTCACCATTTCTTCAGGATATTTCCCATACACAACGGGATCTAGAATCCTGTTATTTTAGTGCACAATATATAAGGAAACATAAGTATGTGAATAATACATATTTTTATGATTTTTTTTGTCATCTAATCAAACAACATACCAGTTCGAATAAAATGACTGAGCTCTCTCTGCAGCATTTTTATCTGCAGTGGAATCGCTTATGGGTTCAAACCATGATGTTTGTACCACAATGCCAATGCTTCCCTTTTGTTCTTTCTACAAACACATCATGAATGTATGTTGATATAACACATGCAAAATAGCTAAAATATATACATATTGGATTGTTTTATTACCTTATATTTGGTTTGGTATATTTGAACCGCCTTTGCGTGTGCGAGGATTGTGTTATGCGCAGCTATAAAAGGCTCAGTTTCCGAATTCCCCTGACTACAATTTCCAAACGGCATGGAGCACCGGTTTGGTGGAAATATGCCCTTTAGATAGCTTAAGATGATTTGTTGATTTGGTTCGTTTATCGTGATCCAGTGTTTAACTCGGTCTCCAAAATATTTGAAACATGTATCAGCCAAGTACCCGAATTCTTTCCTAGTAAAAATAATTGAAGAATTAGTTTTAGGTACTATGGTTTAATCGACTAGAGACTATAGTTACTCACTGCATCTCAGGGCTTAACCAACTTTTAAATCGGTTCTCAAGTTCTTGAGGATAGTCGAAATGGTTCAACGTCACAAATGGTGTAATCCCTGGAAACGTTTACATGAAAAATCAGTTCTATAGAATATAATTTTTTTTGTAAAAAAATTCTATAGAATATTAGTCACCCTATTTCAAAATATATGATATATAGGTTTAAGATTAAAAATACTTCTTCAAAAATATTACTAAAATGATTCAATCTATCATAATATTTTTATAAAATATAATTAGCCAAACATTTTTTAATAAAGTTAAAAACATATAAAATATAATTCGTCAAACATTTTTAAAATTAAGGTTATCACAAAACGTCAAAATATTTTTCATTTTAAAAACATACAAAATTTTCGAAAACAACTTATTTTTTGAATAAAAAGAATATATTATATTTAATTTATCAATAATATATATGTATATTAAAAATAGGGTAATTATTACCATTTCTAATGAGAGCGTCGATCAACCTGTTGTAATGCTTTATGCCCAAATGGTTTATGCTTCCAAGTCTCCCTTCTGTATTTATAAATGCAAAAGGTTTGTTTCTTGTTAACTAAGATAACAAGCTTTTTATATAATAGTAATACCAATCAAAAATATAAACATTTCTCTCTTTTTTTCACATGTAACCCGTGATTCAGTTGACTAGCTCATTACCTTGCTAAAATGAGGCTCAATGAATAATACGATCTATTTTGTCCAAAAAGAACATTCATTTTTATTTGAGCTGTATTTTTCCTCCAATATGGTTATCACCCGCAGTATATCATGAAATTGTATCTTCTCACGGTTTATAATATAATTAGATGTCGAAAATAACAAGTCTAACAATTTTTTTTTCTTTAATTGAGGAATTTCAGACCAAAAATCATGTTCCTCGTTTGTTAGAAATCTCGATATTTCTAACCAAAATAAAACCGGCCTTACTGATATCTCGTGTATGAATGTCGTTTGATGGTAAACAAATAATTTTAACTTGAGTTTAATTATTAAAACCATTATTTAGAAACTAAAGACTTACTAGGTAAGACTCTAGACCAAGATATTGAAAATCTGTAACTGTTGACGCCAAGATAATTCATTGATTGGATATCCTCCTGTAAGCATTAAACTAAGTTCAATACGTTTTCGCAATATATATATACACTTTGTTCTCCAGTTATTATTTTCCGTAATATATATATATTTTGTTCTCGAATTATTATAAGAAAGTTAATTAACCATGAATCGATTATATTGATCAACAGCTATATCTCCATTGCCCCCATCCAATATATCCCCTGCATTTTACCATAAAATATTGTCAATGGAAGAAACACGGGTTAGTGCACACAAAAAGGTGCACAAAAAAGGAATAGACACCTGATTTAAAAAAACGATAACGCCGACAGAAATTATAATATAATTGTAACTATCAGTAAATTTAAATATGCTATGCGTCCATACGTAAACGTATATGGCGGCCCTGGGCAGAAGCGGCAGAAACATACTTCCGGCCGGTTTATAATAACGAAAATTTCGGCCATGTTTTGCATAAAATCTTCAGTAGCATAGTTGGTGAAACATGATATACTGCTAATGAAAGGTGAGAGCGGTTCAAACCTTTTTAAAATTAGTTTATGTGTGTTATATTTTTAATTAACAGGTCCATAATTATAATTTGCTTCCGTCCATATTTTCTACGGACCGTCGAAGATACAAAATAACATATAAACAACACATGAGAAATCGAACAAAATTTGAACCCCATCACTATTTTATTTTAGAAATGGTTCGTGTAGCTAATTTAAACCAAAACATATTTGCCAAAAAAAAAAAAACTAAATCAAAATCGAAGGACTAGGTAGTTTAGTTTCTTTCTTTTTCCTATAAAAATTATTTTTTTGTGAAAAAAATTAGTTTAGTTCCTACTTTTCTTTAGATCGAATATATGCAAAACGATTCCAAATAAGCACATGCATACCAGGGTTTTCATGGCTAAAGACATCCCAATTGTTCAAACCTTTTCCATCGGTTAAGTACGCACCTTCATACTGAATACATACAAGATAAAAAACATCACAAAAGTATAAAGCAAAAAATAAAAGAATTTTCAAAATTGGAAAATACGAAAAGAAGAAAAGGGAAGTACCTGATAAGCAGAAGATGATGTGCCAAAGAGGAAATCAGAAGGAAATGGAGATGAATCATCTGGAGAAGTTTGATGAAGAGATGAACTGTAAAGAGGAAACAAGAAGCTTTGTAATAAAAGTAGAGTTACGTTGGCAAAAAATTTCATTTTTTTCTTCTCTTGTGTGTTTGTTTATATTCTGCGATTTGTTGTAGTGTACGCTTATCTATATGTGTCTATATTTATAAGAAAATTATAGAATATTTTGGCTGCATGATTGAGATTTGGTGTACTCTTATCTAAAATATTCAAAAAGTCTCCAATTTCGACCTACTGAATATATTCGAAACTATTACTTATCATAGGCTACACATCAATTTATTTACAAACATATAATACTAAATATTATATATCATTTTCCTTTTACTTTTTTTTGTCAACATCCTCTCATACTTTTACATATTATAACTAAAAAGGTATGTCTACATGCATTATCATAAAGTTCCAAAGAAAATCATCGATTTTTAAAATATGAACTTGTACGCCTATAACCTCCGTTAATCTCTTACTCGTTTTCCTAATGTATTAATTTCGATATGTGATTTATTTAGAAAGAAAATGTCAAAGGATGGACGTCACAAGGAAAACAAGTATAGTTAAAAAATCTCCCACCAAACTTAAGACATTTTTTTTTCATTTTAACGGTATATAAGTGCGCACTTAATTAATGTAGCCACTCTTTTATAACAATTGTATATTCATTTCTTATTGTTAAATGCAATTTAAAAATATGGAAGGGAAGGGACCATAATTTTGTTTATTAATTCAGGCCACTAATTTCATTTGACCAGCCCGATTCTACGGAATTGGATATTTAAAAGTCCATAATTAAATTAACAACTAATCATATCAACACATGTCGTATACTTCATCTGAATTTCTTTGAAACATGCTAAGATTAGAGAAATCTAAATATAATTCAAAGATAAATAGAGTATAAATACGACTTACGATTTTGAACACGAAGTGGTGGTGCGGCAGAGAACTTTGACCGGTTTGGTAAAGGGGTTGGTGTTACGGCGGCTGAGGATAGGATTAGTGACCTGGCTGCTTCTAGCTTCATAGCTATCGTCGTAACTTTCGTATCTGAACTTACTTCTTTTGATGTTTCCAGTGTCTGAACAAACGCTGTAGAACAACGTTACGTATACTGCAAGAAAGATGATAACGAGAGAAAAATTGATGATACTAATAGATTTGGTTAAAAGCATCTTCTTCCTCTTTTTCAACCCTCGCTTTAGCTTTTTTGTTATTCAATCCTCAATTTCTGTTTACTTGTCCAGGAATTTATAAATTGTAGAGATTAATTAAGAGACATCAGCGAAGGAGTCCATACGATAATTTAAAAATAAAATCATATTAAAAAAATTGAAATTGTGAAGTTGATAAATAAGCATGAATTTTTCATGCCTATGACATCCTTGCCATTGACGATCTGCTTCGTTCACTTGATTTCGTTTTGAGTTATTCCACACGTTTAACCAATTATGTGGCATGCTCTATTAAAGGGCAATTTCTGCCCCTTGAACATTCTGTTCACGTTACTTAAATCATCAAAGTGAGTTTTGTAAACACAAAAACTTATATGATAGTTTTATGGCAAAGAAGTTGACTTCTACTTACGGACTTACCTAGAAACGGTCTTTTCCGTGGACATACGAAAGGAAATCATCAACAAGGCAATCATTTCTATATGTAATTGTTGAGCCCGACCCCGTTTGTTGATATAGTATTTATTTAATCATTTGTTCGTGTGTCTTTTTCCTTAGATTGTTTAATGACTTATTATGAATTAGTAAAATAACTTCTGGTGTTATCTGGTTGTAATGTACTAACTCTTATCAATATCTCACCATCGCTTAATTATCTTAAGATACTCATGTTTAGTCTAAAATACACCCCTTATATAGTTATATACCTTATTTTTTCCATGAATTTTAAATTTCCGAGAACATAAGAGTATCAGCAATGCTGAGAGATTCTCTGAATTTCTTAATTAGTGATAAAGTTTAACATATTAAAAAATGTCATTAGCTAAAATGTTGAAATGTATTAAACCAGTTTATCAAAAGCTCATTGTAGAGACTTTCTCCTTCTCTTTCCTCCTTTACTTTTACTTCTTCTTCTTTTTTCTTCATTTTATTGTTAATTAGAAATAAACTTTAAAAGAGACTAACCAGTGCATCTTTAAAACATCTCCAAAACAATGTTATAAATCCAAATATAAGATTTTTTGTACTCCAAAAGCAACTTTAAAACTTTAAATTTTCTAGTTTTGAGTAGTGAAACTTCGAATATATCGTTTCGTTATTTAAATCCTTATATTCGAGATTACATACTTTTAAGTCCTTACACTTTATCTCTTGCAAATAATCTTATCAATCTTTTTATTTTATCAATTAAATCCTTATAATTTCACATTTCATAAAATTTTACATATATTGTATAATTTTACTATCAGATATAAAGTTAAAATATTAAAATAATTTATGTAAATTTTATTTAAAATATCCAAAATCTCCCAAAAGCCATCCATATAAATAATTTTGGTTTAATGGAAAGCCATGGTCTAAATGGTGACCAAGGGAATGAGTGAGAATAGTAAATTCATTATCATTCCTTACAATTTACACCATTTACAAGGAATATTTATTCCTTATGATTCCTTAACATTCTTTAAACTTTAAGAAATAATAGACTACAATTATTCCTTATCAAATTAGAAGAGGAATGCATTTTCTTCTTGTTTTATTCCTCTTCATTCATTTCCTTCCTATTCCTTATATTCTTTTATGGTTTCCGGTTAGAGTTGTTAATAAATTCTCCATATAATTATGTCATCTTTAGATTGAATAGTTTTATGAGAAATATTATAAACGACATTTTATCATATATTTTATATTTGACTAGTTTGATCAATAATAAGAATGGAAGTGTAAAAAAAAAAATTCAAGGTTCAATATAAGATTTTGCTTTTAGAGAAAGATACCATCAAACCTTAAATTTTAAGTTTTGACAAATCTTAAAACAAATTCGTTTTTGGGATACTCTTAAAACATTTCTAACACATCTAAAAAAATAGAGATTTCAATTACAAAATAGAAGTTTATATTTTACTTCAGTGTGCTCCTATAATAAAAATACTACATTTTCTTTATTTATGTAAGAATGCTATTTAATATCTCTATATCAACAGAAAAATAGAATTTCTCTATAAATAGAAGAAAATATAATATTCATCTATTAGGAATATATTTGAACAAAATCTCTATTCCTATATTTTCTTCTACAATAGAGATCTATATTTAGAATTGGATTGGAAACGATCATACTGATAAGAGACCGGTGAAATAATAATATAAGATCGCCAAAATAGTACAACAAACACTACCACAAAAGTCCGCAAACAGATTTATTTTTTTTAAATGTAAATAAAAATTGAATGATTAATTTTAAAACTTTAGGTACCCCAATCCTACTCATAATTAATTTTTTAAATAAACATTTGTATTAAAAACAATACAGTATGCATGCAATATACGGTTTTGAATCTTAAAATTAGTAAAAGCTACGATGACTAATAAATATAGTATAAAGTTTTCGATCTAAATAATCGATTAGAAATTAAGTAGGCAATGGCTTATTTAGATTTGATATTTGAATATTTATAATGCATAAAACATTATGCAAGGTGGTGCAATAATTGACATTTTACCTAATTGTTACTATTTTCATTCTTCAGTATTTTCCTTTTACCAACTCTATATATAATATTTATTTATTGATACAGTAAATTTTATATTTTAGCCAAAAATGCATGATTTAGTCTTGTAATTTCAAATGTTTAAAATACGAAAGCAATTAACAAAATGGTATTTCAAATATTATATAAAAAACAAATAAATTTGCGGATTTGAAACTCTATTAGCATAAACAATCAAGACCAATAAAATAGGTAGTTTATAACATAAAGTTGTATCTAAATAATTAATTAGATATTCAGTAGGTAATTATCTGTTCAGATTTATTATTGAATATTTATAATGCATAAAAGTATGCAACGTGGTGCAATAATTGTCATTTCATCTAATTGTTATTTTCTCCATCTTCGGTATTTTCGTACCAACTCTGTAAATGATAATTCGTAGTTGATACAGTAAATTTTATATATTAATCCAAAAATGCATGCTGTAGTCTTATAATTATAAATGTTTTGAAAACTAAAGCAAATCACAAATTTTGGATGAGTTATAAAATTTTGAGATTCCATGGTTATTATAACAAATATTTAAAAACCACTTAGACAGAGAGAGAGAGAGAGAGAGAGAGAGAGAGAGAGAGAGAGAGAGAGAGAGAGAGAGAGAGAGAGAGAGAGAGAGAGAGAGAGAGAGAGAGAGAGAGAGAGAGAGAGAGAGAGAGCAGAGGAGAGAGAGAATCGAGTGTAAGATCATTTGAAGGGACACATATGTTACGAATAAATGTGATAGGACTATTAATTAATTAGCTTATTTAAGTGGTTAATATTGTGAATAAGGTAAAGATTTGAGCATAAGTGCATAAAATATTTATATGTGGATATCTTAAATATTATCTAGTTTAATGAAAGGATGAACTATAAATTAATTCTCTATCTAAAAAGAGTTATGGTTCTCAAGGCAACCCTAGCCGAAAATAAAAAATACTTTATATTCAATCAATAGAAAACTAAAATCACATGCTTTAATTAATTATTTTCTGATTTAATTAATTATTCTGGGCCAGTTTGTAAAAAACTTTAATTTATGCATGTCTAGCCTTTATTAAGTTAAAAGGTGCATATGCTGAAATTTGAACCAAAGCTACGTGGTAAAGGCTGGCACCCCTGTGGTATCTCCAACTACTGTTGCTTCAATATTCTTGCTTAAATAGCCGATGGACTTCTAGTTATCTGTCTGTGCAAGAATAAAATTCAGTTTTAAATCAATTAATAAATTTGATTATGCATTTTTAGTTATTCAATTAATGACAATTTTTAAGAGAATCATTAAAATAAGTATGTATGTAAGTTCATGCGAATGTTTAATCGCCCCAAAAGAATATTGTATTTGGCCTGGTTTACGTATATACATATGTGCAATATTCATGCGGATGTCAAATCAACCCAAAGGAAAGTTTTATATTTGGCCGAACTGTAATACACATGTAATGATGAATACGTGATGATTATATGGATTTTAACATGTGAATGATAAAGGTTTATTGTTTGTCAATATTTGATCGTTACAACAGGAGTACCGCTAGTAATCGATATTACTGTCCAAAGTCTTCATATTGATGATACATTTGGTATCTTGGATGAGAAGTATAATCAGTTATAATTTATTATTGATTTTTTCGGATAGTGAGTAATTAATTTGGATTTTGTTCTCTTTTCAGCTACTTTATCTGCCAACTTAGGATCCATTTCAACACTTACAGGTTCTAATTTCCCCGAATAGAAAAGTAAAGTTAAGATTGTTCTTGGGTGTATGGATCTCGACCTTGCGCTTAGGATATACAAACCTGTTTCTCCTACGGATGACATCACTCCGGAAGGATGTGCATGAGAAGTGGGAGCGTTCAAACCACATGGGTTGATGATCGCTAAGGACACCATTCCAGAAACCTTTAGAGGTAATGAGGAGGTCAATGACCTCAAACAGTTTCTTGCCGATATGGATTCACACTTCGCAAGAAGCAATAAGGCATAAATAAGCATGCCTTTGCATCACTTTACCACGATGAGGTATCACGACAATGAAAATATAAGGGAGCATATTTTGGAAATGTCCAACATTGTTTTAAGACTCAAGGAACTTAAGACTGAGCTTCCGGCTGAATTGCTCATATACTTTGTCTTGAATTCTCTTCCTCCTTAGTTCAGTCAGCTGAAATAAAGTTATATCACACATAAGGAGCAATGGTCTCTTAACGAGATCATTGCGTATTTTGTGCAAGAGGAAGAGAGAATGAAACAAGAGAGGGCTGAAAATTCTCATAGGTTTACACCTCTAAGGGACAGAGCAAAAGAAAAAAATTTGAGCCGTTAAGGATGATGCTGCTAAGGGTCCTACCCAAAAGAAACATGCAAAGGTTGATGATACAAGTTTCTTTTGCATGAAGGGTGGACACATAAAGAAGGACTGCCCTAAGTATCATGATTGGTGTGCTAAGAAAGGTATGTTCCTGGCTTTAGTCTGTCGGAAATAAACATGGTTGAAGTACCTAGAAGCACTTGGTGGTTAGACTCCGGTGTTACCACTAACATCTGTATTCCGGTGTTACCACTAGCATCAGTGTTTCGCTTTAGGGATGCCTAGTTACCAAAACCCAACTGATGCTGAAAGACGCATTCATGTGGCTAATGGGAGTCAGGTGCATGTAGAGGCAATCACACATTTTAGACTGTTTTTAGTTCATGTCATTTTCTGAATTTTAAAGACACTTTTGTTGTACTGTCTTTTAGACGTAATTTGGTTTCTGGTTTTTTGTTTGATAACTCTGGTTATTCTTGTCTAACTGAGAAAGGAACCATACTTTGTCTTTAAATTCAGTATTTATTGGGACCAGTAAACTTTTGAAAAATTACAGTCCTTACATGCTTGACATTATAAGTTTTAAGGATGAAAGTTTAAATGTTGAATCAAGAGGTACTAAACAAAAGTTCGAAGATGCAAATTCAGGAACTCTTAAGCACCAACGCCTAGGTCACAACTCTAGAAATAGAGTTGAGCGTCTTGTGCCAGAAGGTATAGTTCCATAAAGTTCACAAATTCTGATATATTTGTGTATTGCATTAAAGTAAAACATACCAAGCATAAGAGAATATGTGCATATAGAGCTACAGAAGTCCTTGAGTTGATACATACAAATATTTGTGGACCATTCCCTACGGCTTGCTGGAATGGTCAACAATAGTTTATATCATTCATTGACGATTATTCTTGATATGCATACATATTTCTTATGAGAAATCAGAATCTCTTGACGTATTCAAAAGGTTTAAGGCTGAGGTTGAGAACCAACTCGACCGAAGGATGAAGTCTGTCAGATCTGATCGTGGAGGTGAATAATATGGTCGGTATGATCATTCAGGTGAACAACGTCCATGACCATTTTCCATATACCTAGAGGAGTGTGGTATTGTGCCTCAGTACACCATTTAAGGATCGTGCAATCTCTAAGCCAATGAAGAAACGAGCAGGACCAAGATCCTAGATCTTAATCTCAGAACTTAGTAACTCTTTTAAGTGTGGAACATCAAGGTCAAAATTGCTTGCGATCATGATATCATCCACATAGACCAAGACGACAAAAAAAGTCATTAATCTTCTTCACAAAAGAATATTGTCAGCTGGAGATTGAACAAAGTTGCATCCCAATAAGACTGAAGAATATGACTTATACCATTGCTTAGAAGTCTGTTTCAAGTTGTATAAAGACTTGCGCAGTCTACACACAGGATTAAGAGGCAAGCAGGTTCCATCACTAGGCATATAACCTTGAGGTAAATTCATATAAATTTCCTCATCAAGATCACCATGTAAGAAGAAATTGGAGACATCCATTTGAGTAAGACTCTAGCCCTTAGCAGCAGCAAGACCAACTAAAAGCTTCACACTAGTAAGCTTGGCGACAAGCGAAAAGGTATCCATATAATCAATTCCTTGTTATGTGAAAACCTGTGCTACTAACCGAGCTTTATATCTCTCTATTGTCCTGTTTGCATTGTATTTGATGGTAAATATCCATCGAAAACCAACAACATTCTTTTCCAAAGGCAAATATACAATATTCCAAGTTCCATTTTCCCAAGAGCACAAAGTTCCACATTCACTGCAGTATCCCACACTTTAGATGTCATGGCCTGTTTGAAGTTTTTAGGTTCACGTTCTAGAGTGTAGGCAAGAGTATAGGATTGAAAACGTGGAGCTAAATGGTTATATGATAAAATAGAGGATATATGTAAGGTGTAGGGAAAACAGGTTGAGGATCAGGACAAGAAAGACGAGTAAGTGTTGTAAAAGGAATAAGGGAACAATGATACTCAGAAAAATAACTAGGAGCTCTAGTAGGACACTTAGACCGAGCTACATGAACCTCATTATTTACCGAATCATGTGTCTCAGTGTCAGAACCTAAAGATGAAGGTTGTGTTGCAGTAGATGATGATGCAATGTCTGAATGAAATTCAGATAAAGGCATAGATTCTACAAAATGTAAAAAAGCAGGTAAAGGTAACACAGAATTAGGAAACATGTTCACTGAATCACGCAAAAGCTCAGAAGTTTTAAAAGGAAAATCAGATTCCTAGAAGAATACATTGCGTGAGATAAAAACATTTTGAGATTCTAAGTCTATAAGCGTATACCCTTTATAACCAACAGAATAGCCTAAGAAGATACAAAGAATGACTCTTGGAGAAAACTTAGTTTTATCTTTCAGCAATATTAAAGCATAACAAAGAGATCTAAAAGTTTTAAACTGAGTATAATCCGGAGACTTCCCTTCTAATTTCTCAAATGGTGAAACATGATCAAGTAATGATGATGGCAAGCGATTGATTAAGAAAGTAGTTGTAATGAGACAATCACTCCAATATGGCAAATGAATGTTAGACTGGTAAAGCAATGCTCTAGCCACATTAAGAAGATGATGATGTTTGTGTTCTACAACAGAGTTTTGTTGAGGAGTGTAAGCATACGAAAAGTAATGCAACATGCCATGCTTAGTCATAAGATCTGGAAAAGCCAATTCAGGTGCATTATCAGATCGTATAACTTTAATTTATTTTTGAAATTGTGTTTGTATCATTGTGAGAAAAGCTAGAAATACTTTTGAAACATCGCTTTTATATTTAAGCATATACACCCAAGTAAACCAAGTACAATCATCTACAAGTGTAAGGAAATATCTGAAACTTTCAACTGAATCAACACTGAAAGAACCCCAAGTATCCATATGAATCAAATCAAACGGCTGAGAAGCCAAGTTATTATGCAAAATAAAAGCTAAACGTTTTTGTTTGGCGAAACGAAAAATCGAACAATGTGAATCTTCAACAGCAGGCTTGAAAGCAAGCAAAACAGAAGATAATTTCTTTAAAACACTTGATGAAGGATGGCCTAAGCGATGATGCCATAATTGTTCACCAGCCAACAAAGATCCACAAAAAGTATCATGTAAAGTCGATGAAGTAGATAAAGAGGATGAAAGTGATGCATATGGTGATGGTGATGTATGCTCAAGAATGTATAGATTGTTATACATGTTACCCTTCCAAATCATCAAGTCCTAAGAAAGTGCCTAATCAAACAACCAGTAGGAAAGAAATAAGCCTCACAATTCAAATATTTTACAAGACAACTAACACTGATCAAGTTGAAACGAAAATCAGGAACATGAAAAACATCATATAATATTAAAGAAGAGGTAATGTGAATTGTGCATGTGTCTGTTATTGGAACTTGTAATCCATTTGGAAGTGACACTGAGACACTAAAGACATGAGACAAAGAGGTAAACATAGCTAAGTCAAAGCATACATGGCTAGAAGCACCACTATCTATTATCCAAGCATCATGAGGTAGAAAATATTGTATGGAAGAAATACATTGGTTTTAAAAGCGCAAAACACTATTGACATTGGTGAGACTAGTTGATGGAAAAGGAAATATACCAGAAGTTGAAGTTGAGGCCATGACACCATGATCAGTGACAGTAGTTTTACCAGAATGAGAACCGGATGAGGAAGAAACTAAATGCTCTTGAAGTCGAGCTCGAGAATTAAACTGAGCAATGAGATTCTGAATTTGTTGTGGAGTAAAGTTCTGCAAAGTTAAGTTTGCACCCCCCGTAGTGATTTGAGGAGACGACGGTACAATATTAGCTTGAAAATACAGAGGAGAACCAGTTTGAGAAACACATTTGCTATCACATTCGCTGTGTGAGACTGATTGACAGTAGGCGTTTGTACTGGTAATGGTGGTTGGGATTGTTGCATCCTGGACTAAGACTGGTTCTTGTATCCATGCAACTTCAAACACTTTTGGATAGTATATCCAGACTTGCCACAATGTGTACATACTGGTCTTTGTGCATTGCAAGCAGTATTATAAGCACAAACATAAGGATTTTCCGGAACGAGGGTAACATGAGTAGAACTCTGAAACACAACATTATCAATCCGAGAGACTGGCTTGATCAAACGTTGCATTTCATCCTGTGTGACTATGTTAAATGTCTCCTCAATGGTGGGAATCAGCTTCAACATAAGTACATGCCGACAAATCTGATCATAAAATTCATTCAACCCCATCAAAAACTTAGTCACACAACCTCTTTCCTTCAACTTTTCCCAAAGAAGAGCTGCATCACATTCACACTTCCCACACGTACAAACCAGAAGTTCAAGAGAATTCGTGTGTTCTTCCCACAATGTAACAAATTTTGTATAATAAGCTGACACATCCATAGAACCTTGCTTAATCTTGCTCAACTTCTGCTCAATATCAATGACTCTAGGCACATCATCTTGCTTAAACCTAGTCAATAGATTTTTTCATATCCATTCCGCAGTATTGATGAAAAGTAAGCTCTGGCCAATATTCTTAGACACAGAATTCATCAACCACGTAGCCACCATATCATTGCATCTAGACCAAGCACCATAATCTCTGTGTGGAATCAGGTTTAGAGATCGTATCATCAATAAAGCCAAGTTTATTGCGTACGTTTAGAACCATTCGAATAGATCGCCTCCATGAGTGAAACTTCGAAGGAACAGTTAGACGATCAGTAGCCAGAACAAGACCAGCATGATCATTATGATGAAGATGATACGGATTATCATATTAATCAATCTGAAATCGTTCCGCCGGTTGACTTGAAGTTGGATTCGCCATGAAGAAATGAAGATCAAGAAAACTCATATCACACAATCAGATATCCCAATGATCAATCAAACAGAACAAGAAGAGAATAACAAAGAGCAAACTAAAACATGAGATCACCGATCACAACACAGAGAAGACGAACAAAGCATAAGTAAATAGAGATCGGGAAACTCATACTGAAACAGAAGAAGCGGAAGACGATGTTGAGTGCTTTGATACCAAATTAATACTTGTTCTAACCTTCAAGATCGATCCATGGAAATTCGAGATGAGAGCTCAAAATGATGAAGAAGATAAGAAAAGTCTGTAATACAGTTCAAGTGTCAGTTACATCACGACTAACACATATATATACTTAAGTTCAAGGAGACTTAACCAGACTAGACCATAATTAATCTAACTAAACCAGACTCTAGACTCTGAGTAAACCAGACTATATCCAATAATAAACACATTCACAAAACTTGAAATCCAAGGATTGAAGGACAGTGCTTAAAGTTACATTTGCCCCTTTTCTAAACCATGTAGAGGACGTGAAACTTTTCTATGTTAATAACATACAATTATAACAAACTGCCTTGGAGATGCAGAGGAAATAGTAATGGCTAACCATCATAGAGTTTAAAGATACTTTTGTAGTTGAAATAATTCTAGACCATTTAAAGGACGTGAAGCTTATGCTAGTGTTTTAACCAGGACCTTGCAGCTTACAGCTAGTTTGGCTCTAGGATCTTGTCAATTCATCATTAACAACAAATTGCCTTTTTTGTTTTTTACTTCTTACTGTGAGTGATGGTTCTAAGTTGAGCTTGATTCGGTTCTATATTGAGTTTAATGATGCTTATGTTTTAATTGATCAAGACGTTAAGCTTATGTGTGATAGTATTTAACTAGACTTTCGAGCTTGAGATTTTTGTAGCAGATATAGTTTCCCTCTAGGTTGTATTACTGTTTTTTGATGTCTTTTTTCCGTGATGGTGTTTTCATTTTGGTGAATATTACTGCTTTATATTATGATATAGAATATCTACTTGGTCTTATGCAAAATCTGAAATGATACACAAAATGTCAAAAAAAAATAAATAAATAAGCAAGCACTCTTGTGAGATCATCAACTTCACGCTACAGTTTCTTCAAATCCATTGACAGGGCAAAGCTATTTCCGATGTTGATCTCACCTCAAAATTTATTTCTTGTTAATAGTTCTTATCGAAATCCATCGAAAAAATCCAGCTTCCTAAACCATCCTCATATCTTAGCCTGCTCAAGGATTACAAGGTAACAGAGAAACAACATTAATAATGAAAAGTTCATTACAACTACATAGAAACCGAGAAATGGGCAATTTTTTGCTAGACAACCAAAGATTGTATGCTAACCTGTGAGTATAGGAAAGTTCCAAGAATGGCAATGGCAGCTCCAAGAGCATTGACTGGTTGCACTGGGGTATGAAAAATGATGATCGAAGCCACAATGACCGAAATCCTCTTCATTGTATTACCGATACTGAATGTCAACGGCGAAATCTGGTCTAAGGACATGTATGAAACCTGATTATACAAATGGTAGAACACACTCTGTGCAACTACCCACCTGTAACCACACACAAGAACATCAAAGTTCAGATCCTCAATATGGAATTAAAATTCAAAAAGAGATTACTAATTAGGTTTTAGTTCATACCAGACAAAGTTCGGTCCAATTTGAGAAACTGCGTTTTCCCAACCAGCAGCCCACATTTTAGGACCTTCTACAGCGATTGCAAATGGCGTGAGGATCAAAAGAGACATCATCGATAAGCAAGCGTAGTAATTCATTCCGCTCACTGACTTCCCTTTCATCCCTTTCTTTGAAAATATGTTCCTAAACACAAATGCTAAATTCGATATCATCGCTCCCATAAACCCTGCCAAAAAAACCCACAAAACGTCAGATAAGTGTCATCATAATGTAACATCCATTGGTTACAAAACCAGTTTGTGAGTTTAATGCTTTACCAATCATGTTGAAGTTAAGCTCGGTGACAGCGGCGAGAGCGCAGCCTCCAATGATGGGTAAGAGAGAGAGATAAACTGGAAGAGGGAAAGTCTCTCCCAAGAAGAATCTTGAGACCAAGACACTGAAAGCTGGTTCACCACTTTTGATGATGTGCGTGAAGGACACTGCTACTTTCGACATACTCACTGTTGCTGCCACATGTCCGATTGTGTGCGCCACAGCCACCTGATGAAGCGAAGAAACATTAAACACACATGTCTTAATCAGACAACCAACAATTATAAATCAAGATTTGTTCTGTCTTAAAACCTTGGATTTTTCTTACCGGGAACAGAGTTTTCCAGAAATCGAGATCAGTTTTAGGAGCTTCGGCGATTCTAGAGGCCCAAGAAACGAGCATCATGAGAGAACCACAAGCGAGAGACAAGGTCGAAGTTAGCCAGGGGTAAGGAAAAGCGTTGAGGACTTTCTTGTTGTAGATGTTGAAGACAACGTTGAGTGCCCACCAAGTCGCGAAATAGATTCCGATCTTCAGCTTCTGCGCTGATTGTTCGTCGGGAAGCTCGATGTTGATGTCGAGCGGACGAGATCGATCTGCCTCGTAGGCTTCCACTCTCACCTCGCGCTTGAAGCTAGAAAAGTTCTGGGCAGATGAAATGTGGAGAGGCTTTTGATAGGAGACATTGGAGCTTTGGTTACGGCAGCTTTTTATGATGTGTAAAGGAGAAAAATGGAGCTTCGTCGGAATTGACCGTCTGGCGCCGGTGGAGGTGGCGGAGAAGGAAGATGGAGTTGGTTTAACTGAAGAGATCATTGTTTTTTGTAGAGTGGAGAAGATGTTCCCGAGGTGGGTTCAAGAGAGAGAGAGAGAGAGAGAGAGAGAGAGAGAGAGTAGAGCCGTTTGATTTCTTGGGGTTAATGGAAGAGGTAGAAGAAGAGAATTTATAGGAGATTTTGAGGAGGTTTAAGAACAGAGGAGGGAAAGGTAACGACAAAACAGAATTCAGATATTTTCTTAAATGACGAAACTAGCCTTTAATGTGGACGATTTAAGTGTTAAAAGTATGGTATGGGTATTTCCCTCGAACTACTAAAGAGAAAGTGCGTGAGCTTTTTCCGTTGAAACGTTGAGTTTCCATAACGTTGTTTCAATGATGTCTTCACAGAATCTAAAATCTGTGAGACCAAGACGAAACCAAGTCTTTTTAGTCTTTGCGTCTTACGAGTTACGATTAAGGAAGCAAATATCAACTTTGAAATAGCATAACTTTCTTGCACGGTATACCCATATATTGTACTTATCCGAATTTTTAAATGGGATATTAAACGTTCATCTTTTTCTTGCCTCATATGTTCACAGACCAATACAATCTCTCTTTTTTTTACAACAGTATTGAACTTCTTATCTAGATTACAGCCACCATGATACAATCTGAGTGTATATTTTTTACATTAAACCATTCTTTTTCATTTACATATGAACTGATCACATATGTAGTTTTCCAATCGACCGATAAAAATATGTGTATGGGCATTTACTAACTCTATATATGTAAAAATGAAAAATTTGAACCCTTGTTTTAAGTTTTGGATATCAATAGAGAAATTCTGCTATTTATTTTTCATTATATATTGTACTGAAATTATTTTCTCCTCCTTTGTGGACTAGAAAAGGTTTTCGACCATGATTTTTATTTTCTTGCCGTCTATAGTTGTCAAGGCTCAGAGGTAACGTGACCAAATATCAATCAATATGTAAATGTAAGTAAAGATATTTAATGAACTAAAATAATTTTTTTTATCTTTTATACAATATAAAAAAGAAATCAGTTTGCAATTCTGTGAATGGTACATGTTATTCACTGTTTTAAAATAAAATTAATTATTTTGTTTTTGTTAAACATAAAAAATTAATAAAAACAGTTTTTAGCACAACCGTCCCCACTTCTTAAATCTCTCACGATATTCAATTCACTTTTTCTTCTACAAAAACTGATAACTTTGAGTTTAAACAATAGCTGATGCGAACAAGAAAATTCTGACGCCTCATGTCTAACATCAAATGTCTAACACTCCTTTTATTTCGTGTTCGGCCAAATGTTATCAGTCGTCCTTTGGATATGTTATTTGGTCAATGTTAGAAGGATACAACAACCATATCAGGTAACCATTTCAACATATTTTTCTTTGCTAAATGTTTTGAAGAAAATTTTCAAATTTTAACATATTTGGAGATTTTTTTAAAATCTTTTTGTTGTTTTAGGGAAAATGACATACATTTTATTTATTATAAAATCAGCAGGTTTTAAACTGTATTTGGTCTTCTATATGGATTTATAATAATGTTATGTTTTTAATCTTAGTTTGAACACCAGTATGATCTTTATCGGTAACTCCTACAAGTCCAGGTATATTCCCAGTGGCGAGCGTCTACACAAACATGGACTATCTTTTCTGGAAGAAAAATAATATCATTGTGCCAGACCAAGACAGAGATCCTTATCCCTGGATAATATGGTATGTTTGGAAGGCTCGCAATGATAAGCTTTTCAGGGGTATAGATAGAGACCCTTTGGAACTCGTTCGATACGCAGAGAGTGAATGTCAAGCCTGGTTTAACGCAAATGAGATGATACCGCAACAAGTCCGGGCCAGCAATAATGATGTAAACCAAGTCTTAAGCTTGGGTAATATCTGCTTGTTAGATGGATCTTGGACAGCTTCTGATCGCTTTAGTGGATGTGGATGGGTCTGGATGGATAGTAGGGAGGACATACAACTTATGGGAACACGAAATTTTACTCGATGTGAATCAGCGTTGCATTCGGAGGTAGAAGCGCTGCGATGGGCGATGGAGAACATGCTTCAACACTCCCCGTGCCAGAGCTTTGGAACGGACTGCAAAGAGTTGATCGCAATGATAAATGAACCCCAGAAGTGGCCAAGATTTGCGACAGAGCTGGAGAAGATAGAGACGCTGTAGATTTGTTTTCCGGACTTTAAAATCACCCATGTACCATGTCTGCGCAATCAGTTTCCTGATTTTTTAGCTAAGACTGCTAGGAGCTTTCATAGGGAATTACTTTTCATTGGTTGTTCTATTCCGGTCTGGTTACCCAGACCACCTCAAGCTTGAGTAATAGAATGGCCGTTTGTCGTTAAAAAAAAAAAAAAAAAAAAGAAGCAAATTTTATTCTCTTATAATTAAAGACACTTTTATAATCATTTTTCCCATGCATAACATGGGCCATAAACTAGTAACCAGAAATATCATCTACCGGAATCCAGAATAATAACAAAAACTGTAAAATAAATGAGTTTTCTTGCCATTCAAGTGGAATCACATTAATGGGTGGCGACACTTTCACCTTAAAATAAAATATATGAACAATTAACAGACCTCACATTTTTTTGAATATATGTTAAATTTACTCAAAAGAAAAAATACATTGTTTTTGCAACTTGTGCTACAGATTTGAGAAACCAAAAGATAGAGGTATAAAACCTAAACCATCATACTACACTCATTAGTTTTGATTTGGTCATCGAGTAGTATATAATCAATTTAAGAAGGTTGTATGTAAGAAACTCATTAGACCTATAGCATATAGTGGTTCATATATGCGCAGACAAGTCTTGAAAATATGTGTTGTTCGTGTGATATACGTATTTCATATATACGTGTGTACGTGTGTTTATGAAACATTAATTTGGACCGTTGAAATGAAAGAGTATCTGGCCACATGTGCGATGTACAGCTTCAACATTGATGTAACTGCAAATTGAATTATCACCGCAGAAAATATCTCAAAGGAAAACTACAAAACATAACAAAGTTGTTGAACACATGCAACTCTCAATTAGACGACAAACTCTCTCCTCACCAACACGGTTCCTACAACACATGTGTCCTTTGCATGTATGTGTGTGTTTATAGGTCAGGTAAACTTGGTTTGTTTTCGACGGCTAGAAATGTTCCAAGGAAAGTTCGTAATCAGAAAATTTGATTTCCAAATAGCTCACTTGATTGATCTTTCTTCGCGTTTACTCCGTTGAAATATGAGTCGTTGATTTTTTTTTTTTAACAATTAGATATTAAATTATTATGAATTGGTTACACAACAGAATCAAAGGTGAATCTAGGGACCAGTCAAAATAAAACAAATGAAAAGAGTAAAAACAAACTTCAAACCCTAAATTACACAATCGTAAACACTAACTCTTAGTGTTTTTTTTTTAAAAATGCTTTTGTATTTAATTTTTTTTTACAATACAGCTAGATCCAAATAGATTTTTTCGCTAAAATCATAATATCGAGTTTTCCGCCAAAACCGTCAAATTATTTTTTTTCCGCTAAAACCGCAAAATCGAGTTTTTCCGTCAAAATCGGAAAACCAAATTTTCCCGCTACAATCTTAATATCGAATTTTCCCGCCAAAATTAGAAAATTGAGTTTTTTCGTCAAAACCGCAAAATCGAGTTTTTCCGTCAAAATCGAAAAATCGAGTTTTTCCGCTAAAATCTTAATATCGAGTTTTTCGTCAAAACCACAAAATCGAATTTTTACGTCAAAATCGAAATATCGAGTTTTCCTGCTAAAATCTTAATATCGAGTTTTCCCATTAAAATCGAAAAATTGAGTTTTTCCACTAAAATTCAAATACTGAATTTCCCGCCAAAACTACAAAACAAACTTCCCGCCTAAACGGTAAAAACAAAATTTTCTGCAAAAACTTATTTTTCCATGGAACCACAAAACATAATTTCCCGCAAAATGTAAATTAAGAAATTATGTATGAACTTATGCTACTTATGTGGTCTTTTGAACTTATGTATTGTTGTATTTATGGATGAGTTTTAGTCTTATGAACTTATATTTATATTTGTAGACTCATAGATTGAAATTTAAATTTTTTTTTATATGGTCTATTATGAACCTCATGGCAGACCATATAAACATGAATTTTAGTGGGTTTGTCGTTAATAAACATGGTTACTCTATGTTCACAAACAATATATGGATAAATGGATATGAGCTAATGGAGTTGACAAACCCAGTTTACAGCTTTATAAACGGCTTAGCCGGCTCGCTTCTACCGCCAGTATAGATACTCTAACCCTAGCTCTACCCGATGTTCTCAAAGCTAAAAGAAAGCCTGGACGAGAAAACACTGTCTCTAAGTTATTTTCTTCTAATAACATTAATAGTAATCTATGTTGAAAATAAACATTAACAGTAAATCTAAGTTATTTATCAAAAAAAAATACTAAACTATTTAAGTCTTGAGACATAAATACGTATCTACTAAACCGTTTCGTCCGAATAAGTTATTTTTTTGCCCCAAAATTGATCTTACAATGGGATTTTTCGGACGATGGTTTACCATTCAATATTTATAACTACATACTAGATTTCGGACGAGGTTATTGGATTATATTATAATACAAAGTTTTATTATATCGAAAAACATAATTTTTAACAGCTATATAATCTACAAATTAGTTTATTTGAGATTTTATATGTACATTTTTACGTAAGTTTCTTTTTGACATGAGAATTATATCCGGATCAAAAAAACAAACCGAACCGACCCAAAATTATAGGTTTAGTTCAGGTCCAGAGAAGATAACATATTGGGTTTTTTTTGACCCGCAGGTCTTTGTTTGAGTCCGGGTCCTACCCTAGACCCGATCATAAATATGTGTTTATTAGGTATATTTGGATATTCCGAATATGCTTCCGGTATTATGGATATTGTTTTTAAGTTTTTGGTTTACGATTAGAGTTTTGAATTCAGGTAAATTTTTCAAATTAAAAAAAAAAATTGGGTGTTTGGATAAAATTTTGGGTATTTTTCAGTTCATCGTGTCAGATTTTGAATAAGATTTTAAAATTTTAGGTTTTTGAATTTTTTTGGTATTTGTTTGGAGTTTCAAATACTTTTCGTGTTTCGGATATTTTTCAGATTTTTCATATATTTCAAATTCTTTTAGAATCTTAAATACTCGAACAGATGTGGACCCATTACGTCCATATCAGGTCCAACAACCTTTTGATATAAATTTTTAACGTTATTGTACAAAAACATGGTTGATGAAATATTTTTCTGAGTAAAGGTATCATAAGAAATAATATTAAGATCTGTTAAAAATATTTAAAATATTGTATGTTTAGAATGATTAATCTATTATCAGAAAAATAATAAATAGTTATACATAACTCCAACAACTTTTTTATATTAGATTTTTTAAAACTCTTTCCTTTTTAATAGTATTGATTCGTTTTAAGTGAAAAGTATATAAAAGTATAATATCTAAATAAATAATTTTCAAAATCTTGAACAATCAATACTGATATCGTGAAGTCAGGTTAGCTTTAATAAAACTAATGAATTTCTTCTTTTTTGTGAAGATAACATGAATATTCAGAAAAATCATTTTTAAATATGAAAATATTATCAAACTATAAACGGTTGAAAGTTTAGTATATGATATGAGATTTTAGTGGGAAAGTTTATATATGATATGATTATTTTATTATAAACAAAAGAGGAAGTTAGAATGTACACATATATGTCTTGTAATTTATTTTGCTTTAAATCATATATTATATGATAAAAGTGATAATATAAAACATTAGTTTCAATGCTTTTACGATTAAAAATCAAAATGATAAATATAGTAATAGTAATGATTAGGATTTAGGAGTGAGATTTAAATAAATAAAAGAATTGACTAAATTATTGTTAGAGAAATATATGGTAACATATTGTTAGTATAAATTTAAGGTAAGACAAAAAAATAATGAATTAAATGAAAGGGTCCAAACAATTTTTATAGGTAGATTTTTTTAGACTCCTTCCCTTTTAATAGTATTGACTAGATTTTGACCCACGCTTAAAAAGCGCAGGTTTGTTTTCGAAATCAAATAAATTCTTTTGAAATCATTTTTTATAGATAATATATAGTTTGAGCATATTTATTCGGAACTGGAATCGAGCCATACCAACCTAAAAACAACGAAACCAATTGAACTGAATTTCATAAATAACCTAACAAATCATATATCTCTGGAATAAAAAAATAAACCGAACCGAAAACCAAACAGATATACCTGAATTTTAAAAATTCAAATAATATACTTAAAAATATTGGATTAATTAAAACCTATTTATATATTCAAATTTTGACAAAATCCAAAAACTTTTTATTAACCCGTGAACCGACACCGGTTGACCTGACAAAGACCCATAATAATCTTATAATATTTTCAAAATTTTGATTTAATTTCAGATATACATTATAATAGTATATAAAACCGAATCAACTATTTGATCCGCAATTTTAAAGCGCGGAAATATGTTTTGACAAAATTTTACTTTAACAAAAATAATGATATTTGTTCCTTGCGTTTTTATATTTGCAATATTTTATTAAAATACAAATTTGAAAAATAAACTGCATCCAAATTTTATATTCAAGAAATCATTTTATTAGAGAAAAAAATAGAAATAATATTTTTTGACAATATATTTTGAGGTGTATATCCATATTCTAAAGGTTTGAAAAAGTTTGTTAGTATTTTTTAAGTTGCAGACTTTTATATTCATATTTCTTAAAAATTAAATTTGTAATATTTTATATACACTAGAAAATAAATGAGGAAATGTATTTAAGGAAATCAAATATTCTACATGTTAAGCTAGAAAATTAAATAGTTGACAAAAAAAAAGCTAGAAAATTAAATTAAACAACACGTTAGCAAATTATCTCAATAGATATGGTATTGTTAGAGAAAATAAGGGTAAGACCAAACAAATATTAATGAGTAGGTGCAACAACCTTTTATAAGTAGATTTTTTTGAGGACTCCTTTCCTTTTAATAGTACAGATGTTTTAAATTTTAATATCATTGAATTGTTTCTATGGATGGACTTTTCTTGGCCACCGTAATATTTTGAGGTTTACTATGATCGAACCTAAAACAGTAAAAGAAAATGTTCAATCGTAAACGAACCTCATGGGTCCTGAACAACACTAACGATTGATATTGAATCTCAAGTCGTTTTCGTTTTGAACTGTTCACATTTTTATATAAGTTATTTGATTTTCATTTTGTTAAATTATTTTGTTAATATCCTACAACTTGTTCTTTTCTCGTTGTCCCCGAGGCTGAGAAACTTTTTGAAAAAAAAAAAATTTCATTGGCCATTATGATATTTTATAATATTTTGGGAACTCGGTACTGGTTGTAGGAACTTTATTTTACTACCATAGGACAACTGATATTTGTAAAAAATAATAAGAACATAAACTAAAAATTTCAATACCGAAATATAAAAAATAAAGAAGAATTGCAGAGTCGAGATAGTTAATCTCTTTCCTTAAATCTTTAAACGCCCCATAGTGTGACGGTTTTATGGCGCTCAGATTCCCAAGATACAACTGCAGCATTGTTTCTGTTTACCATCACCGAAAAACAGAATCTATCGAACCTTTTTTCTGTGATGTACTCTCAGACTCAAAATAAAAAATATACTAGCATAACTATTCTGAGTAGAGGAATGTGTTGGTGTGTGTGTTTTCTAAATGGCTCACAAGCCTTTATATAGAAATATAATGAGAAGCACAAGTTTCATTTTTCAACATAAAAATGAAACCTCCATGGTGCACTAATGGAGTTTTTAATTCTTGTCATTATTATGTGAATTTATTCCACATTTGGCCAAGAAATTAAAGAATAAAATTGTTATTGTTTTGACCAATTCAAACAAAATAATATACTTTAAAATGAATTTCTTTTTTATATTTATCAATATAAAAGATCAACATATATTTGGTTTATAAGATTAAGTCAGTGAACATGAAGTCCAACTAACAAATCAAAAAACCCAAATCCAAGTTCAAATATCCAATGTGTGTATTTGCTACTTTATACAAGTTTTTCAAATCACACACATTAGACCTCCATTTCTCATTCAAATAAAACTTATTTTTTGACATATGAATACATTATTCATAATGTTCAAAAAATAGTTCCAACAATCCCCCACATGAATAGAAATGACTCTAGACACTAGACGACTCGACAAACTTGACTTCCTAGACAAGACTCGATCTAAAGACTTTTGAGAGTACAAACGAAAAATCCACTGCATGATGAGTTGGTAGCAATTTTTCAGCCTTGAACCAGTCATTGTTAATAGCTATCGGATTTACTCGGCCAGGAGGTGGCCATGATGTCTTGAACCTCCCGGGCTTTGGTGTAAACCTAGACAATAGCTATAACACAGCTTCATTCTCTCACAGAACTAGGTTCTCTATTGTGTTCATTTTGGCCGTGAACAGTCCTGGTAATCATGAGTGAACTTGGATAATATAGCATTTCCTTCATTCTCCTAGAAACGGCCCCATTTCACACTCACAAGGTGATTTGCCATTAGTTTTGTTTAGAGGAGTATCATGTACTACTCCATTCATATCTCAAAGCTATGGACACAAATCATTAAAAGCAAATGCTTATCCTATAATCCTTACATGTAGCACTGTTTAATCATCATAGGAACTGGGTATAGACCGAAGTCTTACAGTGCTTTGGGTAGATTTAGTTTGACTTAGTTGTCTCCTTGAACCTATTTCTTGGGATCTCCAGTCAGTTAGGTAGAGTTACCGCCAAACCTCATCTTAATTCACAGGCTACCCATTCCTTTAGATGATATAACAACTTGATCTCATGACACACCGTTAATAAAAGGATCCTAGGTTATCATCATATTGAACATAATCTTTTGAGATTAGTCGAGATCAATTGTCTAATGTTTTTTGTCATCTTTTTTCAAGATACAATTAATTATTATACACAAAACTCAGTGTATGACACTAGTTTTTTTTTCTTAAAAAATAATATTGTGATAACTATCACTAAGTTCATTTGGCATCTTGCCAATAACTTTATATGGTAAGCAAAGCTTCCCCCACATTTCTTGAGATAACTCAAAAATATGCATATTTGCATTCAACATCTCTTAAGAGTTTAGAAGGATTGATTTACAATTCTTTTAGATTTAAATGAATATAAAGCAACTTCGAAAAATGTATTTCATTCTTAGAAATTCACATTTTACATACAACTATTTTCATAGTTCTCTCAAACTGATTTATAAATTCAAGTTGTATGTTTTGGATCTTTCCAAACACATATTTTACTTTTTAGCAAATACACATATCATTTCAAGATATTATTTTTTCCATCAAGACCATTATATGATTATTCTCAACCATATTGACTTTATAAACTACAATACACATGTCACTTTCAGTCATATTGGTCTGAAAATTATCATTGTTTTTGCATGGTCAATCTTCTTGTAACTTGCATTTAAGCATTGATGAAATATAAATGTTTTTGACCAATATCAACAAACATTTTATTTCCTATGGCAAATGATTTATATGTGGCAGACCTCTCCCAAACTTAATTTGGGGCGTCGACTCACAAAATCCATTTCCATCCATACAACTTGATCTCTCAAAGATCAAGATGCTTTTTATAACTATGGTATCACCATTCTTGAAACTTGAATTCTTTTTCTTTTCTCATGATCACACATTTACTTAATAATTAAATTAAGTTATTCCAAGAAAAGAAATCTGAAACAAGAAATCAAAACGTTAAGCATTCTTTATAATTAAAGCAAATTAACACCATCAACCCAGTCAAAGCAGTAACACATTTTGACCAATATTAAAAAATAAAAAACTGATTAAATAACCATTCAATCAATTAATTATTATGAAATTAAGAGTTCACAAACCCCATTCCAAAACGTTACCAAAGACGTTTGGAAAATGGTTTTCACTGTCGCCATTAAAGGTCTTGATGATATGATCGCTTATGTTTCAATTCCTTTTTCGGTTTGACCGAAAGATGAAACCTGTTCTTATGAAGCATAAAAGATATCAAATTCATTAACTCCAAAATATTAATTATTTTAATGAATCTAACAACAAAATCTCAAATAATCAAGTTTCAGAAATCAGAAGAGATAATTTCCCAACACCAAGAATTCTCTAATTCTTGTTTTTCATAACCTGTTCTCAAAAAAAAACTTTTAACAAATATCAGTATTGTTAGTGCAAAGCATAAACAATATTTAAAGATTTAAGAGTGTAGAAACCTTATTTTACTATCATAGGACAACTGATATTTGTAAAAAATAATAAGAACATAAACTAAAAATTTCAATACCGAAATATAAAAAATAAAGAAGAATTGCAGAGTCGAGATAGTTAATCTCTTTCCTTAAATCTTTAAACGCCCCGTAGTGTGACGGTTTTATAGCGCTCAGATTCCCAAGATACAACTGCAGCATTGTTTCTGTTTACCATCACCGAAAAACAGAATCTATCGAACCTTTTTTCTGTGATGTACTCTCAGACTCAAAATAAAAAATATACTAGCATAACTATTCTGAGTAGAGGAATGTGTTGGTGTATGTGTTTTTTAAATGGCTCACAAGCCTTTATATAGAAATATAATGAGAAGCACAAGTTTCATTTTTCAACATAAAAATGAAACCTCCATGGTGCACTAATGGAGTTTTTAATTCTTGTCATTATTATGTGAATTTATTCCACATTTTGACCAAGAAATTAAAGAATAAAATTGTTATTGTTTTGACCAATTCAAACAAAATAATATACTTTAAAATGGATTTCTTTTTTATATTTATCAATATAAAAGATCAATATATATTTGGTTTATAAGATTAAGTCAATGAACATGAAGTCCAACTAACAAATCAAAAAACCCAAATCCAAGTTCAAATATCCAATATGTGTATTTGCTACTTTATACAAGTTTTTCAAATCACACACATTAGACCTCCATTTCTCATTCAAATAAAACTTATTTTTTGATATATGAATACATTATTCATAATGTTCAAAAAATAGTTCCTAACACTGGTTTCCAAGTTCGTTACTTCCTTAAAGTGTAGATACTAGTAGTAGTAGAAATGGGACGGAACAATATAATTTTAAACAAAGGTTTAGCCCATGCGAACGAAGCGTCGAAGCTTCGTTCATTTTATATGCCCATTCAAGTATCAACATAAGCACATATGTAGTTGTTGACCTCTGAGACTGAATCTTATTACAAACACAGATCGATCCATTCATATCCATTTCCTTTCTAATTAGCTTAGAGTTCAAATACAAACTAGTCCGACTCTGATCAAAATCAATCCAATGTGCAAATGGCTGGACCAATCCAATTTAAAACCGTTTCGTCCGAAAAATGAAATGGCTGATTTTGCCCCAAAATTGATCTTACAATCGTTTTTTTTTAACTGAATCTGTTGGAAATTGCGCACCAGAAAGAAATTTATTTTGTTTCACAAAAATGCTTCTTAATATTTTCCAGTTAATTGTCCATATTCTTTTATTCCAGTTTATTAGAAGCGTTAACATTTTTCTTTTTGTAGTCAAAAACCATATGACTAAAAGCTTTGATATGGATCTTTTCATGTTTTAAGTTTTAAAACATAACTAGATCTTCACCTGCGCTTTGCAAACGCATAATATTTTATGATAAAAAATTTCATTAATAACTTAACAAATATTTTGTTAATTTGTAAGATTTTGTGTATTTAAAATATTTTGCATTTAAATCAGTGCTTTTAAATTCGACCCGAACTCGCGGTCAAACCGGTTAACCCGGTGATCCGATAATTCGATTTAGATTTTTAAAAATATCCATATTTTAAAAAATCACTAAAACTCTAGACTAACCGATTGAACCGATAGATGACCGATATGTAATCCAATTTGATTTAAATTGTTATAGTTTCATAATTTGTTACCTTTTAATCCAAATTTTAAAGTTCATTGTTTTGCAAAAGAAATGACGTTTCTACAAAATTTTGATAGAGAAAATGATAAATTTGAAAAGTGGTATCAAACTTGTGGTACAATTAAAATTTCTCCTATTTTATATTGTTTGGACACAAGATTAATTATAGTGTTATTTGGAAACATGGATAGTAGTATAAAGAAATGAGTCTATTGTTTGGAAACATAGATTGTAGTATAAAGAAAAGAATATTAGTGATTTAATGTAGGTTTAACTATAAAGTAGAAAGATGTATTTAATTTTAAAACTTACAAAATAAATGTTAAGTCCAACATAATGTTTCTGTTTTAATAAGATATACTAGAATCGGATTGCACGTTCAAACGGGTGATATTGATTTTAATAACAAAGTATGTAAAAGTTAAAGAAAATAATTAATTGTGTTATCTGAAGAAATTAATATTTAAATTTGAGCAACATAGAATTAAAGGAATATCTTAGGATAGCACAAAACAAATTATCACAAAATAACACAAAGGTCAAAGGGGAAATTACATGTTTACCACTTTCATGGTACCACTTTTCATTTTTACCACCACTAAGGAGACATTTTCAAAAATACATTCTTCATTGAGTGGCAAAAGACTCTTATGCCCTTGTTATTTATATGTATAATAAATCATTATTTAAATAAAAAATTAAAAAAATTAAAAAAATTAACTTTTTTTTTATGTTTTCGAATTATACTTTTTCAAATTCGAACTTTTTTAGAAATTTTTTAAAAGAAAAAAAAATCGATTTTTTTTTCTTCAAATTTCTTTTTGAAAAACGAAAGTTATGTTTGAAACTATTTTTTTTTAAAAATTTATATATTTTTTAAGTATTTATTTATATATTTTTTAAGTATTTATTTATATATTTATTAGAATCCTAAATTTCACATTCCAAAAATCCTACCCCACCCCTCAACTCTAAACCCTAAGTCTAGATTAGTTAACCCTAAGGGTATAATTGTCTTTTAACCTTCATTAAAAGTGAGGGTAAAAATGGTTAGTGTAAACATGAAAAGTGGTACTATGAATGTGCTATTTGTGACAATTTCCCAAGGTCAAATTGACCAAAACTTGTTCTATTAAAGAGTTAAATGATAATTATACCTTTATTCTATATATATATATATAAAATTAAATATATATTAAAATAAATGATTTTTAATAAAAGTAAAGAATTTTTATTTTCGAAAAACTATTTGAAAATTTTCAAATTTTAATGAAAATTGATTTAAGAAAAACTCTTTTTTCTTTAAAAACACTATGAATACCATCCTAAATATGTATGATATTTTCCTGAAATTACGTTTAGGAAAACATTTCTTAATGCGTATAATATCTTCATGAATTCGAGTTTAGGAAGACATTCCTAAATAACTATATTATCTTCTTAATTTTTTTGAATATTTTGATTAAAATGTATGATATTTTCATAAAATTTATGAAGCTTTCATAAATGTATATTTAAAAATACGTTAATAAATGTTTATTTATAAAACCCTTCATGAATATATATTTCCGAATATATTATTGAATTTTGATTTTATGTAAATTTGGTATGATATTCTTAAATTTGATATCTAAATTTTATAAAATATTATATGTATTAAAAATCATCTTTGTAAATTTTTTAAAATTATACATATTGAATAATAGTTTCTTAAATATGCATTAAATAAAATTCAGGAAAATGACATAAAAATTCTATTTACACAGACAAAAAAATATTACACAGGTAAGATTATACACAGGTATGATGACAAAAAAAAAAAAAAGACATACACATTTAGGGAAGATTTGCCTAAATATACATACAAGTTACATTCAAAAAATCTATTTACACATGTATGATGACATTCCTGAATATGGAATTTCTTTTACAAATTAAAAAGATATCATAAACGTTCAAGAATGACTTCCAAAATGTTTTTTAAGAAAATAGTTTTCCAAAATAAAGTTTTGCCTTTTTTTTTAATTTCTGAATATTTATTTATTTTTAATATATTTAATAATTAATTAATTAAAATATAAATAATAATAATATTTTCATTTAACCCTTAAGTGAAACCTATTTTGGTCGATTAAAAATTATATTTAGAGATTTTTTTGTATTTATATTTATACTTCCATAAGTTTTAAAAATATGTATAGTGCTTGGTGCTATATTGTTATTAGATGATATTAAATATCAATTTACCATTACTCAATTAAAAATTTTATATGGGAATTTTGTTGTTTTATATTTATATTTGCATAATTTTTAAAAATAATTGCAATGTTTGTGATATATTGTTATTAGTTGAAATTAAATATCAGTTTACCATTATAATATTTGATATCGAGATATATTTATAGAAACAAAGTATTTGAAGTTAAGGAGACTAAATAAATTTCTAAAGATATTTATACTTCATTTTTATAAATTTTCCTTTCATAAAGTTTTTAAAAATTGTAGTAACATAATAATTATATGAATCATGTATATATTTATACAAAAATCAATGATCAAATCTAGCTAATATATATCTGAACCAAATTAAATATCAGTTTGAAAATACGTTGGGACTCCACATAAACGGATCCAAATCGTATATTTTGCAGGAAAAAAGAATAGCCAAAGTCTAAAGCAAGCTGCCGAGATGAGAGAATTAACCGTAGCCTCACTGCCTATAAGATATTTGGGCATGCCTTTAACATCAAAGGTATGGAGTAAAACAGACTAATGAGCCTTTGATTGATCAGCTCATAAGCAAATTCTTGTCTTGAATGCCTAGTGCTCTGTCTTTGCAGGCCGTCATTAGCTAATTAAGTATGTTATTACTAGCACTGTTAGTTTTTGGAGTTTGGGTTTATCCTACCTAAGATTTGACTTGATACTAAAGAGAGCATGTTGAGCACTTTCTTATGGTCTGGATCTCAAACTATTAATCACAAGGCGAAAGTTTCTTGGGCAGAGCTCTACTACCCTAAAGAAGAAGGATAATGGGATTCATAGGATACGAGAAACATCCCGTGCTTTTGCATTATTTCTCATTTGGTATGTTATCTGGTGAAAGAAATGAAACCAGGGACCATCTGTTCTTTCCCTATACCTATTCATCTACGGAATGGATGAACATTGCAGGAAGGTTACTTGGTGCAGTTTAGCCATTACGCTCGACTGGGATGACATGGTCTCAACACTTTTGCAAGCTAATCAATGCCGCATATTTATTTATTGAGTATTAATTTATAGGGTTACTAATGTAGTATACATAACTGATATCTTGTGTTTTTCATTGAATTAACCATCCATTTAGTATGCATATTGATCATTTAGATTAGCATTTACGCATCATTAGGTTGCGTTTTCATTCACATGTTCCTATTAGGTGTTGTAGTATCCTTTTGGAGTTTTTGGAGGTGTTTGGAGCCATCTTGGGCCAAAAAAGTGAAGATTGAGATTTGGGTAAATGAAATAGCAAAGATTAAAGAATGTGGTCGGCCGTGGGTTGATCTCGCGGACCAACCCCGTCTGTGGATTCGGGTCGGAGAGGTCGAGTTTTGAGTGAGCGATCCACAGACGATGGCCACGGGTGAAGGAAGTCTGCGGAATCAAGGCAGTGAAGTCGAGTTTTTACATGGATGAACCGCGGACCACATCCGCCGACTGAGCCCGTTCGCGGTCGACACCTAGACCAACTTACCCATTTGTTTTTGGGTCAAACCTGGGTTTGTCGGGTTGACCCAGTTTGAGTTTTTAAACTACTATAAATAGTTTTAGACCTAAAACATGGATCTTATCTCATTTTCTCTCAAGAATTTGTCTAATATTGCAAAGTCTTGAACATTTTGATCATTTAAGGAAGTACTTCATATTATATTTATGTTTCTCTTGCTCATTAATCTGATTAGTCTTGATCCTTACATGGATTTAAGGTTTCTCATTGAGATTAGTGAGTAGTGACCTTGTGATTCATTGGTTAGGTGGATTAGGGTGATTAGATGTATATTTAGGATGTTTTTTTCTTGATTAACATTTTTATATGCTTTCTAAGTGTTCTTAATGTTAGATTAGACTTGATCACTCTCATCTAGACGTTAAACTATTTTATGCCCGAAAGGTGTTAAAATGCTTGAATGAACTTAGTATTACTCTAGCTTGAATAACCAAAAGGATTTGATGTTAGGATTGCTAAATGGTTAGTAGACTTGAACACAACGTATGCTTGAATGTGTTAGGCCAACGAGAGTTGATGTTTAATGCATGATTAGCATAAGGATTATTATCACGGGAGTGGATTAATCTATTTGAATGAGATCTGGACCTATAGGATTGTTGATTGTTTTCTTTGAACATTCTTGATTGAACATTGATCACATTATATCAAATATCCTTGCCCATGGATCTATCCTTAGCATTTGATTGGAAGCTTAGTTCTTGCACTTATTTCTTGACTGAATTTGAGATCAACTTCTTTATATTTCTAGGATTTTGGCTTGTTACCAATTATTCATCTTCTTATTTGTTTAGACTATGAAAGTTTGTGTATTTTTATTGTTATAGATCACTAGTTCTTTGTGGATTCAATCCTAAAGTGATGGATCGATATACCTTTCGATTGTGGTAGCGTGTACATTATGTTAATTGACCTGTAATAAAACGTAGTAATCAATAACTAATAATGATTTGATGAAAGGGACTATGGGGCTTAGCCATGACCTCCTCCATCCACTTTTACGTCCATGATCTCCACCAAGAAAAGAGAGAACATTTTAAAAACTTCTTGTGCAAGTTTAACCGGATAATCTCTTAGGATCTTCTAAAGTAAAAGTTCACAAAGAATGTTCAATTTGCAAGGCTTCTTCATCTGATATGCTCCAGTCTAAGTCAACACTTTCCATAGTATTTTTCCATCACATAAGTCATAAGTCATAACCATGTTATACTACATTTGTACTCTTCTATTTAAATGAGATATCAAAAATGGTAACAGAAAAATTGAGATCTCTTAAAAGAAGACATATCAAATTAACAATTGGCGTTAAATAATTAAGGGTCTAGCACTCTATCTGGTAACTATCACATTAACACTAAGAACGAATATGAAAAGAACAAATATATTAAAACTATTGGAATGATGAAAAATGATGATTTTTTATCAAATTTAGTGACTAACAAATTTGGTCTATATATTACTCTACAATAAAAAAATGAGAAAGAATAGAAAGGAAAAACTATTCCTTATAAATGATAAAAATTCTTAAGAATATTAAAGAATGCATTGTTTCTCTTCATTCTTTGGTCATCATTCATAGTCTAAATAATAAATTTCCATAGAAGAATTTACACACATGAATATCTAGTATATTCATAAACAAAGTTACAGACATGAATATCTAGGGTTCAAGAAATATGTTTACACGTTTATAAATCATAAAAATATATTTAATATATTTAAATTTTATATAAATATTATTATTTATAAATGATAAATTTTATTTTCTTTTATTTTCATTACATTTTATACTAATATATATATATGTATATATATATATATTATCATTTATATATTAAATTGTTTTTATTGTTATAATTGTCTAAAAGGTTTAGAAGATAATCACAAAGGTTTATCGACTTGGGCACCATTTAGAACGCTTTTTAGAACATTATAATATCAAAAAAACTGTTACGAATGAATACATAGCGAACTGTTTAATAGCATGTGCAAGTGGCGCAGTCAAACAACGTCCGAGTTTAAGAAAACATATATGCATGTTTTTAAAATAAAAATAGAAATTATGGTCTAATACTTTATATTTTTAAATATACTACTAAATTCTTAGCTTATAATTTCAAAACAAATGTTAACTATATATAAACAAAATTATTAATCTATAAAATACTTCATGACATGGTTAAATATACAGTTAACATTGTTTTAAACATGGTCTAAAAATAATTTGAGACGGTACGGATACATATCTAGTAAGTTTGTGGTGTTCTCTCATCCTACTTCATGCTATATATTAAATGCGTAGTCATTTAATTGACTTTTTTTCAGGTGTCAATCATATGTGAAGTTTAAGAAAAATTGTTATAATTTTATTGGTTTATTTATAATTTTAATTTATTTTAATCATATTTTGTAAAGGAAATTATAGAACTAATTAATATTATTTTCCCAACAATCCATTTAATAATACAAATAATCACTTCCAGTAACTTATTTTAAAAATTATGGAAGTTTATGTAATGCTTCATTATTTTATTTTTTTAAAAACTATATGAAGTATAGAGATAAGATGGTATATATAAAAGCCAATATAATAACTTTATTTTTCTATTGTAAATCAGCATTAAAAATAACTTCATTTCCTATATAATAAGTTATAATATACGTATATAGGACATTGTAATAACTATTAATCTATTAATTAATTTTTTTTATAATTTTAGATTATATAGTAACATTTAGTTATTAATCAAAAGTCCACTTTTAGCTACAATTTGTTTAGAAATTAAAATATCAACATTGTACACCTTATGACCTTAATTTTTTAAGTAAATAAAACATATGTAATGAGGTATACCATAAGGTGTAATCCTCAATAAATAATACTATTAAATTCACTTTTTAGCGTAATACATACTATTATAAAAATATGTATTTCAAAAAATATTAAAGTAGTAAAATAAATATAAAAATATGTTTTCAGTAAATATATAATACATGTGATTAAAATTGAATCTATATTTTTATAAAATATTTACATTCGCAAAAACGTGAGGATCCCCCTAGTACGAAATTGTTTTTAAATAAATTCATTAATGGAGTTAAATAAATTTAGAGTGACTGTATACATTTGATGGAATCCAAAAAGAAACCTAAGACCATCCGCATCAGCGGTTTAAGAGGGGGTCATGGGCTCGGGATCTTAGGCCCGATCAATTAAAAAAAATGTAAAATGGGTATATATCGCTGAACCGGGCCTTAGTTATGAACCCGTAAGGGGCGAGGTCAAGCCACGCGTCACGCACGGATTGGCTGGTCGTTTCCGCGTTGACGTTGTGGAAAGACGGGATCTCGCGTGATTCCATTCATTTCTCTCCTCTCTCAAAAAAGCTAGGGTTTCATCCCTGCGGCGATCTTCGGTGCGACGGCGAATTCCGTAGCTTTTGGCCATCAAATCGACGACGGTCTCTGTTCTCGACGCTGTAAGGTTAATATATAGTTGATTAAATATGGATTAGAGTTGATTTGGGGGTTTTTTTCGAATTGCGAATTGTGTGATTCAAAATCGATTTGGGGTTTTTTTTCTTAGGGTTCTTAATCGATAAGGGAGTTCGATTGAGAGTTCGTTTAATCATATTCCATCATTATTATGTGCTAATACTATCGATTTGTGGCACAGATGGATCCGGGTGAAGAGAAAAGAAATTCAAAGAGGCAAATCGATAACAACAACATGTTAGGGTTCGTGGCCGATTCAGAGTACGGGATTCCAAGAAAGTGTCCATGTGGTGGGAGAATTATTGATGAGGTTAGACGGAAGGACGATTACGACACTAATCCGGGGAAGCGGTTCTTCACCTGCATAAACCACGAGGTTATCTTTTTTCCGGTTTGATTATCGTTTATGGGTTTCATCAAGTACAAGTCTCTGATATTTTTTAATGTTGTAACCAAGGCTGATGGGTTCCATTATCGTCAGCCTTGGGTGATAGGTGTGCAGGAGGAGATCGAGAGGTTGACTAAGCGGGTGGTGGAGGCTGAAGACGTCATGAGGGGGATGTGGAAAGTCACTAAACAGATTGAGACTCTGGAGGTTAGTGAACTTTCTTTTCTGTTTCATTCCTCTTACATGTTTGATTTTAGTTATGTACTTCTTTAAGCGTGACTAACACTTTTTTTTTTATGTTTCCATGTCCAGGAACAGGTACAAATCCTCTCTGGACAGGTGGCTGACCTGGAGAAGGTTTGCTTCGAATGAAAAGCAAAGGTAAGAGTCGACATAACTGTAGAGGTTGTTTGCAATTGCCTGTTTGAAAAACTTGATTGCTTTATGTCTGTTCGAAATTGTTAATGTATATTTAAAAGTAGAACTAGAAGTAGAATTTTAAAATACGAAGCTAACTTGTTTAACCGTGGAAAAAACCAACTTGAACACACAAACATATTAACACGTAACCAAACCTTAAACTACAACGATAACTAGATGTCTAAGTAGAACTTAAAAGTAGGTATCATTAATTATATTCTGGTTGTTGGTTGCTGTTATGAATGTTCGATAGTACTAAGCTGTAGTTAATTTTGGTGAGTGATTTGATGTGTAGTTACTGCTTGTAACAACTTCTAATGGCTTTTGTAATGAATGTTTGGTAGGTAGAGTTTGTTTAATTGTTCACAAACTAGTTTATAAACATAGCAAATCCGCCACTCCAAACACAGAAACATATAAACAACAAACCCAACCTAAACCACGGCGAAACGCAAGAAGCACGGGAATGAACACGCTTATGATCAAGTTCAGAGTATGCTAGCTATGAAAAATAGCATTTCCAAACAGAAGATACTTGAGCGTCTCCTTGGCAAGAATGAAGACACACTTTCTGATGAAGAAGTGTGTCTTAAGAAAAAACTAATCTCGGAAATGATATGATTTGGTGAGTGCCTTGAATTTGCTTGAATATTAGAGGTCTAGATTCTGTTTAGGTTGATTGGCTTAGGTTGTGAATATGTTCTATATCTTTAATCTCTTTTCTTTACTTGATTGAATAATTGAGCTTGTTAACATGTTAAGCTTTATTGAATCTCTTTTAGTGTACTTGCTTGAATCTGTTTGCTTTTCTTTTGCAGGACAGGGAGTGCAGGTGACGGTTTGGAGGTCACGGGTGTTGGAGCTCACGGGTGTTGGATGTTTGCTGGCTGTTTGTTTCACGGGTAGTTTGACTTTAGTCACGGGAAAGTGTACCATTTTGTTTCTGGGTACACATAATATGTATCACCGATGTAATATGTTCTGAACTTGTATCACGGATGCTCTTATCTCATTTTCTAAACTCTCTATATAATGTCGATGTATGAACTCTCTTTCTATGCACCTCTCTAAGAATAGCTTTCTATGCACCTCGCTTTCTATGCACCTCTCTATTTATGTATCTAAAAAGATAAACCTCTTCTCTTCTCCTCTATCACTCAGTCAAACGATGAAGCCATCTCCATCTCCATCTCAGTAAAGACGCGCTCCATCTCCATCTCAGTAAAGACGCTCTCCATCTCCATCTCCATCTCAGTAAAGACGCAGCTATACGTATGCTGGCAAAAGTGTACGGCAGCTATACGTATGCTGGCATATGGTCAATCGGGAGATACATATGACGAATATCTCCGACTTGGTGACAGTACATCACGTTTGTGTTTGGCAAATTTCACTGATGCAATAATACAATTGTTTGGAGAAGAGTATCTACGAAAACCTACAGCCGAGGATCTTCAACGCTTACTCGATGTTGGAGAGGTACGGGGGTTTCCGGGGATGATAGGCAGCATCGACTGCATGCATTGGGAGTGGAAAAACTGCCCAACGGCTTGGAAAGGTCAGTTCACACGTGGTTCAGGAAAGCCGACAATTGTCTTAGAAGCCGTGGCATCACAAGATCTTTGGATATGGCACGCATTTTTCGGCTTACCAGGTACCCTCAACGATATCAATGTTCTTGATCGGTCACCTGTTTTTGATGACATCTTACATGGTCGAGCACCTAAAGTTAAGTTCAAGGTCAACAACCACACTTATCGTATGGCCTACTATCTTACTGACGGAATTTATCCAAACTGGTCAACATTTATCCAATCCATCCCACTTCCTCAAGGTCCTAAAGCCGAGAAATTTGCAGAAAAGCAAGAATCCGCCAGAAAAGATGTCGAACGGGCTTTTGGAGTATTGCAATCGAGGTTTGCAATTGTTAAAAACCCAGCTCTACAATGGGACAAGGAGAAGATAGGAAAGATCATGAGAACTTGTGTCATATTGCACAATATGATAGTAGAGAACGAACGACACGGATACGCTCAAATTGATACTTCTGAGTTCGAGTCAGGAGAATCAAGCAGAAGTTCGACGGTGACTAGGAGAGAAAGTATTCATGTCGGTGATATGTTAGGCATGCGCAGAGAAGTTCGAGATCCAGAGAAGCATGCTCGTTTGAAAGCTGATTTAATGGAAAATATATGGCAAAAGTTCGGTGACGAAAATGAATAAATAAGTTATGTATGTTAGAAAAATTTCTCATTTATGTAATGTACTTTTAATGTATTGAATAAAATGTTTTCATAATTTTAATAATATGTTTTAATATTTCATTCATCTTTTCTGAATATTTTAAATTTTTTTTTAAAAAATTAATATTATTATTTTATTCCTATGAACTCCTTCTTCGGGTTCACTAATGCAGAAAACAGCATATCCGAGTTCATAACTGTTCATGGACCCACGAAAAAATAATAAAAAATGTTGGTGAACCCCAAAGAGGAGTTCACCAATGCTCATGCTCTAACATTTGCAACTACAAGTTCTTATTTTGACAAAAGTTTTAGTTACAGAGTTAAAATTATAATGCAAACCCAAATATCCGAAAAGACGTATGAAAATTCATGTCTAAACCATTTTTAGATAAAATTAGTTTATGTTAGCTAATAATCGTGAAAGGGTTTACTAAAAATAATTTTTGAATATTTTTCAAAATTAATTAGTTTACTATCCAAATATTAAGGAATTTTATTTTGTAGAACAACTATAAACTGATACTAATTTCAGGCAAAGGCAAAACTCTGTGTGGTTTTAAAAACATCTTTTTTTAGCAACTTAAGAAATATCAAACCTCAATTTACCAAACAAATGCACTTGGTAAAACGATTCCAATATACTTTGAATATTAATTTGTACACACTTCTGAAAAGACATATCTCAAATGGAAACATATTAAAGATTGATATATTCGATCTATAATATCTTATAAACAATGGACTGGAAAATTAAAATGAAAAATATTCAAGCAAGGACCTTGCGTGATCTTGAGAATCTTGGTGACCATGGATTACACAATAGATAGGCTTTTGAACAGAGCTTCTTCCTCAGGTTTTGTTGTGTCGATTCTCTTTCCAATTCTTTGCTGCTCTCAACTTCTCCAAATACTTCCCTCGTTGATTTTAACTCTATATTTGTTCAAAATAAACACTTAGAATTTATGTAATTATACATATATATTATTGGCCGGCTTAAATAATTTATTTCTTGATAGAATTTTCAACTAATAGTATTATTGTCTAGAAATCGTTTGATCATTGACATATAGGCCCACACAAAAATTATACCAAAATATATATAAATTATTCATTTTAAAAACCTTGCCTTGAAACGGCCACGATGAAGTTGGCTCTAACATGTTGTTGCTCTTCTTGAATTCATGTAGCTACAAAATTTAGTTAACCGGTTTAGACTTAACCAGGATCGATGAACGTTGTAAACTTGTAATTGAAAGGAAAAACATAAATGTCGATGGTTGCGACTTGCAAGAAAATGAAATTTTCTTACCCAACTCGGTGCACTACTCGGTGAACTATCCCAACCGATATGCGATACGTGTCGAACATCTGTAGGATATCCAATTTCCATCTCATCCTCTTTCTCATCTACGTTAATCCATTTTGTAATCATTAACAATGATTATTTATGCCCGTTTTAGTTTAGCAAAGCAAGATAATTTCAATGTGTTTACCGAAAACGTCGGAGAAACAATTGAATCTCTTCTGATAAAGCCCTTTGAATCTTGTAGCCATGCTCAATTCCGAGACACTTCGACGACGATGGTGTTAGAAAAGAACAAATAACATTTGGTTTACGAAAGAATTGCCTTAAGCAGAAAATAACCAGAAATGAATGAAGCTGAAAATGAAGATGAAAGAAGAAACAGAAAAGAGACAAAATTCTCCTTTGTTCGAGGTTGGAATGATATTTAAGAAAAAAAATGAAAACTGGCAGGAGACATGAAATAGTGGTGGTGGTGCTGTTAAATAAGTATATTATTAATCAACTAAGATATAACATTTGTATATTACGGAAAACTAAAAACGAATATCTCCAATAAGGACAAGGCGAATAATGTTTAAATTTTTTTAAAGATGTTATGTAATATGTTAAAATAATTAAAGGTTAGGTAGTCCGTTCCACGAGTTTTAGTTCAACTAATAATTCCACCCGATAACTAATTTTTCATCCACTTCAAAAAACTAATTTTCATCCACTCAATTACATAATTTAAGTTTTTGAAACATAATTTCGTCACATACAAAGGCTTAAATCCTTAATTGTAAATATTTTACTGTTGATATAGGTTTTTTTTGTCATCGACTTATACATACTCATATTGACTATGTGGATTAAATCGGGAGATTTTGATCCATGTGAACGACGAAAGACGATTGCTTCTTGACACTGGGTGCTAGGTCATCTGCCTTTGTATTTTGCATCCTTGGTACATAAATAATCTCTGAAGGAAGGAAACTTCCTTTCAGAGCCTTAATATCTTATAAATAATTTGGAAAAGCTGGTCATTCTTCTGGTTCCGAAATCATCTTCACCAATTGAGAGCAATCCATTGTCGAGAGTAGTGCTTTCATCTCTGCATGAAGAGGAGAAAAACTAGCCCGAACATTCCCCACCCCTAACAGCCCATCAAATCTTTCTAGAGTACTGAACCATCCCTGTCCGGAGAAAATATCATTCTCTTTCCAGGAACCATCTGTGAAACACCATCTTTCTGGAATTGACGGTAGAGTCATAACCTCTATGTGTTATACATTCCTCTGTTTGTTCAATATCTGTGTCTCAACTCAAAGTGCTGATTCTGTTTCTGCCAAATTAAGTGTGTCCCTATGATCAATGTCCAGATTACTAACAACTCTATTATTCCTTTATTTCCAAATATACCATAGTATCCATGCAAACTGATGATCATCCATCTGCGGGAAAACTCTCCAGAAGAGATGATCTATGTTTGTGAAGAGAGAGCTTGTTGGAAAAATAGCTGAATTTAATGGTATCTTTGAGAGAGCCCAAGCCTAAAGTGCTGGAAGACATTCAAAAAACGCATAACAGTTATAGGTTATACGACATATAATCCTTATAACAGTTACCGTATTTTTATTTTTGTATTCATGGCTTCTTTTGGGTCACAAGAAGGCTCGTAACATAATATAGAACTAGAGATAGACCCGTGCATCTGCGCAGATATTAGTTCTTACATTTTTATACATTGATATTTGTTTTTCATAATTAGTGTTATATATTTTAGATGAGTCGTAATATAACTAATTGTATTCAAAAGACCTGGACTGAATAGAATAATATGGTTATTTTTGCTACATATATCCGAACCCGTTTTAGATACATTTGTTGTGTAGATATTTTTAGGTTCTTCTTATACATCAGAACAAAACTCATCCAGGCTCAGAAGAATTCAACTCAAAACCCACACATAAATTTATAATATTAAAGCGGGGCCTAGTTTCAAAAAAAAACAAATGATACCCGAAAAGAACAACACATATTTAAATGGTTAACCAATGTTTATGCCTACCTGATTTTATAAACTAATAAAAAGAACTCTTTCTATGTGTTTGGCTAAATTAAGTGAAATAGAAAAATGTTTTATTTAGTAAAATAACTATATGGAGTGAAAAATTAAGTGATAATAAATGTAATACATTTTTATTATTTTTATTTAAGTTATTAATTTATTCACAAAAACGTGTCTTTGAATTATGTTTTTGGCTACGTAATTTTTCACCGATTGAAATTAAAATTAAAAAAATATTAGTTAAACAAACTAAACAAAACATTTAACCATATTTAAAACTCAGTTATTTTAGATTTTGATTATATAAATGCCACAAAGTTAATGTTGATTAACTAATAAATAAAATTTGCACTATTATTATTATAGTAATATAATTAATGATGTGATGTATTGTTAAAATAATATAATTAATAAAATTGTTAAACTGACTGAAATATGGAAAGACAATTAATCTAATTATATTAATTAATTCACTAAAAATATTATACTTCTTTTTATATTATTTTTTATATTTCCAAACAATTCTCATTTATAGTATTATCCATGTTTCCAAACAGTACCAAAATGTACTTCAGTTTGAATAATATAGATGTGACTGAATGGTATTTATAGAGTAAATTTTTACTCTGAAATAGCCACATAGAACAAGGTGGAGGCCATTGAACCCAACAAAATTTAAGAATTTAGTGTAAGTTATTACTCTCAATCTGTATGCCACCACTTTAAATATTTTAGTTTAATATAGATGTCTCCAACAAAATTACTTTATGTGTCCGCCACTGCTCTGAAATTCAGTTTACTCCATGTTCAGCTATCAATTTACTAATCAGGTAAAATCATCGTCATGAATGTTTACTCTGTGTACTGTTAATAAAGTGAAAAACCCTCTAAAAATTTACTCTTATATTTGTCAGAGAAATACTTTACTCCACTTTCCTATTATGTTATCTCTGTGTTGCATTGGAATTAGCCGTTCAGAAAATTGCTATCGCGGTTAACGCTAAGGTCTTGATTGAGCATTAACATGAGCATTATGATGTACATTATCCTATCAACATTTATTAGAAAAACATAAAAAGAAATGACCAAATGCTAATGCTGACCAAATAATCTTATAATTTATAAATATATATATATATATATATATATAAAAAATTAATTTTATTTAATAATATCATAAAATTATTTTTATATCCAGAAAATAAAAATTTAAAATAAATTTACAAAGAAAATATTTTTTTTAAATATTATTTCACATTTAAAATATAATTTAATTATATTAGTTAAATTATATTTTACATGTGAAATATTATTTTTTAAAATATATATATATATTTATTTTTTTAAATAACATCTGTCGATATAAAAATAATTTTAGTATTATTAAATAAAATAAATTAATTATATATATTTTATTTATACATATATATATTCAATAGAAATAAATATTGTATATTATATTCTAATTTTTATAATAACTTTAAATAGCATGTGCATACTGCTATACCGATTATTATATTAAATAGTTTAATAAGAGTATATAATATTTTGCAACATACTGCTATAGTTTATCATCCGTTCTGCCAATCAAGGGCTTAGTGTTTGTGAAGTTTAGTGACTACTATTAATCATTAATAATATTGAAAACTGAAAATATAAATACAAAATTCTTTTAAAAATAAATTTAAAATTGATTTAGACTTATACATCTTCCTTTCTTTTTTTCGAGCAAGACTTACACATCTTCAGACTCTCATTTTAAAGATGTTTTACCTTCGAAATGAAGTGAATATACGATGGAGCTAGAATAATTTTTAAATGGGTGTAAAATCGCATATCTAACAAAAGATGTGTTAGTCCCCATGTTCAAAACGCGCTCTAGGCGTCCGCGTCTTCAGCGGATACTCGCTCAACGGTGACGAGCCGTACCGGTTTCGTCATAATCGGTCAAAAACTTATTTGATTTCGAAAAACTTGAGTTTTTGCTGTTTCTTGATTGTAAATCGAATAATTCATGTTAGATTTATAAAAATTAAGTGATGATTTGATGAAAATGGCTAAAAGTGATATATACAATGGAAAATATATGCGGCTACACTGTGCTAGGTTTGAATGTGCAGAAAAGAGATGAAGATGAAATTACTAAAACACCCCTCTTTTAAAAAATAAAAATAAAAATATCAGTCTAAAAGACAAGGAATTAGGAAACTCAAATTCTGGAGTCGAACTGCGCATGTTGCTCCAGAAAGGTGGACACAACCACTACACTATTATATCTTTATTACTATCATTGAAATTAGATATTCTATATACTAAATACCTATAAGAACTTATGAAAAGAAATCTCCGAGTAATCTCCGATTTATCTCTGCTTTTCTGTTAAACCGCTAGGTCCGGGTCGACCGCTCGACTCACGCTTACCGCAATCTCGAACATGGGTTAGTCTTGAACCATGAGGGTTCGAACATGAGACAACAAAGGGCGCACAACTCTATTAAACCATACTATCTACCTAATTGCCTTATATTTTTACATACTTAACTGTTAATATTAAAAATTCTATGACGGCAAGTGCCACCATAATCAATACACTGGCTTCGCCCTTGCAAGGTGCAAAAGAAAATATATTGGGGTAAAATCAAATGATTAGACTTAAGATTTTACTGTATTTATAAATTTTGAAAGCTACACATGTTGAGAGATTTATTGTGGCCTTCACGTCTTATATATGCAATCGTCATTGTCTTGAATTGTAAATTTGTAGGGGTGGGCACTTTACCCGATATCCGAAGTGGCACCCGAACCCGATCCGAAAAACCCGAACCGAAATCCGAACCGAAGTAGCAAAATACCCGAACGGGTATTGAATTAGGAGAGATTGGATATCCGAACCCGAACGGATAATACCCGAACCCGAATGGATATCCGAAGATAACCGAACATATGTATAATTAACCTTATATTTTTACTTTACATCTTTCATTTTATATAAAACATTTATATTGATACTACATATACTTTAAGTTCATATGATATATATACAATTACGAAAAAAATGATTTGCTACTCACTTAAAATGCATGTCAAGTTTTTTACTTCAAAAATTAACAAAAAGTTATATCAAAATTTTAAAAACAATAACTAAATTAATGTCTTTTTTGAGTTTTAAAATGTTATGTCCAAATCTATTAACCATTCAATCTATTAAAAATAAAAAATAAGTTAAGTGAAATTTATATTTCTAAATAAAAGAAATTTAAGAAATGAAAATTTAATTTTTTTTTCAAAATCTAAATATCCGAACCCGATCCGAAATAACCGAATCCGAACTAAAAATACCCGAACCCGACCCGAAGTACAAAAATACCCGAACGGGTTCTACACCTCTATACCGAAATACCCGAAAATCCGAAATACCCGACCCGAACCCGAACGGGTACCCGAACGCCCACCCCTATAAATTTGTAACAACATACAATGTGACTAGGTGACACAGCTGTGCCATTTTTTTTTTTGTTTATATAGGTTAAAAATTGGGCTTAGTCATTTTCAAGACAACTCTTGCATTTAGGTTCAATCAATTTCACAGTGGAAAATTGATTTTAATTTTTAAATATTTCATTTTCTAATTTTAGTAAATAAGTATGCTAAAAGAAGCTGCAAATCTGAATGTTTGTAGTATAGGGATTGTTTTTGTTTTGTTGGTTTAGTACCCAAGAGAAGAAATCAAATGCGAACATAATATGCCATTTTAATTTATATCACATTTGTCTTTGACAGCGAAAAAAACAAGAATATATTATCACTTCTGTTCATTTAAGTATACAAATTCTTTTTTCATAGGTTTTGAATCTCACACTGAAAGTGAGATGTTAAAGAAATTCTATAAATGTATAGATTAACCAATATAAAAAAGGAAAAGAATGTTGAAATTTTCAACCAAAAAAAAAACAGTTGAAATCTAGATTGATATTTTTGTTCAAACTTTACTTGATTTTTCATAAATCAAATCTTACTTCACATTTTTCTTTGGCCAAGGTATCCGCTAGAGTATTTTCTAATATGGAACAAAATGAAAAGACATAAAATTAAAAGAAATATAAATATACCAGATGACAAAGAAAATTCTTTGAATTTAAACATGAATCTACTTTGCTAAAAGAAGGGGTTTTTGGGTCAAAAACTGAAAGAAGGTTAATGAGCATTTTCCATTAAGAAAAAAATTAGATGGATAAGACGCTATAGAGAGCTACTGCCAAAACTACAGCTTTTAATGCTAAGACCCAAGGCCGGTCCTCGGCAAAGCCTAACGAAACATTGGCCTTAAGCCCCCAAAAAAATTGGAAAAAATTACATAGAAAAAAGCCCCCAAAATTTTTTAGGCCTAGACGACGAACCATCGTTTTTAAAAGAACTCGCATGCTAAATATGATACTCTATCTTGAAAATACAAACAAAGAATGTGGCTTCCTATGTACATTATCTTGTAAATACACTACTTTGGTGTTCCTAGTATTAACCTGCCAGATTCGCTTCTTCCAATTGAACTGGTAACTTTCCTAAGAGTCTGAGTTGATCGTTCCAATGGCATAACCGGATTTAGTCATATAGACTCTTGACTTGTGTCTTAACAAAACAAGTTCACTGCTCATTTCGCTATCACTTGATCTCCTTAATTATATTCTCATAGATAAATATTCCTTAATAGTAGAAAAATTTCACATGAAAGATGAAGTCAATCTGAAGTCTTTAACTCGGAGATTCATGTTTTCCCATGTAGAGTTCGGTGGGAATGTTGGCTTATAAGAACATAAGCATTGGTTAATCCACATGTTAATGTCTAAAACATTACCGACAACCCATTCTAGTCCATGTCTCAGTACTTCCCTACCGGCAAAGACGCCCCTCCATCCATGAGAAGCAGATACTAGGACAAGGCTATCAAGGAAATTAGATTTACATCAGTATTTTCCCAGTAAGGTTTGATAAATAAGTGATTGAGGTTCTTTAATGGTTCTTCATATCATCTTTTCCAACATCTCACAGTTAAACTGCTCTATCTATCTGAAACTTCAACCTCCAAAACTTTCGGGTCTTGTGAGTTTAAACAATGAAATCCAGCAGCGTTTGCCTCCAATTTTTAATTCCATCAGAAGCGGGTAAGAATGCTTTAGATCTATTTGCATAAAGAAAATGCGGGCTTGATGCATGACATCGTGTATGTTGGAACGGCTGCTAGGACAGCTTGTAAGAGATTTTGCTTTCCTGCCCACGACATGAAGCGCGTGTACCAGCTAATTGATCTTTGACGGATCTTGTCAACAAGGCTAAAAAAATGTCGCGTTTTTCCTTCCAAAATTCTCTAGGAGTCCCAAATATTTTGCCAAGCCTCCTTTGTTTTAAATATTGAAGAAGTTCTTGACTCACATTTTACTTCTCGCTGAGACTTTTCTGGAAAGGTAATAGCTGATTTATCCAAGTTGATACTTCAATCGAGCCAGCTTTGTGTGCGGTAAGAATTCTCTTAAGAGACTCACAGCTCGCTACTTTCATCTTCTTGAAGAAGATCATATCATCTGCAAAGAGAAGATGATTAATAGGCAGACAACATGGCCACTTTTATGCCTGCCATTTTTCCTTCTTGCGTCGATTTTGTGATTAGAGTTGATAAACTTTTGTGTATAGGGTCAATAGATAAGGAGAAAAAGGATCTCCTTATCTTATCCCACACATTGGAAATACTTTACCTTAGTAGTTCCGTTAATGTGGAGGGAGTAAGATATTGAGCACACACATTCCATGATCCAAGAATTTTATTTATCATGGAAACCAAGTCTGGATAAGGCTCTCTCTCTAAAAATTTCAATTCAATCATGCCGTATGTTTCTCTCATATCCGTTTTAACCGCCACTGGAATATAAACTTTTCTCCTGATATCAAGACGTTATCATATATGGTTCTTCCTTTGACGAACGCGGACTGGTTCCTCGAGATTATTGATTTGACCATCGGTTGAATATGGTTTGTGAGAAATTTTGCAATAACCTTTGTAGTGGATACTAGACAAGAAAATGGGACGATAGTCGATGGACTTTTTTTATCCTCGTCTTTGGTATGAACCTGATGTGTGTCTCATTATATCGCCCGTAGAGGTTGTTGGAAGTAAAGAAGCTTACATTGTCTGATGTCATATCGTTTCCTATAATATCTCCACAGCTTTAGTAAAAACTAGCAGAGAAACTGACTAGTCCTGAAGCTTTAACCGGATGGATGGTGAAGACTGCCTTCTTGATTTCACCATTCTCCAGAATTGTGTTAGCTCAGCATTCATCTCCAAGGTGATCATAGGAGAAATAGAATTATCGACCACATGCAAGTTATTAAGGTTCTTGGACAAGAAATGATCCCTATAATAATCAGCAATGGTGTTAGCAATTTGCTGTTCAACAAAAGTAGCTTGTCTCTGGGATTTTCAATCACTGAAATCTTATTGATAATTTTCCTCTCCCTAGTGCCTGCATGGAAGAATTCGGAGTTCCGGTTTCCAATATGAAGTCATTGGATTCTACTCCACCGCTTACAAAAACTCATCTTCCATATATCCATATATGCTTCTTCTAGTTTCCGTGTGAGATGGTCATTGGAGAGTTCGACCAGGAGTATTACTACTAAGTTCTTCTTACAATTTTTCTTGAGAATCCAGAATTTGATCCTTATTATTGGTATTATGAGCATTGGTCCATTCCATGATTTTTCGACAGATTTGACAGATTTTGGAAAGAACAGTTTCTTATGACAATTGAAGTCCAATGTTATTCATCTAGTTTCTTGATATCTGATTTTTCTTCAAGTATTTTGTCAAAATGAAAGAGTCCTTGTTTCTTATTTTTGTATGGTTGAATGGACTAGGACTATCGGTGGTTCGATCCTTCAAACTTCAAGTATTCACAGGTTACGGCTGGGAAAGATTCAGCCATTTATAGTTGATCATAGCTCAATCAAGGGAAGACTGAATGAAATGATTGTAACAGTTTCCTCGCCAATAGGGAGAATTACCAGAATGTTGGAGATCCCACAATCACATCTGCAAAACGAAGCTTTTAGCGCTAGAAAATATTTAATTCCACCTTAGAGGACCTCTAACTTTTTCGAATTACCTAGGAGATTGTTAAAGTCTCCCAAAACAAACAAATCTTCTTCATCTCTTCCTAGACCAATCGAAGTTAACAAGTTCCAAAATCTGGTTATATCGTCCGATCGAGGTGCTCCATAGATGAAAGAGATATACATAGACATATGTTCCAGTGTAATAAAATTGTCAATAATATTAGGGGAGGAAGATAAAATATCCAGCTGAACACTTTATTTTCATGATAAATAGACACCTTCGCCGGTTCCATTTGAGGGTACTATAAAGTGATTTGTATATTTTGTATGCTAGAATAGTCGGAGCACCACTTCATCCTTGTTCATCATTTCCATGAAAAGAATTAATTCTGAATTCTCTTGTACGCTAGTGTGTCAGGGTGCTCCCAATCCTTTGAAAGTTCTGCCGTTTCAGCGCTTAGGAAGAGCATTTGCAGTCACCCAAAAATTCTTTCCTTCCTTTACTATTGCTGGTATCATCGAAAGTTTCAAAACCCTTGAATACGTTGATGGATTGCTGCTTGTACCCACTTGGAGTTTTCTCCTTGGAAAATTCTGTGAATGTGTAATTCTTCCCTTTTTAAGGATTACTCAATGAAATGAGATAGTATTCACATATCTTCTCAGTAGAGCTTAGAGGAGAATCTGTAAGTCTTGTTCTTAGGGGTTTTATTCCTTCGTCTTTCTTCATATTTCTTCTATCCCTCTTCCAGTCGAGATAAAATATTGTTTTGAGTGATTCCCAAATGTTTAGGATTCCTTCAGGCTTCTCGTAAGCTAACTGTTAAAATTCAGTCCTTCTCTTCATTCGACAAGGATAGGCACTTGAAACAACATTTACGATCATTTTATACTTAAAGTTCACTTCTTTTATTTCTCCCGATGGAAGGTGGATAAATTGGGTCATCTCCAATGGATTAAGAACATTAATAGACACTCGGACTCGCGCATGGTTTAGGACACAGTCCTATACCAGACCTAGTTCATTTCTTGTTGCCTTAATCGTTAGTGGAGGGGAATTCCATAGATTTGTTTCTAAGAAAAAAAGTAGGCTGGGAAATTTTTTGAGATTACTGCCTTCCATTGCTAGATGATCTAGCATCCATTTCTTAAAATGGAAGAGAGCTTTTTTTAGAATGGTAAGGAGGTCCTTTTCATTATCAAAACGGAACTGAGAGAATTAGGGCTCCAAATCTCTTCATGTAAACTTCTTTGTGACGTTATGATGTTGTAGAAAGAGCTCAACAACAGCCTTAGTGTTTTGGACTACTAGGTTTGTAACTCTTCCGAAAAGGGTAAATTTGTTTTTTTTTTCTAGTTCAGAAGCAGTGTGATTTTGGGATACAGACTGGTGGTTTTCGTCTGGGCTGGTTGGGAGCCTCACTCCATTTCTCTTCTTTTTTTTAGTGTAACAATGATTCATTGTAGTAAGCACTTAAGGTGCAGCAAAATTTTGAAAGCAAGATAACTTCAAACATAAAGTATCAACCAAGAGAAAATACCACTAAAGAGCATATAACCGGTATGCAATGTACGAAAACGAAGAAAATTTCACTACAAAGTACAAGACCAAGTTAGTGATCTCACTGAAGATCAACAATAAGCATACTAGAAGGAGGATGTACAAACAACTTAAGAAAGAGATAACAGTAGGAGAAACCGCTTAGTCATCAACACCTAGACCACCATTTTATTCAATAGGAGGGGTGAGGGGATATAAGGAGCTCAGAGCGAGAGGGTTGGCGTCTAGAGGCAGGGAGAATTTGGACGGAGGACGAGAGTCGGAGGTGGGAACCAGGTAATATGAGTTTTCAGAGGTAATTTAAATATGAAAATTCTACCAAAAATAGTAAAAATCGGATAGATAAATTTTATTGTGGACAAAATAAAATCCACCAGAGTCGTGCTTACCGTTAGAGTAAAAAGGAAATTGCCTTAAGCCCCCTATATATTGAGATAATTTGAGGGCCCCTAATTCAAAAAAGTTTATATTTCAGGTCACAAGAATTAATGATTTATGTGAGATTTTCATGTTTTATATCAATATATAGTGGGGTTTTGCTTATCTGAGAGATATTTTTCATTGAGTTTTGATTTTTATTTTTTCTTCTACTTGTTCAGTATTCATGTCTTCTTCTTTTTATTTTATATTGGTTTTGTTATTTGAATTTTACAGTATTTATTTTAGTGCAATGTAGTTGCATGTAGACCATTTATAGTAATTCTATTGCATAACTTAAAAATATTAATAGATTATTTTTTAAAAAAATGATAGATGTTATTTAGTATATCCTTAATCTCATAAAATACAATTGTTAAAAAACTCATATTCTGATACAAATATATTTATTTTATATTAAGTTTCATTAAAAAAAATGCTTATAAAGTTTGCCTTAGGCTTCCCAACTTGTTACCACAACACTGGAGTCTACATAGGAAAATCTGAAATATTTGAAATCTAGATTGACATACATTAATTTTGAGTTAAAATCATTACATGAATTTGATGTTGAGACAGACACAAGTCGATCCAATCCATAATGAAAGTAACCAACCTCAACCCATGAAATCGATTTGGCAAAATATGTTGAAAATCCCACATCAATATACATATATAAAAATTACATAATTATTTGAATAAGTTTTCTCATATTAAGTAATTCAAATTGAAGTTTTATATAAAAATAATAATCTTATAATTTTTAATACACAGTTTATTACAGAGTATATGCAAAACTCGAGGTCCAGGTAGAGGAAACCTCAAAATAGTAAATAGTGTTCTAAATTATAAGGAGAAGTTCATCTGGATAAAGTGACAAGAAGTTTTTTTTTCAAAAACATTTGTTTAATGTATGTTGGAAATGGCAGAAAAAAATGTATGCTGGAAAAATGGATACGGATTAAATGAAGTAAGTCGACTATGCAACCCATTCCAAAGCGAAAAGGGAATATTTACCAATCATTTGATTGGACAAAAACCTAATCAAAAGTTCTTTTCAGAAAAGTAGGCTTCAATTGTTTCAAACATTAGTTTCAATGTCTGGCTTCAGAAAAACAGAATCATCCGTTTTTAATATGAAAGATTTTAAGTTTTCCACAAGAAAAAAGAAATTACATTGCAAATTACAAATCAAAAGACAACTTGTTGGTGTTCAACATTTTACTGAACATGTGTACTAAACAACAAACTATTGGGACCAATTTTTCGCAATCTCCCATCAAGGATTCAAGGAATTGTTGAACCTAATCCATCACATACGGAGATTTAAGCACAGAACACAAGTGGTGTTTGCTGGATTTAAAGGCACGAGAAGGGTGTTTCAAAAAGAAAAGAAAAAAAAAGGCAAGAGAAGGGTAGTGCAATCTGTTTTGGAATGAGAACAGTCCCAAGACAGATTTCTCAACTTATGACAGAAAGAATTGGTTTATGGTGGGCTATGTAGAGAGAATGTGGGATATACGATGGTTGTCATGAAGGTAGATGTGAAGAAGCTGATCCGGATGTCTGGCTTAATCTGCAGAAGCTTCTTTCTTGAGGTATATCATTCTGGTTTTGATTTTGTCATTGCTGATCATCAATAGAACCGAAGGAAAACAAAGAAAATGGCTGATCTCATCGCTAGACAAGCTATGTGCTTACTAATTTGTGACTCTTTGATATCATTCTAATGTACCAAATTGGTCAAGGTCTGTGTTAGAAGCAGAGATAAACAGCGAGTGTCAATAATGCAAAGCCCTTTCTCAATTTTTACGAGAAGAGCATGGTGCCCACGCACACAAACCGAAAGTTTTATCTCTGTCATATTAAATTGTACAAAGAACTCAATACTCAGCAAACAAATCTCGACTCAGGCTGATTCTTCAAACCGAAAGAAACATGAGAATGAGATGGAAATACATTTTCAGAGAAATGAAACCACAAACGAGAGGAGGAAGATCAAAAAACATAGCTAAAAGATCCCATAATGCTACATCATCTTCTAAGCAAAATCATTTTTTTTCTACGAAAGACTAGATGCACATGTAAACTCTACGTGGTTATGTAAGGGGACTGCTGTACGTTTTAGTGTTATGATTGTTTGATCGGAAAACGGTGATAAAAGGATGTGGGTTTAACAAAGACGTCTTATTACGGTCGGAAGAGATGTTCAGTCGGTTACAAGAGAAGTAAAGAGAATGCGACAGAAGAGAAGCCGGCAACTCGATGAGCTACCGGAAAAATACAAATAACGGCAAGATGAAGCAAAGGTGAAAACCCTAATCTAGCCGCCAGATGTTAGTCAGATGATTTCGGATCCCCTTCTCGTTTCTCTTCCTTCTCCTTATATAGTCCTCTGATGTGTCGTTCTTGACCTAGCTTAAGTCGTCTTCGTGGGCCTTCTTTATTGGGCCGAGAGGCCCGCATTCGTCCGAGCGGTCGCCGAGCTGTGTGCCTCTTAGTCGGCGTCGCTCGACTCGAGATACTGTAGAGGCAAGCCGAGTAATCAACCGGTTTAAGCCGACTATTCGAGCCATCGCTTTCCTTGGTCTGGGCCAGGCCTTCTATTCCTTGGGCCTTGTGGGATGATTAAATCCATCCTCTACAGTAAGTCCCCCCAGTCCATCAGTGAGCGAAGAGTCGACAAGCTCATGATGGATTCTGGAACTCGAAGGTTCAAAGGAACAGAAGTCCTGTCGGGAGATTGAAATGATAGGTCGATGAGTCGCGGGGAAGGCTGCGGCAATGCCTTCTCTCGGAGTCGTTGAGTCGCGGGGAAGGCTGCGGTAATGCCTTCCCTCGGAGTCGTTGAGTCGCAGGCTCCCAGATTTTGATCGGCAAATCCTGGCTAATTTACCGGTTTAACCGATCTTAGGATAACCGTTTGGTTAATTAAGATAAGAAGCCGGAAAGTCGCGGGAGTCGATGGGGTTTTTGGGGGAAACTCGAGGCCCGTTTAGGCCCATTTAGGCTTAATTATGATACCTCGAATCTTTCCCCCTTTTTCCCTTCATGAGTATCTCGGGGAGTCGAAACGCCGCGAGGGTCCGCTGGGTATTTAGGGGGAATTTCGAGGCCCATTTAGGCCCGAATAGACCTAATGATGATGCCTCGAACTCCTCCCTCTCTTCTCCTTATAAATATGCGGATCCCCTTTCATTTCTTTAAGTTTCCTCCGCGAGCAAAGGTACTTTCTCTCTCCTTCCTTTATCTCTCTAAGTGTTGTAGCCTTCGTTCGACGCGATCTTCACTATGTCATCGGTTCCGAGATTATCGAGGCAACAGAAGGGAAAATCGGTTGCAGCGACGTCGACGCCGGCAAGGAATCCCGACGGAGGTCGTCTCGGGGATCTTGAATCTACCCACCATGCGGCGATGATGGATACCGCCAATTTGTCTCGTTCCCAAAGGCTCCTGGTCGCAGATGCTACGAGGCTTGCGAGGGAAGGGAATGAGAACGTCGCTGTTAGAGACGCGACGGAGTGCGCGAGAGACGGGCAGAGCGGGGCGATGCCTGTCGACTCGGTTACTTTGAGGGCTCGCCCTATGGAGGGCGATCCTCCTGAAAATGACGATCCCGAAGCTGAGTTAGTCCCGACGACCTTCTATCCCGACGGGATTTTCGAGGAGCTTCCGAGGCTTCTACCCGACCTGCTTCGCCCTGCCTTCGTGGCTGGTCAAGACTGGGAGGGTGTAGAAGAGACTAAATCGACCCCGAGGAGTGTGAAGAAGATTCTTCGATCCAAGGGCGCTACAGGCGTAACCTTCCTTATCCCTACGAAGGAGCAGAGACCTTGGTCTCCTCCGATCGGATATCAGACGGTATATGAGTCTTACTTCCAGGAGGACACTCGCTGTTGGTTCCCGATCCCGCGATTAATCACTGCGTACGCTAGGCGGCGAGACATCGCGATTAGCCAACTATTGAATGGCTCGCTGCGACTGGCCGTCACCTTATCGGTTTTAGCGGAGCAGATCGATATGCCGATGAGCGTCAGATCTTTCGAGGAGATGACCTCGATAACCGACATGAAGGACGGGACCTACTCGGTGAAGATGCGACCAAACTGTAACGTATGCGCCGGCCATCCGAACAAGACGCAGAATTGGCAGCGCTCTTACTTCTTTCTTAAATCCGACGACTCGGCTTTCGAGGAGCCTCCTCAGGAGGACTATCGGGTTCTTTGGAACCGTTCCTGTGGTAGAGTATCTTGTCGCGAACTGCGTCTGACTTTGTTGTTCTTAATGAGACTCTCCTTTTCTTTTGTTTGCAGTTGGCCATCCTACGTCTTCCGTCTATCCCAAGGATTTCCTGAAAAGCGTTCAAGCCGTCGCTTTGCTTAGAATCTACCGTTGGTCCGAGATCACCGTCGAGAAGACCTACGAGTTTAAAGATCGAATTGCTCGTAGTGCGTTCTCTCGCCGTTTCTGGTATTCTCTTTGGCCGTATGGTTTACTTACCGCGTGCTGACATCTTTGCCTTGTGTTTTCAGGAGGGTGGAGATCAGATCTTCCGACAGCTCTTCCTATTCGCAAGAAGAGACTAGAAATTTTCCCGAGAGATATCCAGAAGCAAGTCACCGAGGCAAAGAGAATGGGGACTCTTCCAGACTTAAGCGCGATGCTAGCTGCTCAACTGGGACTGGCTAGCGGGGGCGGGCCCTCGACGGCCGTCCCTCGTGCTGACGAGGTTCCTCCTTCCGATGCTGCAAATACTGGAAAAGGTAGGAAGAGGAAGAGGGGTAACTCGGGTGTCGAGGAGAGTGCTGGGGAAGCGAGTGGCGTCCCTCTTTCCGGTGATCCTCAGAAGAAGAAGAAAAGGAGGAAGAAGACCAAGAGGTCTGTTGAGGTTCAGTCGGAGGATCCCGAGGAGCCAACTGGAGCTGAGGAGGAAGAAGAAGAAACCCAACCTGAAGAGGAGGTTTCTGAGGCTGAAGTCTCGAGAGAGCGAGACGAAGCGGGGGAAGCAGATGGATCTGAGGATTCCCTTAACGTCGCCGTCCTGGACGGTTCTGATGAAGATAGCGGAGAGTCGCCGCTTTTAATGAGGAGGCACAACGATGAGATCGACGATGAAGTACGATCTCCTACTTTGGCGTCTCCTCGCGAGGGAATCCCAGCTATTACTGGGACTGGGGCCGTTCAGATCGGCACGTCTCCTCGCGGCTCTGCTGTCTTAAGGAGGGCTCCCGGGATTAACTTTCCGGACAAAGTCTCCTTCCACTACGAGGGGCCGGCCCCTCTGGCGTATGTTCCCGAGAAGTGCGGGGAGTTTCTTCGCCAACTCAGGGGGAGGGCGAAACCTCTACCTGCCGTGAAGGACCTCATCTTTGGGAGTGAATACGAGGAGGCTGCGAGGGCAAAGCTGCTGGTAAACGTTTCGATCTCTCCCTTTTTTTTTGTGTTTCGTTACTTAATTCTTTCTTACGATTTTCATCTCCTCGTTCGTTTAGGGAGACGGCGCGATGAATGTCGTAATCGACAAATACGACACTGCCCTGAAAGGAGTCTCGACTGAACTTGAGCTGGCCAAGAAGGAGCACGCGGAGAAAGAGGAAGCTTCTGCTCGTCGGCTAAGTACGTCAAAGGCTAACGTTGAGAGGCTCAATGGGATGGTCACTCGCACGATAGCTCGAAGAGACGAACTCAAGGCCGATTTGGTGGCGTCTCGCGGGGTTATCCATGAGCTCGAGCAGAAGAATGCCGAGCTCGAGAGCGAGAAGGCTTCACTCGCTGCATCTCATGAAAGAGAGATGAAGCGCCTTAGGGATTTCAGGATCTTGGAAGTGACGAAGGAAAGAGGAAGGGTTGAAGCTGAGATGTCTGCAAAGGCTAATCGTCGCTTCGCCAAGATTCGCTCCCGAGAGGAACGCCGAAGTCTTTACGACAAGGCTCGGTTGCTTCATAGCCAAGCTTTTGGGACCAGGAAATGCCTTGAAGCCTTAAAGAGGGCTGGGAGCGACATCTTGCAAGCCACGATCGATCTTTTCGCGGAGCAAGAGAAGAAGTACGAGCAGGAGGCCGAGGAGCTCAAGGTTGGCGAGATACCCGAGGGGGATCTCACGCTTTCTCCTCTTGTACTGGATTCCCAGTTTGTAGATGCTCGTATTTTGGCGAGTCTTGATCCTTACGGGTCCAACGCCAGTCTGATTGACCCAGAGACCGCAGCAAATCTTGTTACTCTGCCTTCTGATCCAATCGATGGACGTCGTGACGAGCCGACGCCTTTTGTAGAGGGTTCTTCGGCTGCGTTTGAGGGGGAGACGCCTAATCGGGGGACCAACGCTGCTGAAGACGGTGCTCCTGTCCTCGTGCTCTCGGATACTTCGGCTGAAGGATCTCGTCGAGGTAACGAGGAGGTTGCTCACGAGTCGAGTGTTAGGGCTTCGGAGCTTTCTGCCCTCAACGATCGTGAGAGCGACCGAGAGGATTAGCGTCTCTTGTATGTTGTTTTCTTTCGAGTCTTATATGACTCATTGTTGTAACTTTTCGAACCTTTGCCCTCGAGGCTTTTATTTTGTTGTTTTCTCGCCATCTTGAACTCTTTTGGTGATTTGAACTGATTTACTTATCTTAGATTTGTCTATCAAAATCGTGATTTCTCAAGATTTGAAGTGACTCTGTTCGTTCGGTGTAAATGCTGTTCGAGATGTCGAATCATTATAATTTTAAACTTGTTATGACTTTGTCTCGATCGACCTCTTTGAGTCGCGACCGTTTGCCACTTTAAGTCGTTAATTAAGAGTTTTCGACTTTGACGGTTCCGAGTCGATCCTAATGTAATTTTCAAGCGTTTGGTTGGCCAGACCTTACTTAGTTAATTATAGGATGAATTGGAGTCATTGTCTCGGCCATGTTGGTTTAGGTCGCAACGCGGTCGATTCCCGTGAATATGTGTCTGATCAGGACGTATTCGACGTGGGATGCGAGTGCCGATACGTTTGTTCGAGGAGCCGGGGCGTGCTCGTGTAGGCATCGTTTAAGTGATCGTCTGCTTCGGAGATCGATTCCTCGGGGAGGGTTTATATATTTTTTTTTTATTTCGGCTGGACCCTTTTCCTTTGGGCTGCCTACGTATCCCTTTGCGGGAATCAAGCCATTCGTAGTTCTTAGATTGCGAGTAAAAGTGGCCTTTGTGGCGCATTTACTCGATTTTTTTTTTTTTTTTTTTTTTTTTTTTTGCGAGTAAAAGCGGCCTTTGTGGCGCGTTTACTCGATCAGTAAATTGCGAGTAAAAGTGGCCTTTGTGGCGCATTTACTCGGGTTGGTATTTTCCTTGACTAAGGATGGAAGAGGCGGAGATGTTTGGAGTTCCAGGCTCTCGGTACTGCTTCGCCTGTCGAAGTCTCGAGGCGGTATACTCCTGGCTTGATGACTTCGACTATCTTGTATTGTCCTTCCCAGTTGGCTCCGAGCTTGCCGGCTTTCCACTCCTTAGTGTTTTCGAAGACCTTTCTTAAGACAAGGTTGCCCATTTCGAGAGGACGCGACTTGACCTTTTTGTTGTAATAGCTCTCGATTTGATGCTGGTAATTCTGGATACGGAGTAACGCTTGGTCGCGCTTTTCCTCGATATCGTCGAGTGCGTCGAGGAGCATGTCGCGGTTGAGTTCAGTGTTCTGTGGCATTCGTGACCGGCGTAGACTCGTCACGTTCACTTCTGCAGGAGCCATTGCCTCGATGCCGTAGGCCATTGAGAAGGGTGTAGTCTTCGTCGCTCCGCGAGGAGTGGTTCTATGAGACCACAGGACACCATCTAGTTCGTCTGCCCAGCAACCTTTCTTTAAGTCGAGTCGTTTCTTCAGACCGTCTATGATGGTCTTGTTCGTCGATTCGGCTTGACCATTACTTTGCGGGTTTCTCGGTGTCGACATGTTGAGTCGAATGCGCCATCTGTCGCAGAAGCCCTTGAAGTGATGCGAGATGAATTGCGAACCGTTGTCCGTGATTATCTCGTATGGGAGCCCGTGTCGGCAGATTATGTTCTTCCAGACGAAGTTTTGTACCTCCTTGTCGGTTATGCTGGCGTAGGCTTCGGCTTCAACCCATTTGGTGAAGTAATCGGTGAGGACCAGGATGAACTTCTTTTGTCGGGATGCCGGCATCGGACCAATGATGTTCATTCCCCATCTCATAAATGGGTATGGAGCAGTCAAGGTGTGGAGAAACTCCGTTGGGCTGTGTATGGTTTTGGCGTGACGCTGGCACTTATCGCATTTGCGCGCGTATGTCTCGCAGTCGGCGTTCATTGTTGGCCAGTAGAATCCGAGGTTTTTAACTTTTAGTGCGAGAGCTCGCCCGCCCGAGTGGTTGCCTGCTGCTCCTTCGTGTGTTTCGGCCATGACGAGTCTCGTTTCTTCGCCGGCGATACACTTGAGTAGTACCTTTGTTGCAGTCCATCGGTGTAGTTCCCCGTCCATGACGACGTAGTGCGTGCTGCGTCGTTTCAGTCGCCGGGCATCCCATTTTTCGACGGGCAGTAAACCTTCCGCGAGGTAATCAATGAGTTCCTTACGCCAATCTGTTGAGTGATCATCTGGCGAGGGGGATTCCACTTCGTCAATGTCCATCGCGTCGTTGATCGCTGCTATAATCGCGGCCTGTTCTGCCTTCGTATCGATGCTTGGTTTCTCGATTTTATGGATCGGGATTGTCCTTTTGACCTGGTCATGTAGCTTGCTTCCCAGAGCGGCGAGGGCGTCGGCACAAACATTTTCTCCGCGAGGAACCTTCGTGAGTTCGAAGAACTCGAAGTCTCGCGTGAGGTCTTGGACGAGTTTGAGGTAGGCGTCCATCCTGTCGTTGCGGACGTCGTAATCACCGAGGTACTGGCTTACGACGAGTTGAGAGTCGCAGTAAGCGCTGATTCGTTTGGCTTTCACCGCTTTGGCGAGACGGAGTCCCGCGATGAGGGATTCGTACTCAGCTTCGTTGTTTGATGCCGCGAAACCGAAACTGAATGACTGTCGGATGAGTTCTCCTGTTGGTGATTGCAATTGCACTCCTGCTCCTGATCCTTTACTCGTGGATGAACCGTCGACGTGGAGGATCCAGTTTACGCTTGGTAGGATGAGGTCTTGTTCCAGCTCTGGCGTCAACTCGATCAAGAAGTCGGCAAGGACTTGTGACTTTGCTGCTGTGCGATTCTTGTATACGATGTCATGTTCGCTCAGCTCCATCGCCCATTTGGTCAACCGCCCCGATTGGTTAGTATTTTGCATAACCGTTCTGAGTGGTTGGTTGGACAGTACTTCGATCGTGTGCGACTGGAAGTAGGGTCGCAGTTTTCTTGCCGAGGTGACGACAGCTAGGGCCATCTTTTCGAGTGTTGGATATCTCGTCTCAGGCTCCGTCATTCTTTTACTTGTGTAAAAGATTGGTTTCTGTTCTCCCCTATCTTCTCGAATCAATACGCTGCTGACGGCGGAGGATGTGACGGCGATGTAGAGAGACAGTGTGTCGCCGGCTTCTGGCTTCGATAGCACGGGTGGGGTCGTGAGATAATGCTTGAGTTGATTGAATGCCTCTTCGCATTTTTCATCCCAGACGAACCTCTTGTTTCCCCTTAGTAGCTCGTAGAAGGGAAGACACTTGTCGGTCGATCGCGAGATGAACCTGTTGAGAGCTGCTATGCGTCCCGTTAGTCGCTGCACTTCGCGGCTGTTTTTCGGGCTTGGAAGGTCGAGAATCGCCGAGATCTGCTTGGGGTTAGCTTCGATTCCTCGCTGAGTGACGATGTAGCCGAGGAATTCCCCAGAGGTGACACCGAAGGTACATTTGGCCGGGTTAAGTTTCATCCCATAGTCGTTCAAGATCTTGAAGCAGTCGCGTAAGTTATTTAGGTGGTCGTCGGCCTTGAGCGATTTCACCAACATATCGTCGATGTACACTTCCATGGTGTTGCCAAGCTGATCAGCGAACATTCGGTTAACGAGTCGCTGATAAGTCGCACCGGCGTTTTTTAGCCCGAAGGGCATCACCTTGTAGCAATAAGTCCCTCTGTCGGTGATGAATGCTGTCTTCTCGCGATCATCGGGATGCATCAAGATCTGGTTGTAGCCCGAGAAAGCGTCCATGAAGGTTAGGAGTTCGTTACCGGCAGTTGATTCGACGAGACGATCGATGTGAGGGAGTGGGTAACTATCCTTTGGGCATGCCTTGTTGAGGTCCGTGAAATCGACGCATATGCGCCATTTGCCGTTCTTCTTCTTGACGACGACCGGGTTGGCTAACCATTCAGGGTATCGAACTTCGGTAATAAAACCCGCGTCGAGGAGCCGGTCGACTTCGTCGTTCACTGCCTTGGATCTTTCTGGACCGAGTTTGCGTCGCTTCTGTCGGATGGGTTTGAAAGTCGGGTCGACGTGCAGTTCATGGGAGGTAACTGCGGGGTCGATCCCTTTCATGTCGGAGGTCTTCCAGGCGAACGTTGAAGCGTTGTCTTTGATGAAAGAGATGATCTTTGAACATATGTCGTCGGACAGGTAGACGCCAACTCGGATGATTTTCGTTGGGTCGGATTCATCGATTGCGACTTCGCGAACTTCCTCCTTCTGGGGGTATATCTTGCTGAGTGGTTTACTGACGGAGTTGACGAGGGAAGCCTGTTGCTGCATCTTTACGGTTGCAATCAGCAGTTCTCTCGCGGCTTGTTGATCTCCCCGAATCGTCTGTGTTTTTCCGTCTTTGCCGGGAAACTTGACGCATTGATGGTACGTCGAGGGAACGGCTTTCATGGAATGCAACCATGGTGTTCCGAGGATGGCATTGTAGGGTGCTTTGGCTCGGATGACGGAGAACTTGACGGTACGGGTTATACCACCTGCGTATACTGGAAGACGAATTGTTCCGATCATTTGCTCCGAGGCCCCGTTGAAGCCAGTGAGCGTGCGAGAGGAAGGCTTCATATCTCTCAAATCGACTCCCATTTTGTCCAGTGTGTCGCGAAAGATGAGATCGACCGAGCTGCCGGTGTCGATAAGGACTTTTGCGACTAGGCATTCTCCGATGTCGAGGTCGACGAGGAGGGGATCGTTGTGTGGCGTATGGATGCCCTTGGTATCCAGTGCCGAAAAAGTGATCTGGTGATCATTTTCGACTGGAGGCGGGCAGTTCTTGGAGGTGGTGGCTTGTCGTTTGTAGTCTTTGACAGCTCGAACTGAGTCGCCGCAAGGAGGTGATCCTCCCATGATTACGCTAATGTGCGGATTGCGGGTAGCTCGCATTGATTCGAGTTGCTTCCTTAAGTCATCGGTTGTGTTCTCGAATTGAAGAGTTTCTGCGGGCTTTTTCTTTTTTGATTCGAGACGTCGTCGCAGATCGGACCCTTTTGAACGGTTGAGTTGGATTCGCAGGTCATCGGCCTTTGAATTGAGCTGGTCGCGAAGGTCGCCGTGTTGACCTATTCTCCTGGCGCTGGATTTTGAGATGGTCGCGCGGAGGTCGGCGCTTCCGACGTGTTCGTTCGTAGCGTTCTTTCGCTTCAATAGGGTGCGCAGATCTTTGTCTGTTGTCGGGGAAGTGAGAGATTGCTCGACTTTGCTGTTCAGTTTGTCGCGTAAATCTGGTTGCGTTGTCGAGGAGTCGTCGTCAGAGGAGTCACAAGGGTGAGAGAGTATGACTTCCACTCGTCGCCGGCGACGCGGATGTTCGTCTTCTGATGAGTCGTTGGCGGGGCCGACGTTGTTGACAGGAGTGTGCTCAGGGCTCGCTCTTTCCTCGCTAGGGGCCGTGTTCTGCTGAGACTTCTGTGCCTTCTTCTCCTTGTTCTTACTCCAACTTTTGGTGTTTTTCGGTGTCGTTGGAGAGGTGGGCATTTGAATTGTCCCGTTAGTGATCCCGTCGAAAAATTGCCCGATGAGGACTTTGCATTCTTTCGTATCATGGGAATCCCTTTTGTGGTAGAGGCACCATTTCTTTGGCTCCTCGGAGTTTGAACTCGCTGGTTCGGACGACTTTGATTGCTTCGAGGCGGAGTCTCGATCCCAGTGGTTCCAGGCTTTCTCTCGCGTGACGGCTGCTGTTTTTGGCGATTCCTCGTCGTCGACCGAGCTAACGTAGCCTCGCTTCTGAGTGGTGTTCCCACCGGATGAGTGCTGGCGGGGCTCAGGGCGGGTGTCGTTTGTTCGGGCGGGTCGCTGTTTCGCTGCTGCTTCTTTCGCAAACTTTGCTCTTGTGTCTTCTTCCATGCGGATGAAGTTGTTTGAGCGAGCGATGGCGTCAGACACAGATTTCGTCGGGTATCGGTAGAGATCCTGACGGAACGTGGAGTCAACGTGCAAAGTGTTCATCAGAGACTCGACAGCGATAGGATCAGGAATATCCACTTTCGAGACGATAGCTTTGAACTTCTCCATGAAGTCGCGGAGGCTTTGGCCGCTGGTATGAGTGAGGTTCCACAGGTCGGACACGGTCGTTTCTTGGTTGGTGAACATGATATAATTCTTCAGGAAGGCCGTCGAGAGGTCGTGGAAACAATCGACGGAGTTTTCTCTGAGGCCTGTGAACCAAGTAAGGGCCGGTCCCTCTAGGGTTTCGACAAAGAGTTGGCAAAAGCCGGCGTCTTTGTCTTCGTCGGTCAGATTTGCGCGTCGCATCGCTATGTTGAAGGACGTGACATGAGTAGAAGGGTCGGAGAGACCCTTGAAGGTTGGAAGACGAAGTTTCTCCATCTTCTGGAGCCGTACGCCGGTGACCCTTTGCGTAAAGGGTGTGCGAAGAGATTCCGCGAGTACGTGCTCGATTTGGGGCGCCGAGGTCGTCACCTGGTGGATCTTTGAGTTGATGTCGAGGACCGACTGTTTCAACGCGGCTAGCTCGCTTGCGGTGTCTGCGTTGATGTCGTTACCAGCGCTCTGGTTGCTGTTACCGGCGCTCTGGTTGTTGTTATCCCGCGCAGGTGCTACGTTGGTGGTTCGTTCAGTGGCGAACAGGTGTCGACGGTATTGCGCCGTTGAAGCTTCGGCGTTTGCAGCGATAGGAGCGAGTATTTTTGCTATCGCTGTGATTTGGTCGACCGCCGCCTTCTGCGCCGCTTCTTGCAGGGCGAGGCGTGCCAAGATGGTTTCCATGGACGCAGGAGGGGGTAGCGGAGTTACTGGTGTAGGCGTAGGTGTTACCTCGGGAGCCGGCATCACCTCGAGGGCTTCGCGCTCCTCGCCAGACGAAGAACTGTCGTTGCTGACAACCATAGTACTAACGTTACTTTGCTAAAAAGGACCCACGGTGGGCGCCAGGCGTTTGATCGGAAAACGGTGATAAAAGGATGTGGGTTTAACAAAGACGTCTTATTACGGTCGGAAGAGATGTTCAGTCGGTTACAAGAGAAGTAAAGAGAATGCGACAGAAGAGAAGCCGGCAACTCGATGAGCTACCGGAAAAATACAAATAACGGCAAGATGAAGCAAAGGTGAAAACCCTAATCTAGCCGCCAGATGTTAGTCAGATGATTTCGGATCCCCTTCTCGTTTCTCTTCCTTCTCCTTATATAGTCCTCTGATGTGTCGTTCTTGACCTAGCTTAAGTCGTCTTCGTGGGCCTTCTTTATTGGGCCGAGAGGCCCGCATTCGTCCGAGCGGTCGCCGAGCTGTGTGCCTCTTAGTCGGCGTCGCTCGACTCGAGATACTGTAGAGGCAAGCCGAGTAATCAACCGGTTTAAGCCGACTATTCGAGCCATCGCTTTCCTTGGTCTGGGCCAGGCCTTCTATTCCTTGGGCCTTGTGAGATGATTAAATCCATCCTCTACAATGATAAGTAAAATATTATAACATGGAAACGCACAATGCAAACAAACAATCGGGAACGATAAGGAGAATGTTATAAAAACTATCTTAGAGTGATCTCCAGACTCTAAATTCACTTATCCTAACAATTTGGCAATATGCAGATAGAGAGCCCAAAAGAATCTGAATTTCTGAGTATGGCTCCTCCTATACAGAGCCTACAGAACAGTGAGCAATGGTTGACACTGACTATATAGAGTAACAAGGAAGTAGCAAAGCAGTAATGAGTTTAAAACCATCTGAAATTGTACTACAATGATTCAAAACACAAAAAGTCCAACATATCATAATAACTCAGTTCCAGAAAATGTCTTGAAAACTAAACCCCCATCACCTCACTGCCAACTCGATGGCCAATAGGGATGAATCCCATAACCAGTCTTCCAATTATCCAAGTAAACAACTTGCTTCACAGCCCAGGAGGACACAACCAGAGCCACAAGCATCACCAGTCTCTGAACATTAAGGTTCCTAACCCGAACAAGCACATTAGTAACAAACGCCAAGAGCAACCCAACGACAGTGTACAAGAACCCCACAGCGAACCCCTCAGCTCCAAGCTGCATCCCAGATCCTTGGTAGAAGAAAACAAGCTTGTTCGGATCGTTACGATCCTGGAGAAACATAGGCATTTTCCTGATAATGTTGTGCATCGTTCCCGCGACGCTGAAGAAGTAGATGAAGATAGCGCCTGATAACCAAAGCCTATGGTCATGGAGAAGAGTCTCTCCTCTCAGAATCCGTTTGATGACAAACGGAGTCGCGATTACGATCATCGCCACGATGACGCTGATCTGCGCCTTGGAAAGAAACGGCGGACGTTGGATCGGACCGACGGTGAGCTTGGTTCGCTGCTCGACGAACTCAGCCATGGATTCGGCTAACCTCGCGAAATCAGACTGGTCCATTTGACCAGATTCGTCGCTTAGTTTCGCTGTTGAAGCGGTTACGAGACGGATGTGAGGGAGAGCGTTGACGCCGAATCGCTGGAAGGAAGACTGGGACCGCGAGAACTCGATCTCGCAGAAGAAAAGCTTGTTCAGATCGGATCCGTTGTTGTTGGCGAGGAAGGTGGCGGAGACGAGGCCGAACTCGCGGCGGAGCTCTTGGAGACGGAGCTCCGTTTTGCTGTGGAGCTGAGTGGCGTCGAAGAAGACGAGGATTGAGTAAGGACGTGGAGTGGGAGAGGAGATGAGGAATTTGGAGATTCCATGGTCGTCGAGATGGATTACGCCTGATTCGGAGTTTGATCTCAGGGAAGCGAGCTCGTTGGTGAGATCTGAATCGGAATCTGGATCTGAGAAGGATGCTGATGCGATTGATGATAAGGAGGATACGAGGAGTAGAAGAGATAAGAGTTTTTTATCGATCGCCATTGTCTTGTCCACCAGGTGAGTTCAAATTCGGGAGGAGAAGAGAAAGGTGAAAGACGAGGGTATTGCCCGTTTACCGGAGAGCCTCTAGTTGGAGAAGAAGGTCTACGAAGCTCTTCATTTTGCCATCTCGCTGGTTATCCACGATGGAAGGTTTTTATTGGCTACTGAATCCACGTGGGCTATTTTGATTCGTGGTTAGAGTCTGCAGCTTCAGAGCTTTCTCATGTTAATTCACCTCGTGGTCAAGTTTAATTCATCTGCCATTTGATTTTCTACATCTTACCTCAGTTACCTGTATAACACCGACTCCGGTTCAAATAAAAGTCATGGTTTCTGATATCGTGTGCATTTCTAGTAAAAATATCTGCTGTTTGTTTCTCCATTTGGATAGATCATCTGGATGAAGATGAGAGTTTTGTTTGTTTAGACACTAAAAGTGCAATTCATTCAAATAGATCATCCAGATGACTTTTGGAAATTTAAGCTTAATTTTAAAGTCCATTCAGCTGAACCAATTTGGATCATTTGAATGGAGATAGTTCATTCAAAATGGTATAAAATCTATTATGCCCCTAATGTAATTCACAAATTACAAACCTAAAAATAAAATCATTTTTGTCACAAACGAAAACTGACAAAACTACAAACACTTTTTCCCGTACTAAAAACTATTTTTTCACGCCAAAACCCCAAAACGCATTTTTCCGCTAAAATTGCAAAAAAATATTTTCTCGTCAAAATTGCAAAAATGTGTTTTCCTGCAAAAACCGAAAAGCATGTTTTCATGCACAAATCACAAAAAAAATGTTTTCACGCCAACACCCCAAAATACATTTTTTCGCCAAAACACAAAAAAACATGTTTTCCCGCCAAAGTCGCAAAACGTGTTTTCCCGCCAAAATTGCAAAAACGTACTTTCCCGCCAAAATTGCAAAAACGTACTTTCCCGCCAAAACCAAAAAAAACGTGTTTTCCCGCCAAAACCAAAAAACGTGTTTTCTCGCCAAAACCGAAAATTTGTATTTTCCCGCCAAAACCAAAAAATCTTGTTTTCCCGCGAAATCTGTAAAAAAGTGTTCCCGCCAAAAACGTGTTTTCCCGGAAAAATCGCAAAAATGCGTTTTCCGCCAAAATCGCAAACACTTGTTTTCCCGCTAAAAACGCAAAAACACGTTTTCTCGCCAAAACCGCAAAAACGTGCTTTCCCGCCAAAACTGTGTTTTCTCGCCAAAACCGCAAAACCACATTTTCTCGCCAAAACAGCAAAATCACGTTTTCCCGCCAAAATCGCAAAAATGCGTTTTCCCGCCAAAAACATGTTTTCCTGCCAAAACCGCAAAAACGCGTTTTTCCGCCAAAACCGCAAAAACACGTTTTCCCGCCAAAACCGCAAAAATGCGCTTTCCCTCCAAACCGCAAAAACGTGGTTCCCTCCAAACCGCAAAAACGTGTTCTCGCCAAAAACGTGTTTCCCGACAAAACCGCAAAAACCCGTTTTCTCGCCAAAACCGAAAAATTTGTATTTCTCCGCCAAAACCGAAAAATCTCGTTTTCTCGCCAGAACCGAAAAATCTTGTTTTCCCGCCCAAACCGCAAAAAAGAAAACTCGTTAATTTTGAAATAATTCTAATGTAAATATATTAAATTAAATAATTAAATGTAATATAGTTAAAATTAATATTAACTATTTTGCATTTCTGGTAAAAATATCTGCTGTTCATTATTAACCTTTTCTTTTCTACGACGTATTCATTACCAACTTTTGGCTCAAAATTCATTTTAACATCTCGGAAAATATTACAAAGATCTTCAAACCCATTAAACTCTATAGTCTACTGTGAATGCTAGTCATTTTCTTTTAGTTTTCATCCATTTGTACTGAATCATATTCCTAAGTTTTCATCGAACATGCCCTTCGATTTCTTTACATATATTAAATAATTAAATTTAATATTCTAATTCTAATTTATTATTTTTTGATTTTGTTAACTAATAATAGTTTTAAAAATAAACAAGATTATTAAATAAATAAATGCATTGATAACGACATTTTAATACTCTTCCCGTTTCAAAATACATTTATATAGGTTTAGTAAAAGAATATTTGATTGTTAAACTCTAATATCTTTATGCGGTGTAGAATTATAGTACTCGTAATCGGAGAACTGATTACAACTATCTAAAGACCAGCTAGCTGATATCTTCACCAAAGGAGCAAGTACTAAGGTCTGCGAGTTCATTCATCCGAGATTGGGACTCATAGACATGACTAGATCATGATTCCCTTAAGCCATGAAGCATCTACTCTTTTTCCTTTGTGTGTTTTTGTCCCATTGGATTTTTCACACAAAAGGTTTTAATGAGGGATGTTTTCATGGGTTCCAAGCTTAACCATATGTTAAAGCTTGAGGGGGAGTATTGACATGAAAAAATAAAGTTAGCAAGACTTGCCAAAAAAAATTAAGCAAGGCTTGCCAGAATGAAAAGTACCCGCGGAGCTACACTAAAAACAGACAGATATTTTATTTTAACTTTTCTAGTAAATCAAAGGTGTTTAGCTACTAGAGTAAGTATGTTCTATTCTGATTATGTCTCTTGATAACCCATTGTAATGACACTTTTTAGATCTAAGGAAAATTATTCTCTCCTTCTCTTTCTCTCTTGTTCTTCATTATCCAGCAATAAACTCTCATTAAACATCTCATGTTCTCATAAATCTAACATGGTATCAGAGCAATAAGCTCATATCATTCCGCAAATCAATCTTTTTCTTTTCAAAATCTTTGTGTTCTTCAATCTTTATTCTCTGGTCTATTGTTTTACCCATTGGGTAAGAGAATTCTAACCATGGAAATGGAGAAGAAGAACCTTATTTCAGTGACCCTTGAAGGTCCTAACTATCTTTTATGGTCAAGAGTGGCCAGAGTTACTTTGGGAAGTCATGGACTTTGAGACAGCCATATAATGGAGGCTGAAACTTTAAAGAGGATGGCTCAAGAGGATAGTCAGGCTACTTGCCTGAAGCATGACAACAAGTGGGTTCAAGAAGACCAGCAAGCACTAGAAATCATACACAAATCTCTGTCTAAGCCAATCTTGGATGCTCATTCCCACTGTAAAACAGCCACAAATCTATGGGAAAATCTTCAAACTGTTTATGGGAATCTATGGGAGAGTCTTCAAACGGTTTATGAGCAAGACAAGTTTTTCAGCTTACTCCTAAACCTGAATTCACCCTACAACCATCTGATAAATTATTTCCTTAGAGAAAGGAAAATTCCAGATTTAGAAGATGTTTGTTCCTTGAGAAGCCAGCCAAATATATTTAAGCTTAAGGAGTTTGAGCATCCAGCGATACAAGGAAAAACCATGTATTCTTCTTTCACTGGTGGTTGTAATAAAGGATGAACGTGGAGAAGTACTGATAGTACAGCTACCACCGATGGTCCAGCGACCGTGAGTGACCTTCATCACTTTATCGAAGCCTTTATATCATCCAAGAAGGCTGGTACACACTCTCTTGACTTTAAACCTATCATTATAGATTCAGGAGTAAGCCATCACATGATTAGTGATAGGAACTTGATTAGTGATATCCAGCCAGCCTTAGGGAATGTTCTTATAGCAAATGGTGATAAGGTTAAGATAGAAGGGATAGGGAACCTTAGGTTGTTTGATAGATAATCAACTGCTTTGTATATGTCTCAGTTTACATCAAATATGTTATCTGTGAGGAAGACTACGGTTGATCTTAGCTGTCAGGTTGTCTTCAGACCAGATGAAGTTGAATATCAAGACTTAAAGACAGGCCATGTGATTGGAAAAGGGCACACTCACAATGAACTATATCATCTTCAGAAGACAGAGGTGTTCGGAACATCTTCATCTCAGTGTCTGGCCAGTATATCGAATGGGGTTGACAGCAACATTTGGCATGCTAGACTCGGGCATCCCCATACTAGAGCTTTAAACTTGATACTTCCTGGGGTGGTGTTCAAGAATGATGAGTGTGAAGCATGTATATTGGGGAAGCATTGTAGGACAGTCTTTCCAAGGTCTGGTACAATTTATGAGAAATGTTTTGACTTGGTTCACTCTGATGTATGGACTGCACCGTGTCTGTCAAGGGAGAATCACAAATACTTTGTTACCTTTATTGATGAGAAGTCCAAATACACTTGGGTGACATTGCTTTCGTTTAAAGACAGGGTGTTAGAGGCTTTCAAGAATTTTCAGGCCCATGTCTCCAATCACTTTAATGCCAAGGTGAAAATCCTCAGGTCAGACAATGGTGGAGAGTACACAAGTCTGGCATGTAAACAATACCTTACTCAGCATGGGATTATTCACCAGACAAGTTTTCCTTACACTCCTCAGCAGAATGGAGTTGCTGAAAGGAAGAACCGGCACTTAATAGAAGTAGCAAGATCAATGATGTTTCACACCAATGTTCCAAAAAGGTTCTGGAGTGATGTTGTGGTATGTGCTAGCTATCTGATCAATAGGACTCCAACTAAAGTCCTCAACGACCTGTCTCCATTTGAGGTTCTTAACCAGACCAAGCCACCTTTGGACCACTTGCGTGTGTTTGGGTGTCTCTGCTTTGTGATGATACCAGGACAGCAGCGGAACAAGCTATATGCTAAAAGCTCAAAAGCTATATTCATTGGGTATTCTCCAACACAAAAAGGGTATAAGTGCTATGATCCAATATCAAGAAGGGTCTTGATTTCAAGGGATGTTAAGTTTGTGGAATCTAAGGGGTACTATGAGGAGAAGAGTTGGGAAAGCCTTCAAGATCTCTCACAAGGACCTTCAGATAGGGCAAACAACTTGAGAATCATTCTAGAAAGGCTAAGCATCAATCAGCCTCAGAGCAGTGAGGTGCTAAGGACTTCTCCCTCACCACCAACTGCTGGAAACAATGAAGAAGCAACACCAGTTATTGAAACATTCCATCCAAATCCTGAGGGGGGCAATGAACATGAATCACAACCGCAAAAAGGAGATGATTCAGCAAGCACACATGATCAAGATGGAGATGAATCTGATCAGCCTAGTGAAGATCATTTTAATGGAGACTAAAGACATGAAGATGCAGTGGTAGAAGGTCAAGAGAATCAACCATTGAGAAGGAATACAAGAGTAAAGAAACCATCCAAATGGGTTGACACCAGAGTGTATTTGAACAGCAATGCAGTAGCTAACCCTATCCAAGCAACTTGTTCTTTGGCGAGTTATCCTCAAGAGCATGTAGTCTTCATCAACAATCTGGATCAAGAGTATGTTCCAAAGACTTATGAAAAAGCCATGGAGCATGAAGAGTGGAGATAATCAGTTGGAGATGAAGTTGGTGCCATGATCAAGAATGATACTTGGTATGAAACCGAGCTTCCCAAAGGAAAGAAAGCTGTTACAAGCCGCCTGCTTTTCACCATCAAGTATCTTGCCAATGGAAAACCAGAAAGGAAGAAGACAAGGCTGGTTGCAAGAGGATACACTCAAGTCTATGGAGAAGACTATTTGGATACCTTTGCACCAGTAGCTAAACTCCACACCATAAGGATTCTACTCTCCTTGGCAGTGAACCTAGAATGGAATTTATGGCAGATGGATGTCAATAACGCTTTTCTTCAAGGAGAGATGGAGGATAAAGTTTACATGAGGCCACCTCCAGGTATGGAAGATATGGTCAAGCCAGGGAATGTTCTAAGGTTAAAGAAAGCAATCTATGGATTAAAACAGTCACCAAGAGCTTGATATCACAAACTGAGTACAACTCTCAATGGAAAAGGGTTTGTAAAATCAGAAGCTGATCATACACTCTTCACTCTCACAAGCAAGCAAGGAATTGTGGTGATATTATCATCACAGGGAGTGACAAGGAAAGTATCATCTCTACTAAAGCTTTTCTTAAATCCACCTTTGATATTAAAGATTTGGGTGAGCTAAAGTACTTTCTAGGGATAGAAATATGCCGCTATAAGGAGGGGCTTTTCTTATCCCAAAGAAAGTACACACTTGATATTTTAAATGAGGCAGGAAAGCTTGGAGAAAGAGTAGCTAAAACACCACTTGAAGAAGGCTATAAAGTCTTGCGTGAGGGGGAGTTTGAAGACAAACCATTTGGAGACTTCAAACTCTATAGGAGGATGGTTGGGAAGCTGATCTATCTCACCATTACATGACCAGACATCTGTTTTGCTGTGAACCAAGTCAGCCAGCATATGCAAGCACCTAAGGTTCATCATTGGAATATGGTAGAAAGGATCATGAGATACCTAAGGGAGGCCCCGGGTCAAGGTGTTTGGATGGGCTGCAACAAGAGCACAGAGATTGTGGGATATTGTGATGCAGATTGGGCTGGTGATAGAGTAGATAGGAGGTCTACTACAGGTTATTGCACCTTCATTGGAAGCAATCTAGTTACGTGGAAAAGCAAGAAGCAAAAAGTGGTATCATGTTCGAGTGATGAGGCAGAGTATAGAGCAATGAGGAAGCTGACTAGTGAGCTCATTTGGATCAGAAACTTGCTAAGAGACTTGGGAATAGAGACATCAACACCAATTACCATGCACTGTGATAATCAGGCGGCCATTCATATAGCTTCAAACTCAGTGTTTCATGAAAGGACAAAGCACATTGAAGTGGACTGTCACAAAGTGAGACAGGCTGTGGAGCAGAAGATTATTCTACCTTGCTACACTAGAAGTGAAGACCAGCTAGCTGATATCTTCACCAAAGGAGCAAGTACTAAGGTCTGCGAGTTCATTCATCCGAAATTGGGACTCATAGACATGACTAGATCATGATCCCCTTAAGCCATGAAGCATCTACTCTTTTTCCTTTGTGTGTTTTTGTCCCATTGGATTTTTCACACAAAAGGTTTTAATGAGGGATGTTTTCATGGGTTCCAAGCTTAACCATATGTTAAAGCTTGAGGGGGAGTATTGACATGAAGAAATAAAGTTAGCAAGACTTGCCAAAGGAAATTAAGTAAGGCTTGCCAGAATGAACAGTACCCGCGGAACTACAGTAAAAACAGACAGATATTTTATTTTAGCTTTCCTAGTAAGCCAAGGGTGTTTGGCTACTAGAGTAAGCATGTTCTATTCTGATTATGTCTCTTGATAACCCATTGTAATGACACTTTTTAGTTCTAAAGAAAATTATTCTCTCCTTTTCTCTCTTTTGTTTTTCATTATTTAACAATAAACTCTCATTAAATATCTCTTATTCTCATAAATCTTAACATAACACTGACTCCGGTTCAAATAAAAGTTAGCATGGTTTCTGATATGTGTGCATTTCTAGTAAAAATTATCTGCTGTTCATTACTAACCTTTTCTTTTTTACAGACGAATTCATTACCAACTTTTAGCTCAAAATTCATTTTAACATCTCGGAAAATATTACAAAGATCTTCAAACCCATTAAATTCTATAGTCTACTGTGAATGATAGTCATTTTTTTAGTCTTAATCCATTTGTACTAAATCATATTCCTAAGTTTTCATCGAACATGCCCTTCAATTTCTTTACATATATTAAATAATTAAATTTAATATTATAATTCTAATTTAGTATTTTTTTATTTTGTTAATTAATAATAGTTTTAAAAATAAACAAAATTATTAAATAAATAAATGCATTGAAAATGTTAACGACATTTTAATACTCTTCCCGTTTTAAAATACATTTATATAGGTTTAGTAAAAGAATATTTGATTGTTAAACTCTAATATCTTTATGCGGTGTAGACTTATAGTACTCGTAATCGGAGAACTGATTACAACTATCTATAAGGACGAGTTAGAGGATTAGCGTTCTCATTGTTATTTTTCTCTTTCTTCTGCTTTTTTTTCTTTTTGTATTTTCCTTGCTGCTTCTGATCTTGTCTTATGATGTTTCTTCGTTTATAGATGGTCACCTTACGGTACCGCTACGACAAAGTGTATGATCTGCAAGCAGCAAGTGCATCAAGATGGTAAATATTGTCACACATGTGCCTATAGCAAAGGTAAATATAGTAATCACATCTACCTATATGTTATAACACCTCTAATTAGATAGTCATACAGTAGTAAATACTTCTACCTATCTGTTGTGCAGGATTGTGTGCCATGTGCGGGAAGCAAGTATTAGACACCAAGATGTATAAGCAAAGCAATGTATAACCAAAACCTGATAGCCGTCATTCACATTTTAGTTTCAATCCCTTTGATGTCAACTTGCATAATCAGGACGAATTATCTCGTGTTAGCCTGAGCTTCCTTCTCTGAACCTGTCTTTTCTTTTCTAGTTATAACAAAAAAAAAAAGTTACCCTCCCTTGAGGTCATGAGGTGATCATGAAGAAGTCTTTATCGTTCGTATTGATGATGTTGTGCGCCTGCTTGTTAGAATTCGAATTTTAATCAGAGATAGATTTGAAGCCACCGAGAAAATTTGTTAAAACAAAGATTGAGTCAAAATCGGACCATGCCCATTATCGGACAAGATCCAACTTGTAATACTGTCTTTCTTGTAACTGGTCCATTTGTGTAGATATCTTATAGTTTTTGGTTTTAGGAATATGATCTGCTCCGATAATTCATAATATCCAAATCTGAACTAAACTTCGTTTTTCTTTTTTTTGTTCGATTCTGTTAAGTTCTTTGGTTCTAAATAAATGTGTCCAACCCTAAGTGTACCTACATGTTCCGCTCCGATAATTATAATATCCAAATTCAAACTAAACTTCGTTTTTCTATTCGGTTCAGTTCTTCGGTTCTAAATAAATGTGTCCAGGCCTATGTGCACCTATCTTCTCCGCTTTACTTTATGCATTTCTGCATAGTAATTCTCAAAGTTCGGCTTCTCCCATAGCCTTCTTTGCATCAGATCTTCGTTCTGATATTCATTTGATAAAGCAACACATTATATTAGAATTACTCTTTTATTCATGCATTGGTTCAGGTGAATAGAATGATACCGATTAAGATTGGGTATTTTTATTTCGGTTTGGTTTGGGTATTCCTGGTATCGCGTAGTTCGTAGGGGACTAGAAGATTCATTTACTACCTGACCTATTTTTGGTTCAGGTCCGGTTCATATAGTTTTGGATTCGGTTTGGATAGTATAACTAGGAACAGGAAAATATCCAGAAAAAAATCCGTTCTCATTTTGTTTCAGTTATGGTTTGGTTATTTCGGGTAGTTCGGGTAATTCAGGTAAAATCTCGGATATTTTGGATAAAATATCGAATAATTAGGATGATTTAGATAAATCTCGGATATTTCAGATTATTTTAGATATTTTGAAGAAAACTATCTGGATACTTTCGGATACTTTCGACTAGTTCATATACTTTATAATAATTTAGTTTTCCTTAAATTTTTTCAGATACATTAAATAGATTTTTCAGTTATAGATATATATATATATTTAATTATGTTATTTATATATAATTAATATATTTATATATTTGGGTATTCATTCGGTTCTCGGTACAGTTCCAGTTCGGTTCAGTTATTTAGGATATAACAAATATAATAATTATTCGGGTATTTGAGGGTTTTTGTCTGCTCCGAGTTTCGGGTATTTTGGTTCGATTCTTCGATTTTGGTTTTTTTTTTTGCCCAGGCTTAATACTGGTATTAGTCCATGAATCGAGAGGCATCCAAAGTGATCTTTAAGTTAGGAATGATACGTCTTCCCATAAATAAGGTATTTGAACAGATGAAGAGACTTTTGTTCAGCAAAATCTGCCAAGAAAAATAGAATGGGTTGGAGTATTTCTTTTAATGGGATTAAAAATGTTCTAAAGAAGATATTCATTTATTTTTTAGGCAAGAAGAATCGCTTGACCGGAAGCCGAACACCAGGAAGTTAACATCTTCCTAATCATGCTGTTTCTCTATGTTCTTGGGTGAACACGAAGTTATCACCTTCCTCTGTTACCATCCAATTTTCAGTACGAAAGATAGTTTTGAACATACCACACAGAAAACTTGGTTAAACAAAAGTTGAGAGTCAAAACCGGCATCAGGAATATGACCAACAGTAGATCGCACAAGGGGATCAATCGTCGTGCGTATCCATCCAACGATCATCGAGTTGGCTGACGTCCATCGAGCTAGATCAGGGTTCATCGAGGGTTTAGGTGTAGTACCATCGAGGAAACCAATCTTCTGTTTAGCCTGGAGAGAATTCCAGAATTTTGTTGCCCATTCTGAATAGTTTTCGCCTTTAAGTATTACTGGCGTGATTAACGCGCCTGGATTGTCAGAGGGGTGTAGAAAATAAGGGTTTACAGAACTACTTTCAGTAGTAGAAGTAGGGGTAGTAGATGGAATAATTGTTGAAGACGTAGGAGATGAAGTAGAAGAAGGAGTAGTAGCCATGTCTGTTATTTTATCAATCACGTTTTAGAAAGAATCTTAATGCGGAAGCAAAAAATTGAGAAATTTAGGTCAAGAATCGTTTCTGCTCTGATACCATAAAATAATGTGAAAGTGTTGTTTGTATTGATGTTCATGACTACGTATATATACATGGTATCATCTCCTAATAGTACTAGGTATAAGTAAATATGGATAACTACAACATCAAAGTATATCGTTATCACTAACTCTTGTCCTTATCTCTATATTAAATTTTGAACTTCTCATATATGGCTTGTGAAAAAGAAGATGGATGTGTCAACAATGGTGTGTTTTTCCATAACCTAATATTTCCTTTTTTTAAATACCTGTTTCCTTTTATTTAATTATTATTAATTTTGTTTTAAATTTACTGTATATTAATGATTTCTTTCCTTTTTAAAATGATTTTTAATCTTGATTCAATCATGTGATCAAGGGCAATATAGGAATGTATCTTTCAAAAATCTTAACAAAAAATTTATAGGTTATTTTAGAAATTTTATATATTTGTAAGGTTATGGTGGCTAATGTCCCTATTTTCTAATGTGGAACAAAATGAAAAGACACAAAATTAAAAGAAATAGAAATATACCAGATGACAAAGAAAATTCTTTGAATTTAAACATGAATCTACTTTTGCTAAAAGAAGGGTTTTTTGGGTCAAAAACTGAAAGAAGGTTAATGAGCATTTTCCATTAAGAAAAAAATTAGATGGATAAGACGCTATAGAGAGCTACTGCCAAAATTATAGCTTTTAATGCTAAGACCTCTCATATAAGAGCCTAGAGGACGAACCATCGTTTTGAAAAGAACTCGTATGCTAAATTTGATACTCTATCTTGAAAATACAAAAAAAGAATGTGGCTTCCTATGTACATTATCTTGTAAATACACTACTTTGGCGTTCTTAGTATTCACCTGCCAGATTCGCTTCTTCCAATTGAACTGGTAATTTTCCTCAGAGTCTGAGTTGATCGTTCCAATGGCATAACCGGATTTAGTCATATAGACTCTTGACTTGTGTCTTAACAAAACAAGTTCACTGCTCATTTCGCTATCACTAGGAATGATCTCCTTAATTATATTCTCATAGATAAATATTCCTTAATAGTAGAAAAATTTCACAGGAAAGATGAAGTCAATCTGAAGTCTTTAACTCGGAGATTCATGTTTTCCCGTGTAGAGTTCGATGGGAATGTTGGCTTATCAAAACATAAGCATTGGTCAATCCACATGCTCGTGGACTGGTCGTTTCCTTTCCCATGCAGGACGGCTTCAGCTAATCAACTCAGTAATCATGAGCCTAGCAAACTTCTGGCTAGCGGCGTTTAGACTCCCAGGCAGTTGTTTGAAGGAAATAGAGAGTCTGTGTGCAGCCTTTCTCTGGTCAGGCCCTGACTTAAAAACCACAAAAGCAAAAGTAAGTTGGCAAGACATTTGCTTACCAAAGAATGAAGGGGGCTTGGGAATCAGGTCTTTAAAGGAAATAAACAAAGTCCACTGCTTGAAGCTAATCTGGAGAATAGCATCTGCAAGATCATCATTGTGGGTCAAGTGGATACATTGTTATTTGATAAGGAAAGGGTCTTTCTGGTCGATCTCAGTTAACACAAATTTGGGGTCTTGGATGTGGAAGAAGATTCTACGAATGAGAGATGTAGCAAGGCAGTTTCTGCGTGTAGATGTCAGAAATGGGAATCACACCTCCTTTTGGTATGAAGTCTGGTCGCAGATTGGTTGTCTAAAGGAAGTTGTTGGTGATAGAGGCAAAATAGCGCTTGGTATTGCGGAGAATGCTTCGATGGCAGATGTCCTCTCAAATCACAGGAGGCGAAGACATAGAGTGAGCATTCTAAATGATATTGAGGAAGAGATAGATAAACTGCGTATTGGAGGGTTAAGTGACATGGATGATGTCCCGTTATGGAGAAGCGAAGAAGGAAAATTTGGGAACAGATTCTCCACTAAGAAGACATGGTTACAGCTGAGGACGAGGCACACTATCTGTCCTTGGAGCAGAGCCATATGGTTTCCCGAGTCCACCCCGAAATACTCATTTATGATATGGATTGCAATAAAGAACAGGTTGCAAACAGGAGATAAAATGCAAGCTTGGAATGCTACCATAAACGCAGAGTGTGTTCTATGTCATGAAGTGCAAGAGACTTGCCATCACCTCTTCTTCCAATGTTCCTACTCATCTACAGTTTGGAAATCATTGGTAAAAGGGCTTCTCAAGGACCGCTTCACCACAGACTGGAACACCATTATCACCATAATCTCTGGCTCGAGCTATCCTGCCACAGAAAATGTTCCTTATCAGATACTCCTTGCAGGCTGCAGTTCACAGTATCTGGAGAGAAAGAAACTCGAGGAGGCATGGTGAAGAACCAAAGGATGCCATTACGCTGTGCAAACTCGTTGATAAAACGATCCGGTTACATCTGCTTGCAGTCAAAGCAAGAGGCCACGCCTATCTGGAGAAAAGTCTGCGTATTTGGTTTGGCACAAGAGATGATCCAACACCCGCATAATGGCTGTATAGAATCTTTATTTTTATAGTCTTATGAGTACATAAATAAAAACAGAAGCACTAGATGTAACACAGTTTTTTGGTTGAATATAATTTTACATTCATTCAAAAAAAAAAAAACCATTACCGACAACCCATTCTAGTCCATGTCTCAGTACTTCCCTACCGGCAAAGACGCTCCTCCATCCATGAGAAGCAGATACTAGGACAAGGCTATCCAGGAAATTAGATTTACATCAGTATTTTCCCAGTAAGGTTTGATAAATGAGTGATTGAGGTTCTTTAATGGTTCTTCATATCATCTTTTCCAACATCTCACAGTTAAACTGCTCTATCTATCTGAAACTTCAATCTCCAAAACTTTCGGGTATTGTGAGTTTAAACAATGAAATCCAGCAGAGTTTGCCTCCAATTTTTAATTCCATCAGAAGCGGGTAAGATGCTTTAGATCTATTTGCATAAAGAAAGTGGGGGCTTGATGCATGACATCGTGCATGTTGGAACGGCTGCTAGGACAGCTTGTAAGAGATTTTGCTTTCCTGCCCACGACATGAAGCGCGTGTACCAGCTAATTGATCTTTGACGGATCTTGTCAACAAGGCTATAAAAATGTTGCATTTTTTCCTTCCAAAATTCTCTAGGAGTCCCAAATATTTTGCCAAGCCTCCTTTTTTTTTAATATTGAAGAAGTTCTTGACACACATTTTACTTCTCGCTGAGACTTTGCTGGAAAGGTGATAGCTGATTTATCCAAGTTGATACTTCAATCGAGCCAGATTTGTGTGTGGTAAGAATTCTCTTAAGAGACTCACAGCTCATTACTTTCATCTTCTTGAAGAACATCATATCATTTGCAAAGAGAAGATGATTAATAGGCACACAACATGGCCACTTTTATGCCTGCCATTTTTCCTTCTTGCGTCGATTTTGTGATTAGAGTTGATAAACTTTTGTGTATAGGATCAAATAGGTAAGGAGAAAAAGGATCTCCTTGTCTTATCCCACGCATTGGAAATACTTTACCTTAGTTGTTTTGTTAATGTGGAGGAAGTAAGATATTGAGCACACACATTCCATGATCCAATAATTTCATTTATCATGGAAACCAAGTTTGGATAAGGCTCTCTCTAAAAATTTCAATTCATCATGCCGTATGTTTCTCTCATATCCGTTTTAACCGCCACTGGAATATAACCTTTTCTCCTGATATCAAGACGTTATCATATATGGTTCTTCCTTTGACGAACGCGGACTGGTTCCTCGAGATTATTGATTGGACCATCGGTTGAATATGGTTTGTGAGAAATTTTGCAATAACCTTTGTAGTGGATACTAGACAAGAAAATGGCCCGATAGTCGATGGACTTTTTTTATCCTCGTCTTTGGTATGAACCTGATGTGTGTCTCATTATATCGCCCGTAGAGGTTGTTGGAAGTAAAGAAGCTTACATTGTCTGATGTCATATTGTTTCCTATAATATCCCCACAGCTTTAGTAAAAACTAGCAGAGAAACTGACTAGTCCTGAAGCTTTAACCGGATGGATGGTAAAGACTGCCTTCTTGATTTCACCATTCTCCAGAATTGTGTTAGCTCAGCATTCATCTCCAAGGTGATCATAGGGGAAATAGAATTATCGACCACATGCAAGTTATTAAGGTTTTTGGACAAGAAATGATCCCTATAATAATCAGCAATGGTGTTAGCAATTTGCTGTTCCACAAAAGTAGCTTGTCTCTGGGATTTTCAATCACTGAAATCTTATTGATAATTTTCCTCTCCCTAGTCCCTGCATGGAAGAATTCGGAGTTCCGGTTTCCAATATGAAGTCATTGGATTCTACTCCCCTGCTTACAAAAACTCATCTTCCATATATGCTTCTTCTACTTTCCGTGTGAGATGGTCATTGGAGAGTTCGACCAGGAGTATTACTACTAAGTTCTTCTTCCAATTTTTCTTGAGAATCCAGAATTTGATCCTTATTATTGGTATTATGAGAATTGGTCCTTTCCATGATTTTTCGACAGATTTGACAGATTTTGGAAAGAACAGTTTCTTATGACAATTGAAGTCCAATGTTATTCATCTAGTTTCTTGATATCTGATTTTTCTTCAAGTATTTTGCAAAATGAAAGAGTCCTTGTTTCTTATTTTTGTATGGTTGAATGGACTAGGACTATCGGTGGTTCGATCCTTCAAAATTCAAGTATTCACAGGTTACGGCTGGGAAAGATTCAGCCATTTATAGTTGATCATAGCTCAATCAAGGGAAGACTGAATGAAATGACTGTAACAGTTTCCTCGCCAATAGGGAGAATTACCAGAATGTTGGAGATCCCACAATCACATCTGCGAAACGAAGCTTTTAGCGCTAGAAAAGATTTTTCCCACCTTAGAGGACCTCTAACTTTTTCGAATTACCTAGGAGATTGTTAAAGTCTCCCAAAAGAAACAAATCTTCTTCATCTCTTCCTAGACCAATCGAAGTTAACAAGTTCCAAAATCTGGTTATATCGTCCGATCGAGGTGCTCCATAGATGAAAGAGATATACATAGACATATGTTCCAGTGTAATAAAATTGTCAATAATATTGGGGGAGGAAGATAAAATATCCAGCTGAACACTTTATTTTCATGATAAATAGACACCTTCGCCGGTTCCATTTGAGGGTACTATAAAGTGATTTGTATATTTTGTATGCTAGAATAGTCGGAGCACCACTTCATCCTTGTTCATCATTTCCATGAAAATAATTAATTCTTCTTGTACGCTAGTGTGTCAGGGTGCTCCGAATCCTTTGAAATTTCTGCCGTTTCAGCGCTTAGGAAGAGCATTTGCAGTCACCCAAAAAAAATTTCCTTCCTTTATTATTGCTGGTATCATCGAAAGTTTCTAAACCCTTGAATGCATTGATGGATTGCTGCTTGTACCCACTTGGAGTTTTCTCCTTGGAAAATTCTGTGAATGTGTAATTCTTCTCTTTTTAAGGATTACTCAATGAAATGAGATAGTATTCACATGTCTTCTCAGTAGAGCTTATAAGTCTTGTTCTTAGGGGTTTTATTCGTCTTTCTTCATATTTCTTCTATCCCTCTTCCAGTCGAGATAGAATATTGTTTTGAGTGATTCCCAAATGTTTAGGATTCCTTCAGGCTTCTCGTAAGCTAACTGTTAAAATTCAGTCCTTCTCTTCATTCGACAAGGATATGCACTTGAAACAACATTTACGATCATTTATACTTAAAGTTCACTTGTTTTATTTCTTCTGATGGAAGGTGGATATACTCGATCATCTCCAATGAATTAAGGACATTAATAGACACTTGGACTCGCGCATGGTTTAGGACACAATCCTATACCAGACCTAGTTCATTTCTTATTGCCTTAATCGTTAGTGGAGGGGAATTCCATAGATTTGTTTCTAAACAAATAAGTAGGCTGGGAACGTTTTTGAGATTACTGCCTTCCATTGCTAGATGATCTAGCATCCATTTCTTAAAATGGAAGAGAGCTTTTTTAGAATGGTACGGAGGTCCTTTTCATTATCAAAACGGAACTGAGAGAAGTAGGGCTCCAAATCTCTTCATGTGAATCTCCTTGTGACGTTATAATGTTGTAGAAAGAGCTCAACAAGAGCCTTAGTGTTTTGGACTACTAGGTTTGTAACTCTTCCAATAAGGGTAAATTTGTTTTTCTTTTCTAGTTGAGCAGCAGTGTGATTTTGGGATACAGACTGGTGCTTTTCGTCTGGGCTGGTTGGGAGCCTCACTCCATTTCTCTTTTTTTTTCTGGTGTAACAATGACTCATTGTAGTAAGCACTTAAGGCGCAGCAAAATTTTGAAAGCAAGATAACTTCAAACATAAAGTATCAACCAAGAGAAAATACCACTGAAGAGCATATAACCGGTATGCAATGTATGAAAACGAAGAAAATTTCACTACAAAGTACAAGACCAAGTTAGGGATTCTCTGAAGATCAACAATAAGCATACTAGAAGGAGGATGTACAAACAGTTTAAGAAAGAGATACCAGTAGGAGAAACCGCTTAGTCATCAACACCTAGACCACCATTTTATTCAATAGGAGGGGTGAGGGGATATAAGGAGCTCCGAGCGAGAGGGTCGGCGTCTAGAGGCAGGGAGAATTTGGACGGAGGACGAGAGTCGGAGGTGGGAACTAGGTAATATGAGTTTTCAGAGGTAATTTAGATTTGAAAATTTTACCAAAAATAGTAAAAATCGGATAGATAAATTTTATTGTGGAAAAAATAAAATCCACCAGAGTCGTGCTTACCGTTAGAGTAAAAAGGAAATTGCCTTAAGCCCCCTATATATTGTGATAATTTGAGAGCCCCTAATTCAAAAAATATATGTTTATATTTCAGGTCACAAGAATTAATGATTTATGTGAGATTTTCATGTTTTATATCAATATATAGTGGGGTTTTGCTTATCTGAGAGATATTTTTCATTGAGTTTTGATTTTTATTTTTTCTTCTACTTGTTCAGTATTCATGTCTTCTTCTTTTTATTTTATATTGGTTTTGTTATTTGAATTTTACAGTATTTATTTTAGTGCAATGTAGTTGCATGTAGACCATTTATAGTAATTTTATTGCATAACTTAAAAATATTAATAGATTATTTTAGAAGAAAAATGATAGATGTTATTTAGTATATCTTTAATCTCATAAAATACAATTGTTAAAAAAACTCATATTCTGATACAAATACATTTATTTTATATTAAGTTTTAAAAAAATGCTTATAAAGTTTGCCTTAGGCTTCCCAACTTGTTACCACAAACACTGGAGTCTACATAGGAAAATCTGAAATATTTGAAATCTGGATTGATATACATTAATTTTGAGTTAAAATCATTACATGAATTTGATGTTGAGACAGACACAAGTCGATCCAATCCATAATGAAAGTAACCAACCTCAACCCATGAAATCGATTTGGCAAAATATGTTGAAAATCCCACATCAACATACATATATAAAAATTACATAATTATTTGAATAAGTTTTCTCATATTAAGTAATTCAAATTGAAGTTTTATATAAAAAAAATTAATCTTATAATTTTTAATACACAGTTTATTGAGTATATGCAAAACTCGAGGTCCAGATAGAGGAAACCTCAAAATAGTAAATAGTGTTCTAAATTATAAGGAGAAGTTCATCTGGATAAAGTGACAAGAAGTTTTTTTTCAAAAACATTTGTTTAATGTATGCTGGAAATGGCAGAAAAAAAATGTATGCTGGAAAAATGGATACGGATTAAATGAAGTAAGTCGACTATGCAACCCATTCCAAAGCGAAAAGGGAATATTTACCAATCATTTGATTGGACAAAAACCTAATCATAAGTTCTTTTCAAAAAAGTAGGCTTCAATTGTTTCAAACATTAGTTTCAATGTCTGGCTTCAGAAAAACAGAATCTTCCGTTTTTAATATGAAAGATTTTAAGTTTTCCACAAGAAAAAAGAAATTACATTGCAAATTACAAATCAAAAGACAACTTGTTTGTGTTCAATATTTTACTGAACATGTGTACTAAACAACAAACTATTGGGACCAATTTTTCGCCATCTCCCATCAAGAATTCAAGGTATTGTTGAACCTAATTCATCACATACGGAGATTTAAGTACAGAACACAAGTGGTGTTTGCTGGATTTAAAGGCAAGAAAAGGGTGTTTCAAAAAGAAAAGAAATAAAAGGCAAGAGAAGGGTAATTAATGCAATCTGTTTTGGATTGAGAACAGTCCCAAGACAGATTTCTCAACTTACCACAGAAAGTATTGGTTTATGGTGGGCTATGTAGAGTAACAAAAGAATGTGGGATATACGACGGTTGTCATGAAGGTAGATGTGAAGAAGCTGATCCGGATGTCTGGCTTAATCTGCAGAAGCTTCTTTCTTGAGGTATATCATTCTGGTTTTGATTTTGTCATTGCTGATCATCAATAGAACCGAAGGAAAAGAATGTGGGCTATGGTGGGCTATGTAGAGTATCAAAAGAATGTGGGATATACGATGGTTGTCATGAAGGTAGATGTGAAGAAGCTGATCCGGATGTCTGGCTTAATCTGCAGAAGCTGCTTTCTTGAGGTATATCATTCTGGTTTTGATATTGGCATTGCTGATCATCAATAGAACCTAAGGGAAACAAAGAAAATGGCTGATCTCATCGCCAGACAAGCTATGTGCTTACTAATTTGCGACTCTTTGATATTATTCTAATGTACCAAATTGGTCAAGGTCTGTGTTAGAAGCAGATAAACAGCGAGTGTCAATAAAGCAAAGCCCTTTCTCAATTTTTACGAGAAGAGCATGGTGCCCACGCACACAAACCGAAAGTTTTATCTCTATCATATTAAATTGTACAAAGAATTCATACTCAGCAAACAAATCTCGACTCAGACTGATTCTTCAAACAGATAGAAACATGAGAATGAGATGGAAATACATTTTCAGAGAAATGAAACCAAGGAAGATCAAAAAACATAGCCAAAAGATCCCATAATGCTACATCATCTTCTAAGCAAAATCATTTTTTTCTACGAAAGACTAGATGCACATATAAACTCTACGTGGTTATGTAAGGGGCCTGCTGTACGTTTTAGTGTTATGATAAGTAAAATATTATAACATGGAAACGCACAATGCACACAAACAATCGGGAACGATAAGTAGAATGTTATAAAAACTATCTTAGAGTGATCTCCAGACTCTAAATTCACTTATCCTAACAATTTGGCAATATGCAGATAGAGAGCCCAAAAGTATCTGAATTTCTGAGTATGGCTCCTCCTATACAGAGCCTACAGAAGAGTGGGCAATGGTTGACACTGACTATATAGAGTAACAAGGAAGTAGCAAAGCAGTAATGAGTTTAAAACCATCTGAAATTGTACTACACTGATTCAAAACACAAAAAGTCCAACATATCATAATAACTCAGTTCCAGAAAATGTCTTGAAAACTAAACCCCCATCACCTCACTGCCAACTCGATGGCCAATAGGGATGAATCCCATAACCAGTCTTCCAATTATCCAAGTAAACAACTTGCTTCACAGCCCAGGAGGACACAACCAGAGCCACAAGCATCACCAGTCTCTGAACATTAAGGTTCCTAACCCGAACAAGCACATTAGTAACAAACGCCAAGAGCAACCCAACGACAGTGTACAAGAACCCCACAGCGAACCCCTCAGCTCCAAGCTGCATCCCAGATCCTTGGTAGAAGAAAACAAGCTTGTTCGGATCGTTACGATCCTGAAGAAACATAGGCATCTTCCTGATAATGTTGTGCATCGTTCCCGCGACGCTGAAGAAGTAGATGAAGATAGCGCCTGATAACCAAAGCCTATGGTCATGGAGAAGAGTCTCTCCTCTCAGAATCCGTTTGATGACAAACGGAGTCGCGATTACGATCATCGCCACGATGACGCTGATCTGCGCCTTGGAAAGAAACGGCGGACGTTGGATCGGACCGACGGTGAGCTTGGTTCGCTGCTCGACGAACTCAGCCATGGATTCGGCTAACCTCGCGAAATCAGACTGATCCATTTGACCAGATTCGTCGCTTAGTTTCGCTGTTGAAGCGGTTACGAGACGGATGTGAGGGAGAGCGTTGACGCCGAATCGCTGGAAGGAAGACTGGGACCGCGAGAACTCGATCTCGCAGAAGAAAAGCTTGTTCAGATCGGATCCGTTGTTGTTGGCGAGGAAGGTGGCGGAGACGAGGCCGAACTCGCGGCGGAGCTCTTGGAGACGGAGCTCCGTTTTGCTGTGGAGCTGAGTGGCGTCGAAGAAGACGAGGATTGAGTAAGGACGAGGTGTGGGAGAGGAGATGAGGAATTTGGAGATTCCATGGTCGTCGAGATGGATTACGCCTGATTCGGAGTTTGATCTGAGGGAAACGAGCTCGTTGGTGAGATCTGAATCGGAATCTGGATCTGAGAAGGATGCTGATGCGATTGATGATAGGGAGGATACGAGGAGTACAAGAGATAAGAGTTTTTTATTGATCGCCATTGTCATGTCCAGGTGGGTGAGTTCAAATTCGGAAGGAGAAGAGAAAGGTGAAAGACGAGGGTATTGCCCGTTTACCGGAGAGCCTCTAGTTGGAGAAGAAGGTCTACGAAGCTCTTCATTTTGCCATCTCGCTGGTTATCCACGATGGAAGGTTTTTATTGGCTACTGAATCCACGTGGGCTATTTTGATTCGTGGTTAGAGTCTGCAGCTTAAGAGCTTTCTCATGTTAATTCACCTCGTGGTCAAGTTTAATTCATCTGCCAATATCTGCTGTTAATTTACATCGTGTGCATTTCTAGTAAAAATATCTGCTGTTCATTACTAACCTTTTCTTTTTTACGACGAATTCATTACCAACTTTTGGCTCAAAATTCATTTTAACATCTCGGAAAATATTACAAAGATCTTCAAACCCATTAAACTCTATAGTCTACTGTGAATGCTAGTCATTTTTTTAGTTTTAATCCATTTATACTAAATCATATTCCTAAGTTTTCATCGAACATGCCATTCAATTTCTTTACATATATTATATAATTAAATTTATTATTCTAATTTTAATTTAGTATCTTGTTTGATTTTGTTAATTAATAATATTTTTTAAATAAATTAAATAAATAAATGCATTGAAAATGTTAACGACATTTTAATACTCTAATATCTGATTGCGGTGTAGAGTTATAGTACTCGTAATCGGAGAACTGATTACAACTATCTATAAGGACGAGTTAGAGGATTAGCGTTCTCATTGTTATTTTTCTCTTCTTCGGTTTTTTTTTCTTTTTGTCTTTTCCTTGCTGCTTCTGATCTTGTCTTATGATGTTTCTTCGTTTATAGATGCTCACCTTACGGTACCGCTACGACAAAGTGTATGATCTGCAAGCAGCAAGTGCATCAAGATGGTAAACATTGTCACACATGTGCCTATAGCAAAGGTAAATATAGTAATCACATCTACCTATCTGTTATAACACTTCTAATTAGATAGTCATACAGTAGTAAATACTTCTACCTATCTGTTGTGCAGGATTGTGTGCCATGTGTGGGAAGCAAGTATTAGATACCAAGATGTATAAGCAAAGCAATGTATAACCAAAACCTGATAGCCGTCATTCACATTTTAGTTTCAATCACTTTGATGTCAGCTTGCATAATCAGGACGAATTATCTCGTGTTAGCCTGAGCTTCCTTCTCTGTACCTGTCTCTTCCTTTTCTAGTAATAACAAAAAAAAAAAGTTACCCTCCCTTGAGGTCATGAGGTGATCATGAAGAAGTCTTTATCGTTCGTATTAATGATGTTGTGCGCCTGCTTGTTAGAATTCGAATTTTAATCAGAGATAGATTTGAAGCCACGGATAAAATTTGTTAAACAAAGATTGAGTAAAAAACGGACCATGCCCATTATCGGACAGGATCCAACTTGTAATACTGTATTTCTTGTAACTGGTCCATTTGTGTAGATATCTTATAGTTTTTGGTTTTAGGAATATGATCTGCTCCGATAATTCATAATATCCAAATCTGAACTAAACTTCGTTTTTCTTTTTTTGTTCGATTCGGTTCAGTTCTTTGGTTCTAAATAAATGTGTCCAACCCTAAGTGTACCTACATGTTCCGCTCCGATAATTATAATATCCAAATTCAAACTAAACTTCGTTTTTCTATTCGATTTAGTTCAATTCGGTTCAGTTCTTCGGTTCTAAATAAATGTGTCCAGGCCTATGTGCACCTATCTTCTCCGCTTTAATTCTTTATGCATTTCTGCATAGTAATTCTCGAAGTTCGGCTTCTCCCATAGCCTTCTTTGCATCAGATCTTCGTTCTTATATTCATTTGATAAAGCAACACATTATATTAATTACTCTTTTATTCATGCATTGGTTCAGGTGAATAGAATGATACCGATTAAGATTGGGTATTTTGATTTCGGTTTGGTTTGGGTATTCCTGGTATCGCGTAGTTCGTAAGGGACTAGAAGATTCATTTACTACCTGACCTATTTTTGGTTCAGGTCCGGTTCATATAGTTTTGGATTCGGTTTGGATAGTATAACTAGGAACCGGAAAATATTCAGAAAAAAAATTTGTTCTCATTTTGTTTCAGTTATGGTTTGGTTATTGCGGGTAGTTCGGGTAATTCAGGTAAAATCTCGGATATTTTGGATAAAATATCGAATAATTAGGATGATTTAGATAAAATCTCAGATATTTCAAATTATTTTAGATATTTTGAAGAAAACTATCTGGATATTTTCGGATACTTTCGACTAGTTAGTATACTTTATAATAATTTAGTTTTCCTTAAATTTTTTCAGATACATTAAATAGATTTTTCAATTATAGATATATATATATTTAATTATGTTATTTATATATAATTAATATATTTATATATTTGGGTATTCATTCGGTTCTCGATACGGTTCCCAGTTCGGTTCAGTTATTTAGAATATAACAAATATAATAATTGTTCGGGTATTTGAGGGTTTTTGTCTGCTCCGAGTTTCGGGTATTTTGGTTCGATTCTTCGATTTCAGTTTTTTTTTTGCCCAGGCTTAATACTGGTATTAATTAGTCCATGAATCGAGAGGCATCCAAAGTGATCTTTAAGTTAGGAATGATACGCCTTCCCATAAATAAGGTATTTGAACAGATGAAGAGACTTTTGTTCAGCAAAATCTGCCAAGAAAAATAGAATGGGTTGGAGTATTTCTTTTAATGGGATTAAAAATGTTCTAAAGAAGATTTTCATTTATTTTTTAGGCAAGAAGAATCGCTTGACCGGAAGCCGAACACCAGGAAGTTAACATCTTCCTAATCATGCTGTTTCTCTATGTTCTTGGGTGAACACGAAGTTATCACCTTCCTCTGTTACCATCCAATTTTCAGTACGAAAGATAGTTTTGAACATACCACACAGAAAACTTGGTTAAACAAAAGTTGAGTCAAAACCGGACCATGCCCATAGCCCATTATCAGACATGATCCAACTTGTATATGCTAAATTGAGATTTGGTTCCGTGTACCATACAATTATACTGTCTCTCCTTGTAACTGGTTTGTTTGTTCAGATATCTTAGCAACATTAAAAGTAATAATGGTAACAAAAGTGCTTCGAAACTTGACTTCTCATGTGTATCCCCCTCCTTGCATGGTAAGTGATAAGTGGTAAGTGGACCTATCTTCTCCGCTTTGATTCTTTACGCATCTCTGCATAGTAGTTCTCAAGGTTCTGCTTCTCCCATAGCCTTCTCTGCACCAGATCTTCCTTCTTATATTCATCTGATAAATCAACACATTGCATTAGAATCAAATCTTTTATTCATGTGTTGGTTCAGGTGAATAGAAGGATACCGAGATTAGTCCATGCGTCGAGAGGCACCCCAAGTGATCTTCGGGTTAGGTAAGATGCGTCTTCAAATGAATAAGGAGCTTTCTTAACCTTATACCTCCATACCCAACTGCTGTACCAAACTAGAAGCTGCAAGGAGATAGAAAGTTGAATCAGTGATCTTGAGAAACTGAAACGGGAGTCTGAAAAAAACGTGGACATTATTCAAAGCATGAAACCTTGATGATAGTGTAAGGTAGGAGAACAAATCGAACACCGAGAAGATCCCAGACGGACGGTTTTTCAGCTCCTTTGATTTGTAGGTCGAGTTCATTGCTTAGCTCTTCCTGTAGTTTCCTGCCAAAAGAAGAAACGAATATGATACAGTAACAGTCCCTAAAGAGACTCATTCTCAGAGCTAACAAAAGAGTAATAGAAGAGCATACTGGTCGATCTGCTTCGGACCCTTCTTCTTGCTAGACACTCCACCAGTGCGTTCGAGTTCTAAGGCCTTGAGCCTGTTTTTGTAAGCAGGAGTTCGCTTAACTGTTGCCAAAGCCTGCATCAAAACGAAAGGCGCAGGTCCCATTAAGAAAAAGTGCCCAGAGTCCGTAGATTTTCTTATGTTGTTTGCAAGCATAAAAGTATATGAATAACATTAAGACAGATCACATTTCGTACGTTTAATGACATGTTATGATACAGTTACGCAGATGAGTAGTTCTGTTGTTCAAGAGAGGCTTAGTATATAATAAGATAGGCTTAGCAATGTGAGAGAAACCCCCTGTCTATGATACGTACCTCATTATACCTTGCAACGTTGTTCAGATACTGAAACGCAGACAAAACTACCAGCAGACCAACAAGAACAGCACGAGGATCCTGGAAACACATTAGGCAGTTGTGTAAAATTCAAAATGCCACTTTTGCAAGAGAAGTAATCAGTAACATCCAACAACATCTTACCGACTTATGTCCATATTTGGCTCGGTAGTATTGAGCAGTGTTGTAAAATACCTAAACACACAAGAAACACAAGGTGATTGGTTTTAAGAGATGTAGAAAACAAAGAATGACATTTCGCAGAAAATGTTGGACAGACAGACCTCACTTGGATGCTCAATTGCATAATCATACTGTGCACGAGTCTCGTTATCTTTCAAAATCTGCAACAAGAAGAGATTACAAACAATTCAAAAACTACCCTTTTGAGAAATAGTAACTAGTATGCCTCTAGGCTTCACAAATCAAGATCAACCTCTGATTTGTAGTTTATCCACTAAATCGTATCTTTAATTGGTAATTTAGAACGAAAACCACCACAACAATCTCATAGATCCAAATAACATTTCCTCACAGAAGACTATCAAATCTATTTTCTGATATAATGATCATGAATTTGCTAAATCCATAAGATAATGTATAATGAGATATTTACAAAATCTATTCATCGATTAAGGATTTGGTAAGTACCTCGTAAGCAGTGGCGATCTTAACAAAGAGCTTCTTGGATTCAGGATCTGGATTCTTATCTGGATGACTAATCCACCAAAACGCACAATTAGACCGAATCGAATGAATCAAATCCAAAATCAAATACTTACTGTTCGAGAGAAAGCTTGTAGTAAGATCTCTTTATATCCGATGCGTTTGCATCTTGAGCCACTCTGAAAATGCACACAGATTAAGATAGATAGAGAGAGAGAGATAAGATTCAAATCAAAATCTGAATTTGAAGAAAAGAAGGTGAACCCGAGGAGAGCATAGCAATCATCTTCGCCGCAATAAATGGCCGTAGACGATCGGACGAACAGAGAAAGCAAAACGATTATCAATGCCCAGAACCACCGCTCCGTTGCCGGCGGCGCCATCTCTCTCTCTCTCGCTGCGAATTGGGAAACTGAAATGGAGAGAGGGTTATATTATTATATAGTCTTCATTACTGTAGAGTATCGTGCTAAATAATAGGATTATTTTAATATATAATTTAATACTGTAAGCTATTTACTTACATTTTTTTTTCCTTTTCGACGAGTTGATGAAACGTTCAAAATTACTACAAGTTTGCGTTATTTATTTACTTTGACTTAAATTTGGAAGTTCTCTTTATTTAGGAGAGGCAACTGTTTTTTCCGCTACCACCAGCAAACGCAGCTTTTACGGTTGGTAGCGGTTGTCAGCGGTTTGCAACAATCACTCAAATCGCTCTAAACTACTTCAAACCATTCTAAATCTCATAAATTCAAAAGCGGGCTTCAGTTAGCGTTTGCGGTTGCGGACGGTTGCGGGAGGGCAAACAAAATTTCTTTTTTTTTAAACAATATATATACAAAAGTAAAGATATTTAATAAAAATTTTAAAATTGAAATTATAGAAATATTAAAATATATCTATTATATTTTAATTAATATTATAAAATTTTATAATAAAAACAATTTCAATAAATTTTCAAAAATTAAAATTATAGCTTTCTAAATATAATTTTATATTTATTATAATTTTCTGATTTTTGATATTTTTATAATTATATTAATGTAAATATTGTTAATTTATTCTTTGACTGTTACCGTATTAGGTAGTTAACCAGTCATAAGTCACCCGCAAACGCACCAATTTTTAACTACAGTACCAGTCGTACAAAACTTTTAAAACCGCTAGAAACCGCAACCGTCCGCATCCACAAACTCCCGCAACCGCAACCGCTGCGTTTGAACCAGTCAGGCTCTTAGTTTAGTTTTTACTTTTCTTAATTTAATTTTTTTCATAAATTAAGATATTATATATTTACAACGAATTTGCATTTTATTCCATTTTCATATGTAAACATTTTTGAAGCTTTTAATTTGCTGCCTTGTTTTGTTCAGGATATATGTATTTTTTTTCCCTTTGACTATTCGATTGCACTGAACTGAGAGCTGTAAGTTTCTTTCCAGATTTGACAGGATATATTCTATCTCATCTTCGTTAAACTCGTCTTAGCTTTGGATATTCTTTTAGGGATCACGATTTGGCAGCCAACTTTGACGTCTTCACTCCTCATCCATGTGTAAGGATCCTTTAATTACACACTTGTCCTTTTTTATGATATCATTATCATCTTTTGACGGAACAGAGAGAGATCGCTTCAAGGCATATTGCAACTAGGCTTGGATGTTTCGACATCCGTTCAGATTTGGATCGGGTATTTCAGGTTCATCATCCTAGGTCTTATTCTAATATTCTATAAGTATGGATCAGCTTCGGTTTGAATTAGTTATACATATCATAAAACCCATAAAGTAACTATATATCATTCGGATTCGAGTTATATCGGTTTGGTTCGGATATATCCAAAGTAAAAGACAAATTTTGAAAGCACGACATAAAAAAAACTACTTAAATTGAACAGAAACTAATCCATCTCACATCAAATTGATATAATAATAATAAAATGTTAAATCAAACATCATTTATAAACAATATCCATTCACTTATAGATAGAGTAGACTTGTTATTTAAACGAGCAAATTTTTGAAGTATTTATCTATGACTAATTGAGTATTTAAGGTATTTATTTAATTTTAATACTTATTTTTATATAGCATATCAACATGAACATTGAATTGAGTATTTGAAATGCTTATATGTTTCAAAAATTTATATTGACTATTAATTTTGGATTTTTTAGGTTACCTATTCGGGTTTGGTTAATAACACTTACCACCCTACAAGACCCATTCAGATATTTTTATATTTCGGATTGGATAACGTGTTGGGTTTTTCGGTTTGGGTTCAGTCCGAATCGCGGGTTCTGGATTTTATGCCAGCCCTTATTGCAACTGTTGAAAGAATTTGAAAACGTTCGGGTCTTGCTCTTAGTCTTTCTAAAACATATATCTATTTTTAGATGAGAATGACCATATAGCCTCTCCTGAGATTGCAACTCGGTTCAGTTTAAACAAGGTGCTCTTCTGAAAAAAATATCTTGGACTTCCTCTATTTTTTCAGAAGTAGGGCTTAGATATTAGTGATTACCAACCTTTGATTGATAAGGTCCGAAATCGTATTTCATCTTGGACGGTTAGACGCCTCTCCTTCACATAAAGACTTCAATTGATACAATCAGTAATTCTAACTTTTGCTACCTAAGTGCTACTTTCAAGAGCTTGAGAGAGAATTTGTAACGCCGTTTTAGGGATGGAGTTTCACATTCAGATAAATGAGCGAAGGTTTCTTGGGACTCCATCTGCGCGAAAAGGAGGGAGGCTTATGCATCATAAAATTGGAAGACTCGATCAGGTGTTTGGACTGAAGTTAATATGGCTTATATTCTCTAGAAACAGCTCTCTTCAGGTGGCATGGATTTATAGGAACATTTTTTTGTGGCATAGAATTTTGGGTGATAGAAGCTCAAACATCCTCTAGTTAAGCTGCTAAGTGAGTGTATCCACTCATTTCCAACGCTACTGGACTCAAATTCATATGATTATTACCTTTGGAGAAACTCATTAAATCATCCACTTAGGTTATTCTCAATATCAAAAACTTAGGATTCTTTGCACCCTTTAAGTTGACTCGGTTTGTTAGTTGACTGGTTTAAAGTTGTTTGGTTCAAAGAATGAATTCCTTAACATTCATTATTCGTTTGGCTTGTTCTTCGAAATTGACTAACTACTTGGGAACAATAAGAAGTGAGGTATGTATGTCCCTCATGATTGTCTCCTTTGTTTGATAAAATCTAGAGAGTAGAAAACACATGCTCTTCGAATGTGAACTTTCAAAAGACATATGGACTGCTTTCTTCAATCATAATCTCTTCTCTGCGCATGTCGTTTTTGAGGATGTAATTCGCTGGCTGAGGTCACTAGCTCCGCGTAAAAAGCTGAACATCATTGTCAAACTTATCTTTCAATCAGTGGCATATAAAATTTAGACGGTAAGAAACAAATTAAAGATTACATTCGAACTCCTCTCTCAGTCAGCAGAAGTCAATGTCAAATTAATTAGAACCATCCTTCGAGCAAAAGCTCTTAGGCATTGATCGTGTCCTCTCATCTCGAGCCTCATCTTCAATACCCGCCAATCATGACAGTGAATTCTTCCTACCTAGCAAATCACAAGCAAATGATTTCCTTTTGTCCCACTATTATCTTTTGCTGTTGCTTTTATTTCATTTCTTCTGTTTATATATTGTACTTTTTTCTTGCATTTTTGAAAATTAATAAATGGTATCTAAAAACCTATAATATTATATCGTTTAATACTGAAAATATTGAATTTTAAATTTTGAATCTTCACAACCGTTTACCAAAAGATTTAAAAGATGAAAGTTAAAACATTTTCACGGACCTCAATAAAGACTATAATAATAAATTTAACAGTCAAAGGATTTTGAAAAAATAAGATATACACTAAATCTTAATTAAAATTATAAAATGCTTTAATAAGATATAAAAGATTATTTAATTTTTTTGGGGGCTTTATTCAAACAGTTTTTAATTGATCCAATATGGATTCAAGGGCTTTTTCAAAACTCTGATAAAATGGGGTTTACATTTTCGAGTTTGAGCTTTCTAGCCGGTTCTTATCTTTTTTTTTTCTTTTTTTTAACTCAACTTCAAACATTCATTTCACCAATGCCATTGATACAAAGACTTGACCGCACGAGACTTATACAACTAATACATTAAGTTGATTTAGTAACACCTTGAATTACTTAAATGGATCCAACGCAACCTAGTCTTTAACTCAATACATTTTTGAACCACAATGAGAATGAATCACCCCCACTACTCAGAGGGACCACCTCTTAAACCACCTACATTCGACCAAATGGTACCAACAACCTCTACTAACATAACAGACTAACAACTACATCCGAGATCAGTCTTAAACTAGATAATGAATCTAAATAAATAATCCTTAACGTGCTTGACCCGTCAACACCTTCACCAAAGGCGCAACATCGAACTAGCGTTATCCTGCTGGTGCTCAAGGCTGCGCCCCTCAGCCTAAACCGGATACCTAGATCCAAATGAAAGACGGGTCTCAATGATCGAGCGTATCCGGTGTAGTGAATCTAAGTTTCCCGAGAAGCAGAGTTCATACCACCTCTTTGGAAAAATCAATTCTGTTATGGCTCTGGGTAGTAGCTCCTCTGCCACAAACCGCCGTTAGATTATATATCTTCCCTGTTTGACCGCTTTGTCGGCGTAGCCTAAGGTTCGTGTGGATCCAGATAACCGGGACCCAAAATCTTTCCACTTGCCATTAAAAAATCTTTTTCAGATCTCACCACCGCACAGGGGCTTAGATCTATGAGGAAGGAGTCGTCTCCCAGAGTCATGTGCCGCCGTCGAACCAAACTTCCCGGAGATCTTAAAAAGGAAAATCAGATATGGCTTCTCCAAACCCTAAAAGCCGACTTTCTTCACCCCCATCATCTTGATGGCCTGGCCGCAACTCCAAAGCATCGCTGGATTCACTACTGTCAGTCTCGAGATGAAACCTCGGGTGGGCTCCCCGAACCCATAGTGGCAAGCATGTCGGCTAGGTCAGAACGAAGGTTAGGAAAGTAAAAGGAAATTAAGATGAGGGAAAGGGAGATGCCTCAGGCGCCCGAATAGCCGGGCCAAAGTTAGGGTTTTGCCGTTGTGAAGATAGAGGTTAGAGCTTCTTTCTTTTAGGGAAAGGCTTTGTTTAGTTTGCCGGTTCTTGTCTTTTTAGCTTTGTTTCTTGTCTCAAACATTTCTTGCACTTCTTTTATTTTATGAAAATTGATTTTCAACATGAATAATACACCACCAAATAACCACACATCTAGATGTAAATAATGTATCGAAAACTACAAGAACGATGTAATCACATGACATCTCTAAAATAATACTCCATCCGTTCCTTAATGATAGATTTTTTAGGAAAAAAAATTGTTTGAGAAAGATGTATTTTTTTGTGTTCTCTATGAAAAATTGTAAACTTCAAGAAAATTAATTGACTTTATTGAATTACTATTGGTTAAAAGTTATTGAAAATTGAAAATTACAGAAAAAAATATATTTATTATGGTAGTTTAATGTGTTTTCTTAATGTGTGTGAAAATACTAAAAAGTATATCTTTGTGGAACATATGGAGTATATGTTATATTGTTAATATCATAAATATAATTTTGATATCTGAAAAATGTGTCAGAATTGGATTTTGGCATCACCAGTGCAAATTTTTTTGAGAAACGAATGATAATATAATTTTACACATCAATAAAATATGAGATAACATGTTCAAACATGTTAAAATATGTTAAGCATCATGAAAAATTCTCAAGTTATTCAATTGACTTTTATGGCTGTCAAAATTATGCTGATGATTTACAAGATTACACACAATAGTTCAGGGATGTTATCATGTGATTCATATAGTTCGTATAGTTTTTAATATATTATTTTGACCAGATATGTAATGTATTGTTCGTGTAGTTAACAATCAGTTTATTTTAAAATTTTATTACAAAAATCTGTTTAATACATACACTTTTGCAGGAAGAAACCTCAAATCCTCCTAACCAGTCTATACCAATTTAAAAAATTCCCTCAAAGAAATAATTCATCTGCATTACTATTATATAAGAGCCATGGTTTAGGATCAAACCATAGCATAGTATTTACCCATGTCTATTTGAACTAATAAACCACATCAAACACTACATAAAGCATTGTAGCATGTCATACCAAAGTCAGGTACCTCAATATCTACAAATTCTAACTTGGTGGTCAAATTTGAAATCTTTGCACATGCATATAAAGAAAAGAAGTACACAATTAGATACTTTAGTGTCAATTCTTTTCTTCCCAAAGTGAAATACCCATTAAATTTTCCAAGGTATCTTTTGCTTTGTACTTAGCTACCACATACGTTTTTTACTTTTAGTTTACTACATAAACCTCACAAGCCACAACACAAATCACATTACTTGCCTATTAATTCCACTAAAATGCATAACAAGATTGGCTCTCTACCGGTCAGATCCGAACCATCAGCCCGACCCATATCCCGTCACCACTCAACGAGTTACATTGATAGGGTCAAAGAAAGCCTCACAACAAGAGTCTCCAAATTCATATGTGCCATTTTCTTATCTCTTTTGTTATGTTTAGGCATTGTTTTTTTCATATTATGGATCAGTCTACGTCCTCACCGACCCCGTGTCCACATGCGCGAGTTCTCTCTCCCCGGTTTGGGAAAAACCGACGGGTTTGAAACCTCTCATATAAGCTTCAAAATAACGGTTCATAACCCAAACCAAAAAGTTGGTGTTTACTACGACTCCATGGAAGGATCCGTTTACTACAAAGAAAAACGGGTCGGGTCGACTAAACTCACTCACCCATTATACCAGGACCCAAAGAACACAAGCTTGGTCGAAGGAGACTTACGTGGGCCCACAATGGCGGTGAATAAGGACCGTTGGAAGGAGATGGGACGAGACAGGAATCAAGGGAAGGTTGTGTTTCGTTTGGATGTGGTTTCCGTGATACGGTTTAAGGTGTACTCGTGGCACAGTAAGATGCATAGGATGCACGCAAACTGTTATATCGAAGTCGGCTGGGATGGCATGTTGTTGAGCAGGACCAAAGACAAGAGATGTCCGGTTTATTTCACTTGACTCAATTTGTCGCATTTATGATGTGAACCATTTTCTTTTCTATAATGTGATTCCAATTTGATTAGTTCAACATATCGGCTGTATTCTAAACATTTTTTTTTTAAATTATTCCAAAAATTATCATAAAAGTGATGTTTTCATGTGTATTTAATTTCAGTGTCACAATTTGATTGGCACATGATGACCCGTATAATTGTTTTTAGTAATCCTATAATTAAACGTCAAGGTTTACATAATTATCCGTACCTAACTATTTGCGTGCTTATATTTATGTTTATGTGTGTCATGTTGTTTGACATAATTAAATTTAATTATGTGTATTTTACAAGATTGAATTTTTTTTTTTTACAAACGTTGAAATATTCAACTGACAGCGACTAACTTAAATAAGTAATATGAACGAATATATAAATTTATATTGGTTGTGACAAAAAAAAACTCTAATTTTTAGATTTTTTTTTTCTTTTTGTTATCTAGAGGTTTTCTGGACATGATCCCCTACGCCAGGGAAATGAATAATTTCTTATCCCAAAACATAGTATAAGTCTCTTTTTCACTAGATTTCAAACCAGAGCGCAACAACACCAACGCATGCGCTAAAAACAACTGGTCAAACGAGTCTGATGGTTATAATTTTTAGTTTTCCATACAAGGTGTCTAAAATATTTCAAAATTAAAATAATTTTCATTATACTTTTATTGTTATAAATTAAATTAATATTTTTTTGTATTCATCAAATCAAAATAATGCGAAACTAAAACTACTAACAAATTAAATAACAGAAAATATATAAAATAGACTGACTGGTAACGTTAGAATTGTGATATTTGGTATAGAAAATGTGACAAAATACATCTGATGTGAAATTTTGAAAAATTAAACTAAATTAGTATATGTAAGGAAACATGCAACAAATATAAATTTTGAGTAACCATTTTTATTGGACTGGTTAAAATAGACTCAAAACATGAAGTCAACCACAAAACTAACCTATGTTTTTTTGAACTTTTTGCTCTATTCACCCCACAAGTTCACGTTATTTACGAAAATGCCATTAGTTTTTTTTTTTTTTCAAAATGAAACTTTTACTCTCTCAACCTGATAATCTTCACGTATTTATAAGATTGTCATTGCCATCAATACATCAACCACCATGAACAACCAATTTGAAACTCTTCATGAACCTTAAATCGATTTACACTTTTCTTTCTCAATTCTTATCAACTAAAAACAACATTTCTGTTACTTTCTCTCCATAATCAATCAAAAAAATCTCAAGATTTTGATTCTAATTTTTTTTATGGTTCATAGAGCCATTAAAGCTTGTGATTCTTGGTGGCTCACTTTTGTTTAAGATTCTGGGTGCTTGGAAAAGACTTATGTGTGCTAAACAAGTTATCTCACTGGTTGAAACTATGAAATTGAGATTTTTTCCAGATCTATTCGTCCAGTCGACTAACAGGTAAGTCTTCTGGCTGTAGACGATTTACCTGGAAGTCGTCTGGTCAATGCAGAGATTAGTTTTGCAATTGAATTTTAATATATTTTTTCTAGACGACTTACAGGTTAGTCGTCCACCTTTGTTTGATAAAAAATTGAGACGCGCTACATGTAAGCCATCTCGGAAAAACGGGTTAGTTTTGTATTTGACCGGAATGTGTTAGAAATTTAACTTTTCCTGGACGACTTACAAGTTAGTCGTCGAGTATTAAATTAAAAAAACTATTATTTTTCTCCTAGACGACTTACATGTAAGTCGTCTCAGGTTAGTTTTGCAATTGAAATATTAAACAAAAAAATATTTTTTAACAGACAAAGATGGACATGACTTCCATGTAAGTCGTCTAGGTTAAAAATCAATTGCAAAACTAACCTAAATTAACGACTTCGTAGAAGTCTACCTGACGACCTCCATGGAAGTCGTATGCATCAATGTTTAATAAATTTTCATTTTCTCTAAAACTATAAAGACTTTTTAATAGTTTTTTGTTAATTCATGTATATTAGTCAATATTGGAGTTACTGAATTAAATTTATAAGTTAATTGGTGATATTTATGAGGTTACCAACATTCATGCTTAGTAAAGTTTCTAGCTAATTGAGAAGACTTTTGTGGAAGTCTTCTATGCTAGTTTTTGTAAATCTGTTAAGTAACTTTAAGATATTTTTATTTAATTTTCAAAAATATTAAGTAACTTCACGAATATCAAGTAACATCGTTTAATGTGTCTTCTTAGATCATAAGATATACTTTTTTATTTATGTATCTAATGAAAGTGTTCCAGCTTTGAACTTATGTAATGTTTTATCTTTTGTGAATTTGACTAAGTTTTCTTGAGAATTATTCTCCCTTAGTTGTAATAAATTTGATTAATTTTTTTTGTGTTATTGTGTTTTTCTATTGAAGTTGTATCAATAACTTCAATTATGTCAAGTAATTTTGGCAAGATAATATTATGGAAAATGAACATATTTACCAAACTTTTTCGTTAATATCTCTTAAAATTTACAAAAAAAAAGTCACAACTAAAGAAGTACACATGCAAATCACAAAACAGACCACAAACAAAAACTATTATAGATCATTCCTTTACAAAGACAAGCTTAGACTCCACTTGATATGGAAGAAGACCCCATCAGAAGACTTCCTGGAAGTCGTCTGGAAGACTTTGTGAAGTCGTCTGAAGGACTTTTGGAAGTCTTCTACTGTATTATATTTTAGAAGACTTCCAAGAAGACTTCCCATAGGTCTTCCAAAGTCTGATCTAAATCTGAAAAACATGTATATTAAACCGAGATCTGAAAAACCTGCATATCATATCAAAAAACGTTCAAATAGCTTAAAAACAGAGAAAATGAATGGAAAATTAGATAGACATACTTTTATAGAACACACAAAGTACATATCCAAGTGGAAGATGGTTCAGAACCATCTGATTAAAAACCTGCAACAGAAAGATAGATTAGTAAGAAAGACATGAGACAAAAAATTAAAAATTCGTATAGAGTTTAGTGTTTTCAAGTCAAAGAGATTAGAGTGGGTTTGGAAAGTTTTAGTCTGGGAAAAAGGTATGAACTTTATGCAACATGAGGCTACCAAATGAAGAAAAATCAGACATAAAAACTTACCAAAACACTCAGATCTATTATGAAAGGGAGACATGGGAGAAGACTCTGTCAGAAGACTTCATGGAAGTCGTCTGGAAGACTTCCTGGAAGTTGTCTGGAAGTCTTCTAGCCTGGAAGTCTTCCACATCTGAAAAACCTACATATCCAAATCCAGATCTGAAAAACCTGCATCTCCAAAAACGTTCAAATGAGTGAAAGATTGGATAGATCTACCTTTATAGAACACACAAAAATACATATCTAAAATTAATAAATCTACCTTTAAATGAGTGGAACATGAGGACCATGTGATGAAAAACAAGATAAACTAGTGAGAAAGACATGAGACAAAAGCAATAAATTGATATAAAGTTTGGATTTTATAAGTTCAAAGAGATTAGAGAGAGACTAACAGAATCTCAGAAGACTCAGAAGATTTAGTGGAGCTATATTCGTAAAAATGAGTTCTGTTTTATTTGTTTGGTCACAAGGGACTGACGGTGATTTCACAAAAATTTTGGATAACTTTTACATTTGATTCAAGTTTTGGTATACTTTTGCAATCAAAATCAAGTTTTTAGTCATATTTGGTAAATCCTCCTTTATTTTTATAGTATTCTTTTTATGGTTAATCACAAAAGTGATAACAATTAATGATACTGAAAACATCAAAGATCATTTATCTCCTTGCACAATTTTTCAATATTTTGTAGTTCTCACTATTACTTTTTCTACTAAAGTTCTGGCTGTGAGGTACTAAGAGAACCATTAACGCACAACCCCTAATGTGGGGTGCTTATTTATTTTATTTTTTTATTTTTTCATTTTTTTGTCTGAGAAAAATAAAAAAAATTAAAAAGGTTAATCAATCGCGGCCCGTCACGTGTCAGTGGAACCCGCCAACAGTACAAACATCCGAAAAACAACGCTGCTTATTTTGGAGTTGGAAGCATCGTGGCTTATATTGTTTTGTAGGACCTACACTTAAATCCCATGATAAGCAACTGCGTTACAGATGCTCTAATAGCTAGAATTTTATGGCGAGAAAATGTTTTCGCTCGGTTTAGCTAGCATCTAATTATATTTTATTAGTTTTACGTGCAATACTGTTTAACTTAGGGTACCTGATTTACTTTTATGACTTTTTCTTGATTTTTTATTTTTTATTATTTATTATTCTGTCATTTTCATTTTATTTACTCCATCATTTTCCTTTCAGTTACTCTATTTTAATTACTTCCATTTACTTTGAATTTGCCAATCATACCCTAAATATTTTTTAGAGGTTTGGTACCACAACTAACTTTGTACTAATATGCTATTATAGTTTAAGTTCGTAACATAAATTTTCGTAATCATACATGTCAAATCAGACAGCCTGGCCCAAAGTTGACTTAGAGAAACATAGGTTACAAAACTATGGATATATATATATATATATATATATATTAAAATGAGAATATGTCAACCAAAATAGTACCTATCGATAGGTTATAAGAAGAGTCGGTACAAACAATATATGGCTCAATCGCAGTGTTTTCAATAATTGTTCTTTCCTTTTGAGAGAAAGGCTCGATCTTAGTTGATGATCAAAAACAAGGTTATTTGAAAGATGTTGATCTCCCTCCTTCATCAATCAAAATTCATCTCCTTTCTGTTCTTCTTCGTTCTCATCAAAACCCTAAATGCACAACCAACGCATATCTATAGCTACTGTTAATCTTTTACCAACCGCTTGTGTTACACAACGATCACAATGTGTTACACACGAGTTCGAGAGAAAGAATAAGATAGACGTTTCAGGCTTATAAACTTTTCTGAAAATACTTTTGTATTATTGAGATTCGGTAATGATGTTTACAACAGATGATTGATCTTTATATAGAGATCGAATCAATACAAGTATAAGAGACACAACTCTTTATACTAAAGGACACAACATGAAGAGTTACAACTCTTTGTGTAATAACATAAATAACTAACTTATGTAAATGTATCAAGGAGAGATTAGATTATAGTTTAACACTCCTCCTTAATCATATCTCGACTTGACTCCAAGCTGCTTCCTTAGATCTTCAAATCTTGAACCGCCCAATGCCTTTGTGAGAATGTCTGCGAGTTGATCATCCCCTTTGCAATACTTCAGTTCAATGATTCCCTTTTGCTCAGCTTCCCTCACGAAATGGTACTTGATCTCTATGTGCTTCGTCCTTCTGTGTTGCACTGGATTCTTCCCAATTGCTATTGCTGATTTGTTGTCACATAAGATCGGAATGCCTCCTTCAAACTTTTGACCAAAGTCTTCAAATAGTCTTTGTAACCACACTGCTTGATTTGCTGCTGCACACACGGCTATGTACTCCGCTTCAGCTGTTGATTGCGCCACTGTTTGTTGCTTGCTTGACTGCCAACAGAACATGGCTGATCCAAGAGTAAACACATAACCGGAAGTGCTTTTCTTGTCTTCCTTAGAACCACCCCAATCGCTGTCTGTGTAGCCTAGAAGTCTTGGTTCTTTCACGCTTGTGAAGTACACTCCAAAGTTTGATGTTCCTTTGACATATCTTAACACCCTCTTGGCTTCTTGGTAGTGCTTCATGCGAGGTGATGACATGTATCTTGAGAGATAAGCGCTTGCATACATCACATCAGGTCTTGATGCACACAAGTACAAAAGCCCTCCAACGATGCTTCTATACTTAGTCGGATCTCCATACTCCTTGTCATCCTCAACTCCTTTTCCTTGTGGTGTAAGTGGGTTGCTTACACTCTTGCTGTCTCGCATCCCAAACTTGTCTACAAGTTTGTTTGCATACTTTTCTTGTGAAAGAAATATGCCTCCATTATCTTGAATTACTTCCATTCCAAGAAAGTAGTTCAACAATCCAAGATCCACCATCTCGAATTCTTTCTTCATGTTCTCCTTGAATGTGTTGATGCTCTGGATGTTGCTTCCTGTGATGATTATATCATCCACATATAGACTCACGATCAACACATCTCCTCCTTGCTTCTTGATGTATAAGGCCGCATCATTCATACTCCTCTCAAAACCGTTTTGAAGAAAGTATGAATCTATCCTTCCATACCATGCCCTTGGGGCTTGCTTTAAACCATATAAAGCTTTGTGTAGCCTTAACACCTTGTGTTCCTTCCCGTGTGTCACATACCCAGGCGGTTGTGTGACATACACTTCTTCCTTGAGGTCGCCATTGAGAAAAGCTGACTTCACATCCATCTGATACAATTGCCACTTCATCTGAGCCGCATAGGCAAGTATGGCTCGTATTGTATCATGTCTTGAGACAGGGGCAAACGTCTCAAGGTAGTCAACACCATACTCTTGAGAGAACCCTCTTGCAACTAGCCGCGCCTTGTGCTTGATGTGATTGCCGTTTGCATCGGTCTTGATCTTGTAGATCCACTTCACACTTATCACATTCTTCTTCTTTGGCTTGTCCACTAGTTCCCACGTCTTGTTCTTCTCAATCATGGCTATCTCCTCATTCATTGCTTCTCTCCATTCCTTGGTACCACACGCTTCATCATAAGTGTATGGTTCTTCATTTGCATGAAGACAAGCTTCTATAGCTTGAGCCGCTTCATCAAGCTCTACTCTCGGTGCCCTTTCCATGATATCAACCATGGACTTGAACTTCCTTGGTGCCTCAGAAGTTTCTTCATCTCCACTACTAGTATCATGATCATCATTTTGAAAAGAAATAGGACTGAAAGTACCTCCAAATTGTTCCTCAGGACTGGATGCACCTTCGGTTTGTTCCTCAGGACTGGATGCACCTTCGGTTTGATCCTCAGGCGAGTGAGAGTCTTCCATAGACAACTCCAATGTCTTCCTCACTTCTTCTTGCCTTTTCCAATCCCACTTCTTTCCTTCTTCAAACTCGACATCTCTTGATACTTCAATCTTCTCATTCTCCAAAATGAGAACTCTATAGCCTTTGGATTGGTTGCTATATCCAACAAAGACTCCACGCTTTGCCTTGACGTCTAGCTTCCTCCTCTTTTGATTTGGGATATGTATGTAGCATATGCTACCAAACATTCTCATGTGTGACACATCTGGCTTGTGTCCACACCACTTCTCTATAGGAGTGACATCTTCTTCTATTGCCTTTGATGGCAGACGGTTTTGAAGATATGAGGCAGTGTATACCGCTTCTGCCCATAACTTGAGCGGTAAGTCTTGCTCTGCCAACATCGATCTAGCCATCTCCACCAAGGTCCTATTCATGCGCTCCGCTGCACCATTTTGTTGTGGTGAATAAGGCAAGGTGACTTGCTTATTGATTCCTTCTTCTTCACAGAACCGGTTGAATTCTCGTGAGGTGAACTCACCACCTCCATCTGATCTCAGTGTCTTGATGGTACAATCCGACTGCTTCATCACCATTGCTTTGAACTTCTTGAACAGTAAGAATGTCTCTGACTTTTGCTTCATGAAGTATACCCAACACATGTGAGTATGATCATCCAAGAATAGCAAAAAGTATCGGCTTCCATCAACAGACTGGTGCTGCATCGGCCCACATACATCCGTATGTACAATCTCAAGCTTCTCTCTTGTCTTAGTTTGAGATTCCTTTGGGAAGCTTTTGCGTGATTGCTTTCCAAGTCTACACGCCTCACATGCTTCCTTCTTGACTTTAAACTTTGGTAATCCCTTTACCAAGTCTTTGTCTTGCATTTGTTGCAACCTTTTGTCGCCTACATGACCAAGTCTCTTGTGCCATGTCTCCATCTTTCCTTGCTCACTAGCGCTCAAGGCTTCTTCTACCTGAGCCGAACTCATCCTGATTCGATAGCTTTTGTGAGTCATTGGGATATCCATTATCCTCCTTCCTTTTGCATCATCTATGATGCATCTCTTCTCTTGGAAACTCACCCGGTATCCGCTTGAAACAATTTGTGGAACACTCAACAAATTTTTCGCCAAACCCGGAACCAAGAATACATTTCTGATGGTCTTCTTGCCACCTTTAGTCATGACGGTAATGTCTCCTTTACCGGCTGTCATGACTGTGCTTCCATTTCCAATCTTTATTGGAACCTTGATACTCCTATCAAGCTTTGAGAAGTAACTCTCCTCCTTTGTCATATGATTAGTTGCTCCACTGTCTACTAACCAGACATCTTCCATCACTGTTGTTGCTGCTTCGCTCGCACTGAACAACATGTGATCTTCATTTGAGTCTTCTTCGAGACTCACATGTGCCTTCTCTTTCTTCTTTGAGTAGCACTGATTTGCAAAGTGGCCTAACTTGCCACAATTGTAACACTCCTTGTTACTTCTGTGATCCTTCTTTGGATCTTCCTTCTTCTGTTTCCTCCAACACTCGCTCTCATTGTGGTTGTTTCTCTTGCAGAAACCGCACCACTTCTTGCCTCCTTGGCGCTTTGAGTTGTCTTGTGTAACACCAGAATTTTTGTGTTTAACACGAGCATCGAATGCTCCTTCACTGGTGCTTTCTTCTCTTGCAGCCAGCCTTGCTTCATGAGCCTTCAAGATCCCGATCAACTCTGTCATCTTTGTTGAAGTCAAATCGCTTGTTTGCTCCAACACACTGACTATGCTATCGAACTTGGCTGGGAGAGAGATGAGTATCTTTTGTATGAGTTGAACATCTGACTTCTGTTCACCATGATAAGTTAATTGATTTGCCAATTCAACTATCTTATCTGTGAAGACCTTAATGTCTTCATTCTCATACATCTTCAGATTCTCATACTCCCTTCGCAATGTTTGAAGTTTAATCAAACGAACTTGAGGAGAGCCTTCATACTCCTCCTTCAATGCATCCCACGCCTCTTTGGATGTTGATGCTGCTGCAATCCGTGAGAATATATGATCCGATACAGCAGTTTGCAAGATTTGCAAAGCCAATGTATCGTTCATCATCGCTTCTTCTCTAAGCGATCTTGCCCTTGCTGTTTCAGGGGTTTCATCCATTTGTGCTGGTGGGGCTGCTACGCCTTCTTCAACCACAGACCATAACTTCCTGGTCTTGAGAATGGTTGTCATCTTGATGCTCCAGAAGTCGTACTTCTCTCCATCAAATATGGGGATTACTTGATTCTTCATCGTTTCGAGTGATTCCGAAATCGTATGACAAAATCCTCTAGCCTCCTTTTCTCCACGCCAAGTGTTTCTCTTACTAGTGATTTTTTCTTTGTCCTCTCAAACGTAAAGCTCTGATACCATGTTAATCTTTTACCAACCGCTTGTGTTACACAACGATCACAATGTGTTACACACGAGTTTGAGAGAAAGAATAAGATAGACGTTTCAGGCTTATAAACTTTTCTGAAAATACTTTTGTATTATTGAGATTCGGTAATGATGTTTACAACAGATGATTGATCTTTATATAGAGATCGAATCAATACAAGTATAAGAGACACAACTCTTTATACTAAAGGACACAACATGAAGAGTTACAACTCTTTGTGTAATAACATAAATAACTAACTTATGTAAATGTATCAAGGAGAGATTAGATTATAGTTTAACAGCTACTGCTACAAATCTGGTAATTACACGGCAAACGGTCTTTACAGATCCAATCTAGAGTCTCTCATATCTGTTCTCCGTTCTCAATCATACACAAAAGGTTTCCACAGCTACGTCTCGGGTTCTTCCTCGACAGCAACCGTGTATGGAAACTATCTATGTCGCGGAGACGTCTCATCCTCAACATGTGAAACATGCATTACAAGAGCGTCGAGAAACGTTCTTATAGCATGTCCTGTCCAAAAAGAAGCTATCATATGGTATGAAGAGTGTTTCCTTGCATACACCAACCGTCAGACTCTCTCCATTTCTGATTTTAGACCGTCCATTAGACAGACGACGTATACGTATGCCATGTATCAATCTTATTTCACTAATACTGTGGAATACCGTATGGACCTGCTGATACGAGAAGCCTACTCGAGCTCTTCGTATTTCTCAGAAGAGACACATCAAGTGAATTATCTTGGAGAGGTTTACGATCTGCACGGGTTGGTGCAGTGCACACCCGATCTAGATCAGTACGATTGCTATAGATGCTTGAAATGGGCATATAATGAGACAGAGAAGTGTTGTTATGGAAACAGTTTTGCATTGGTTTATACTACTAAATGTATGTTGACGTATAAAGCCAGTTTCTTGGCGCCCCCACCCCCTCCTCCACCTCCGCCACCGCCATTGCGTCATTCTCGCGGAAATAATAGCCCCGATTCCGACGATTCATTTTCGTTTAAGTTTAAAGGTGAGAACTAAATATATAACTATATACTCTTCCATTTCATAATATATGATATTATGATGCAGTGCCATCTTTAACCAATATAATAGCCCTTGGCGAAACACGGAATATAGACCCTTCTATAAATATTTTTTATTCTTTTTTTACTGCATTTCTTTTAATTTGACTCTAAGACCTGAAACAAATAGAAAAAAATATCTCAAAACTAATGATGAAAGTACAAATTTCTTCTTGTTTTGTTTTTTAGTCAATAAATTAGATTTATTTAAATTATGAGTCTTTTTTGATAATTTATGGACCTTTAAAGCAATACAAAAAAAAATTATGGACCTATGGCAAATGCCCATGTTACTATGGGTAAGAGACAGCACTGTTATGATGTCTTAGAAAGTTTTTATTGTTTCATAATGTAATTAAGATGTTCTGATATTTTGTGTTAACTATAATTTATTGAAAAAATTTCAACAAATTATATTTTAGTGTCTTTTTATGACTGATTAAATTATTTTAATTTATAGTTTTAATGATATGTTAGAAAAAAAATATTTTAAAATTTTGTAACTTTAAACATAACATCTACTAGGTGGACCTTCCGCACGCATGTGCGGGCATTAACATTAAAATTAAATTGATAATTACATATTTACAACTATAAAATACTTATGTTACATGTATGTGGTTAATATGAAAGATTCGATGTTACATATTAATATTGATACTATGTTCATATGAACAAAAAATACATTAAAACGTTTAGATTAAAAATTTAAGTGTTTCATATAAACAATATGAATTATAGAAAATACAAAGTACCTTAAGTCCATAACGTAGAAAAAACAGACCTTAAGACCAAGGCTTCGAGTTCTGTCTAGATTAAGGTAAAACCTACACATCATATAAGATCATATTTTCCATGTCTTGAGCGCCATATCATCATGAAAAGTGCTCTCGATTTTCTTAGCACCAACATCTTTCCAGTCTGTTGATTGTGCAAAACTGCAAAAGAGTCAATCAAAATGCCAAAAACATTGTAATCTCCATGAGAGAAGAAAGACTAAATAAGAATATAGATAGATACTCACAAATGATTTGCTCTAGCACTCCTCATATCCTCATGATCAGAATTCAAATATATCTCACGGAAGAACTTGTTCAAAGCAGCGTCTCCTTCAAACTTATCATCCTTATATTCTTCTTCACTTCAGCTTCAAGCTTCTCATAGTCCTTTACTTTCTTGGAAGAACGATAAGCCGGTCTCATTGAAACCTCTGCACCATTACACAAACAAATAATATAAATTTTAAAATGTCAAGAGTTTGTGATTCAAACTTCTCATCAGGTAAAATTAAAAAAAAAAGAAAAAAAAAGTAGAAAACTTGTTTAAGAAATTCGGGTCTGGCAAAACTGCTGATTGTTTGCCATGTTCAAGAGAGACCCATGTGATTATCTCTGCTTTTAAAAGACTTTTGTTAATTTTGGTTGATATTACTTCGTATCTGCACTTCACTACTGCTATCTGAAGACACACCGCAAGGAAAAAAAAGGTCAATACAATGTGTACAACTCAGAACATGACATTGTTTGAGTTTAAAAGGACTGATTGGTACTATCTAATAAAATATATCATTTATATCTGATAAATAGTATACTTTAGATACATAACTCTTTGAACTGCTTATAAGTTAAGCATGATTATTCTGTTAGTTCAAAAAGTTAGAGATCAAAAAGTTTAAAAGGACTATTTGGTACTATCTAATAAAATATATCCTTTAGATGTCAATTATCCAATTACATCTATAAACTAATTACCTTTCCCAACAATCTCGGTTTGAGATGATACACTTTCTCTCTTGGAACATCAGTCACAATACTCAGATGCAAAATCACTAACATAATTGTCACAATTTACATAGAAGTGTTTATCATGGAGGTGTGTTCTGAGAATGCATTATGCTTCAAACGATCATATTTAACACTAATCTTAAAACATCAGAAAAATATAATTGAGAAAAAAACAAGTATTTCACGCATAACTCCAATAAAAAAATCAGCCATGAAATATAAAAGAGAAAGAATAAGAAATTTTAACGTTAAAACCCCTCAATTAAGTTTGTTTTGGTAAAAAACCTCAAACTAAGTATTTAACGAAAAACCCCCTAAACTAACTTTATTTAATGAATTAAACTCTAACATGTCATAATTACCATTACTACCATTAAATCTTTAGTTTAGGGGTTTCTATACTAAGTAAACATAGTTGAGAAATTTTACCATTAAAAATGAAAAAATTCAAAATATTGTAATAGGAGGATAAATTTTCAAAATACATTTTATAAATTAATGTATAAGCTTCTATAAATGACTTAGAACCTCTTATAATAATTTAAAACATCTGATAAGCCAGTATAAATAATTTTATAAATGTATTTATAATTTTATAAATGATTTATAAAGCATGCATTGAATTATTAGACATTAATAGTTATTATGATACTTTATATACAAATATAATTCTTTCTATATGAATATAAAATCATTATATCAAGTCAAGTAAACATTTTTGTTTATTATTTTATGTAATTTATAAATATATAAAAAAATTGATCGCATTATTACTCTTTCATAGTTTCAACATTTAGTTACCATAAATAATTATTTTTAATATTATGTAGATTATTTGGAAAGTGGTAATTGAATTATCATTTCCTTTTAGATATAATTATAATAAATAACATTAAAAATCATCGGTCAATCAAATTATAACAATTTTAAGAGTTCATTTATGATCAACAAGTAATAAAAATTACTTATGTGACTTCTCAATCAATATATAGTAGGATTTATATTTTTATAAATAATTTATAAAATTATATAAATAATTTTAAAATTCTGATAAATTTATTATGTAAACTACGATAAATAATTTAAAAATTATATGAATAAACATGTTTGGATTTTGTAATATTTAAAATAGTTATTATATAATTATATTCGAATACAATTCATCAAGCAGAGTATAAAACTATTATAATTATCTTATATAAAAATTTGTTCATTATATTTTATAGTTTATAATAAATAAAATATTATTAATCTTTCTATAATTTCGAGAATTAGTTGCCATAAATTGTTATTTGTAATATTCTTTAGATTATATGGCAAGTGATGTTAAATGTTTATAGACTTATCTTAAATTTTTAGATCTAATTTAAATAAATAAAAATTAAAAATCATCGACCAATCAAATTATAATAATTTTTTTGAAATTTCATCTATGAGCGACACGTCACCAGACCTTACTAAAGTGACTTCTCTTTTAATGGGGGTGATTGGTTGAGTTGTAACTTTAGAAATTTACTTTAGAATTTTGTCTGTAGGATTTTTTGATTTAGCTTTAAGAACTGTACTTTTAAAATTTCCTACAGCCAAAAAGATGGAGCTTTAGAAAATAAGACTTTTACAGCTAGTTTTTTTTGTTTTTTGGCTGTAGCTTTAATTTTTTGGTTGTAGCTTTAAAAAGTAATGTAAAGCATGATTGGTGATTTTAAAGCTGTAGATAAAAACTAAAGCTAAAGTCACTTGCTAAATCCCAACCAATCACCCCCAATATATAGTGGATGCTACGAGACAAGAGCGGTTAACTTTTTAGTGTTTGCATATTACATTGAACTTTGCGCTAACATTCAAATTTAGGAGAACTTGCCATTCATGCTGATATACTTAGAAGAAAAAATATGAGGTTTCGTTTTATATATATATGTATTTTTCGAATTTTTTCTTTATATCGTGTTAATTTTTAAAGGATTATACCGAGAAGACCATTTCTCCCAATGAGCTCCGCTTCTTGAGATAAATTTGTTCATCTAATGATATTTCTTTGACATGGATTTTTGGTTGCATGCATGAAAGTAAAGTGTTTCGAAGAATCATTGGTCCGGTAATAGCTGCCGTGGTAATGATCTTGGTGATTTGTGTATGCTCTCTCTGTTGTTATTGCTGTAAGAAGAAGAAGAAGAAGGAGGAGGAGGTGCAAGAAAGAGAAATGTCAACGACCAACGTTATAGTAAGTCCTACAGTTGATCAGCCAATAGCCAAAACTGAATCACAATGACCAAATTAATTCAAATACGAAGTTATGTTGATACACGTGTGGTTGAACACTCTTTGCTTCGAACTTTGTGATTGATGTTAGCAAAAAAAGAAAAGAAAAAACTTTGTGATTGATGACTGTTGGAACCAATGTATATTATGATTATCTATAGTTATTAGGTAAACTACCTTTGCTAAATTAATTTGTCTATATTTTTTTAGGGATTTTTGCCAAAACTAACCCACAACTTGATTTTAACCTCAAACCTATATCCAAACTTGAATCAAATGCAAAACTAACCTAAAAACCTTGTGAAATTACAGCCCAGCCCCTTGTGACCAAACAAAAAAACAGAAGATATTTTTACGAATATAGTCTTAGTAAGTCGTCTGAGTCGTCTGAGATGTTGGAAGTCGTCTGGACAACTTCAAAGTAAGTCTTCTGGTGTAGCTGATCTTAAAAATAATTTTTAAATTTTAAAAAAAATATTTTGACAAGCGAAAAATTAAAATCATGTACTTATAAACAGTTTTAAGTGATATAAATTAAAATACAACAAAATTGAATTGTTTTCAACATAGATGAGTGTAGGTAGTGAATCATGGTATTCTTTGGTCTAGGGTTTGGGAACATATGTTATAGTATTGTATGTATTCTTAGGGTTAGATTTTGGAAAGCTTGAATGTTTTTTTGAAAAATTAATTTTTTACCTATACGTGTTTATTTTTGTGTATAGTAAACACTTTTGAAGTTTAATTTGATTTTATGAAGTGTTTAGTTAGTTAATTAAGTTTAGGGGTTATGTTTAGGGTCTAGACGACTTACATTTCAGTCGTCTCGTGAAGAAATTAAAACAGACGACTTACATGTAAGTCGTCCAAATATTCCCGCCTAAAATTTTTTAAAAAAATATTTTCCCGCTTAAATAATTTAAATCAGACGACTTACTTGTAAGTCGTCTGGGAAGTCTTCTATTTTAGTTTTCCGCTAAAAATATTTTAATTTACCGCTAAAAATATTAAACTCTTCTGGACGACTTACAAGTAAGTCATCTAGTAAGTCGTCTGAATCAAAAATATTTAACCTAATTGAATTTTTTGTCTCCCTATATAAAGAAAAATTTACACATTCTATCTCCTCCTCTCCAATGGCTGCAACAAATATGTAATGTTCATCATTCTAAAACTCTTCAACCTCTCTCTAATCTCTTTGACTTGAAAACACCAAACTTTATATGAATTTTTCAGTTTTGTCTCATGTATTTCTTACTAATGTATCTATTTTGCAGGTTTTTAATCAGATGGTACTCATCTTCCACTAATTTAAAGGTAAATCTATTAATTTTAGATATGTATTTTTGTGTGTTCTATAAAGGTAGATTTATCAAATCTTCCACTCATTTTCTCAGTTTTTAAGTCATTTGAACCTTTTTGGATATGCAGGTTTTTCAGATCTAGATTTGATATGTAGGTTTTTCAGATCTGGAAGACTTCTGAGACGACTTACATGTTAGTCGTCTAAAATATAATGTACTAGACGACTTCTAGGAAGTCTTCCAGACGACTTCCAGGAAGTCTTCCAGACGACTTCCAGGAAGTCTTCCAGACGACTTTCAGGAAGTCTTCCAGACGACTTCCAGGAAGTCGTCTGGACTTCCTGTAAGTCATCTTGACTTCATGGAAGTCTTCTGACGAAGTCTCCCTTTCATAATAGATCTGAGTGTTGGTAAGTTTTTATGTCTGATTTTTCTTCATTTGGTAACTTCTTGTTGTATAAAGTTCTTACTTTTTTTCTCAAACTAAAACTCTCCAAACCCATTCTAATCTCTTTGACTTCAAAACACCAAACTTTATATGAATTTTTCAGTTTTGTCTCATGTCTTTCTTACTAATCTTTTTTTTTTGCAGGTTTTTAATCAGATGGTACTCATCTTCCACTCATTTAAAGGTAGATCTATTAATTTTAGATATGTATTTTTGTGTATTCTATAAAGGTAGATTTATCTAATCTTCCACTCATTTTTTCAGTTTTTAAGTCATTTGAATGTTTTGGGATATGCAGGTTTTTCAGCTCTGGATTTGATATGCAGGTTTTTCAGATCTGAAAGACTTCTGGGACGACTTACCTGTTAGTCGTCTAAAATATAATGCACTAGATGACTTCCAGGAAGTCTTCCAGACTACTTCCATTTCAGTCGTCTGGACTTCCTGAAAGTCGTCTGGGCTTCCTGGAAGTCGTCTGGACTTCCTAGAAGTCGTCTGGACTTCCTGGAAGTCTTCTGACAAAGTCTTCTTCCATATCAAGTGGAGTCCAAGCTTTGTCTTTGTAGATGAATGGTCTATAATAATTTTGTTTGTGGTCTGAATTTTGTGTAAAATCAGTAATAATGTTTTCCAAGATGTAATACATGTGCTAACAATATGTTTACACATTTACAAATCAATAAAATAATAGACTTCAGTAGCCTTTTTCTTATCTTTGGATCTCTCATATGCAATAATAAACTCCAATGGCCTTTTTTTCATCTTAATAAACAAGAATGTTGGTAGCTTCATATTGATACAACATTTTAAGAAGCATTTTAACCCTTTTTCTAACTCATAATAATAATCATCATTAGTGTCTATAACAATAATACTTAAGAGATGAAAACAAACAATAGTAACTAGTCAAGGCATATCATATTTTTTATTTGAAAACTTAGTCAAATTTAGTAAAACTAAGGGAGAGAATATATTTTGTAAATATGAGTTTTACATATCTTGAAGTTACTTATCACTCTTAAAAATTCAAGTTATTCAAAAACTAGCGTAGAAGACTTAAAAACTAGCGGAGAAGACTTCCATGGAAGTCTTCTCGGATCAGTTAGAAACTTTAATTAACGTGAATGTTGGTAACCTCATAAATATCACCAATGAAGTTATAAATTTCATTCAGTAGCTCAAATATTCATTAGTAAACATGAATTAACAAGAAAATGTTAAAAAGTCTTTATAGTTTTAGAGAAAATGCAAGTTTATTAAACATTGACGCAGACGACATCCACATAGGTCATCTAGTAGACTTCCAGAGAAGTCGTCCATTTAGGTCGACGCGGACGACTTCAATCTAAGTATTCCAGACGACTAAAATATAAGTCGTCTGGTCAACGCAGAGATTATTTTTGCAATTGACTTTGAAATATGTTATTTGAGACGACTGAAAAATAAGTCGTCTACTTTTGTTTGGTTTAAAAAAACTCCAAAAAAGCGAGACGAGTTACATTTCAGTCGTCGTAGGTTAGTTTTGCATTTGACTAGATTATTTCAGAAGTTTGACTTTCCTGGACGACTTACATTTCAGTCGTCTCTTAAAAATTAAAATATCAATATTTTTTAAACTAGACGACTTACAATTAAGTCGTCATAGGTTAGTTTTGCAATTGAAAAAAAAAATTCAATATTTAATTATATATAGACTACTTACAATTCAGTCGTCTGTCAGACGACTTACTTGTAAGTCGTCCAGGATTTACGAGGTTTGACCAGAATCTCGGAATAAAATTTTGGACGACTTACATGTAAGTCGTCGGGCGGATGATTGAATTGTAAGTCGTTTGGGTATAATTAAATATTGAAGTTTTTTTTTCAATTGCAAAACTAACCTATAGCGACTTAATTGTAAGTTGTTTAGTGTTAATAAAATATTGATATTTCAATTTTCACCAGACGACTGAAATGTAAGTCGTCCGAGAAAGTCAAACTTCTGAAATAATCCAGTCAAATGCAAAACTAACCTATGACCACTGAAATGTAAGTCGTCTAGGTTCTTTGGAGATTTTTTGTAACCAAACAAAATCAGACGACTTAACTTTTAGTCGTCTCAGAAAACATATTTCAAAGTCAATTGCAAAAATAACCTCTGCGTTGACCAGACGACTTCCAGGTAAGTCATCTACAGCCAGACAACTTACATGTAAGTTGTCTGGACGAACAGATCTGGAAAAAAAAACTCGATTTCATACCTTAAATTGGTGAGATAACTTCCTTAGCACACATAAGGCTTCTCCAAGAACACATAATCTTAAACGAAAGTGACCCATCCAAAATCGTTAGCTTCTTTGACTCTATGAACCATTAAAAATGTAGAATCAAAATTTTGGGTTTTTTTAGCTTAATGTGAAGAGAAAGTGAGAGATATGTTGTGTTTAGTTCATAAGAATGGAGAAAGAAAAAGGGTAAATCGATTTTGGGAGCATTAAGAGCTTCAAATTGGTTGTTCATGGTGATTAGGATATTGATGACAATGACAATCTTGTAATTACTTGAAGATGATGAGGGTGAGAGAGTAAAAATGTCATTTTCGAAAAAATAAAATAAAAAAAAATAATGGCATTTTCGTGAATTATATGAATTTCTGGGGTGAATAGGGCATAACTAATTTCCAAAAAAAATGGAGGTTTGACTTTGAGTTGTAGGTCAATTTTGCAAAAACCCCTTTTTTTAATTAATTTGTCTATGTTTTATTACGGCTCCTATACATTACTGATTGTAGCCGAAATTTAATATGATAGTTGTTATAAAACTCAAAAAAAAAAATGATCTATTCCAAAATCCAAACCTTTGGTGTAACTTGGTGGAAAATAGAAATTGATCTCTTCACTCGAACTAAACGGAACAATATCGATCGTTAAATTAACGCAAGTTGGTTTATTATACGTGTTGCGATAAACCCTACACTAGCTTAAACATTGTCTTTGTAATTTAATCGTTAGTTTAATGTATATGTACATACAGCTAATTCAAAATCGTTAGTTTAATTTAATGTATACGTATATGAATATACAGCTAATTCAAAATCGTTAGTTTAATGTATACGTATGTATGAATAAGTTAATATTCAATTCCATACTGACCTATAACTACTTTATAAACAAAAATTATCAATTAGTAAACATAATTATATAGTCTTACAATTACAACGTTGCTGAAGGACTTGCAGCATTATTATTTATATGGTAAATACTCAATAAGTATATGCTTCAGTTCCCACATTGTGGATTTCAATTATTAGAAGTATTTTACTATTTTTTTTAACGCTCATTTATTATAATCTTACAATTATGATATGAGAAAGATTACATAGACGATTCGACAACCAACAATACTACCTGCCTTATGAAAACCTACGCGTAACTGCATCACCTGAGCCGTACTATGAAGATCCACGTCTGGCCAGATTTACTTGCACCATGTTAAAGATCCCTTGTAAGCATTTCTTCTGTAGTCTGCATAATTGTTTAATAAACCGCTTTCTCTGAAACTTGAAACCTGGATTTTCTGTAATCTGCAATAAATTGCATAGTCTGGGATTCGAACTCCAGACCTGGATGTAGAAGCCTTTAAACCTTAACCGGTAAGTTACAGTGCTTCCATCAAGTTTTTTTTTTTTTTATTAGAAGTATTTTACTATTTAGCTCTAAAGTTTTGGTCCTTCTTCGTAAGAAATTTTTTTTTCTCATACACACGTTGACTTCTTTAACAATGACACACATATGCACAACATACTAAATTTCCATTTTCATATATTGAAAATTTAATAAATTCCAAATGCTTAGACAAATTGATGGAGGATAAAGTAAATAAGTTATTCAAATGTTGCTATTTCTCTAGAGAAAACGTATTGATCTATAAGGATCTGGCCTTGAAGTCCTATGATAAAGAGAATAGATCATTCATGACTTTATAGCTGGTGAAATACTAGTCGTTGTCCGTAAGCTTAGCGATCTTATAAATGAAAAGTTCGTAAAGCAGTTGAATATTTATCGTTGGATCATAGTATAAGCACGACCCAGGAGGCTTTCCCAGAGCCAGACAGTATATCCGAACAGTTGGAGATATAATCAATACTATTAAAAGGGAAGGAGTCTAAAAAAATCTACCTATAAAAATTGTTTGGACCCTTTCATTTAACTCACTATTTTTTGGTCTTCCTTAAATTTATACTAACAATATGTTACCATATATTTCTCTAACAATAATTTAGTCAATTCTTTTTTTTTATTTAAATCTCACTCCTAAATCCTAATCATTACTATTACTATATTTATCATTTTAATTTTTAATTGTAAAAGTATTGAAACTAATGTTTTATATTATCACTTTTATCATATAATATATGATTTAAAGCAAGATAAATTACAAGACATATATGTGTACGTTCTAACTTTCTCTTTCGTTTATAATAAAGTAATCATATCATATATAAACTTTCCCACTAAAATATCATATCATATACTAAACTTTCAACCGTCTATAGTTTGATAATATTTTCATATTTAAAAATAATTTTTCTGAATATTCATGTTACCTTCACAAAAATGAAAAAATTCATTGGTTCTATTAAAGCTAACATGACTTCACAATATCAGTATTGATTATTCAAGATTTTGAAAATTATTTGTTTAGATATTATACTTTTATATACTTTTCACTTAAAACGAATCAATACTATTAAAAATGAAAGAGTTTTAAAAAATCTAATATAAAAAAGTTGTTGGAGTTATGTATAACTATTGATTATTTTTCTGATAATACATTAATCATTCTAAACATACAATATTTTAAATATTTTTAACAAATCTTAATATTATTTCTTATGATACCTTTACTCAGAAAAATATTTCATCAACCATATTTTTGTACAATAACGTTAAAAATCTATATCAAAAGGTTGTTGGACCTGATATGGACATAATGGGTCCACATCTGTTCGGGTATTTAAGATCCTAAAAGAATTTGAAATATATGAAAAATCTGAAAAATATCCGAAACACGAAAAGTATTTGAAACTCCAAACAAATACCAAAAAAAATTCAAATACCTAAAAATTTAAAATCTTATTCAAAATCTGACACGATGAACTGAAAAATATCCAAAATTTTATCCAAATACCCAATTTTTTTTTTAATTTGAAAAATTTACCTGAAATCAAAACTCTAATCATAAACCAAAAACTTAAAAATAATATCTATAATACCGGAAACATATTCGGAATATCCAAATATACCTAATAAACACATATTTATGATCGGGTCTAGGGTAGGATCTGGACTCAAACAAAGACCTGCAGGTCAAAAAAAAACCCAATAGGTTATCTTCTCTGGACCTGAACTAAACCTATAATTTTGGGTCGGTTCTGTTTGTTTTTTTGATCCAGATATAATTCTCATGTCGAAAAGAAACTTACGTAAAAGTGTACATATAAAATTTCAAATAAACTAATTTGTAGATTATATAGCTGTTAAAAAATATGTTTTTCGATATAATAAAACTTTGTATTATAATATAATCCAACAACCCCGCGCTTTCCAAGCACGGGTCAAAATCTAGTAATGTTATTAAAAATATAAGATTACGACTTTAATCGGGAAGTGCACAATACTTTTAAATAACTCAAGCCTATTGTATATTTGAATAAAAGACTCTCTCTCCTTCTCTCTGTTCACGCATCTTCATCTTTCACAGAGATGAAGTTGAGGAGAGATAACCAACTTTTGTTTTTTTTGTTTCTGATATTTGATCAGATTTAGTTTTCGGATTAGCCGATCAATACTTCCGATTAGCGGATTTATCTCTATTCCGGTAGCGGAATTATCTTCGCGTTGGCAACTTTTGAAGTGTCTTCTTCAATCACCATCGAGCAGATCTTCACTCTCATCCTTCTCGGATCGTGGTTGAAGATAATAATCTCCAATCTTTTGATCGATGATAGTACTTTATGTCGCTTTCCATCAACTTTCTTCTATATCCCGTTGGTGATTGATCGGAATTACTTGGTTTCACCGCGCATCTTGCCAACTTCCTAAGAGAATTAGTCTCTCTCTGTTGATTTAGCCGACTTGGCTTTAAAGAGAGCTTCTCAGATCGGGAGCTGTGTGGGTTTGAAGGATTATGTAGTCAGCCTTGGAGTAGATCAAGAAGAGTTGGCGTCTATGACGGTCCGGCAAATGGTCTTTCTTCAACCTGATAAAATTATCCTCAATGTTAACTCCGGTGAATCAAGTTGAATACGGTTAAGTCATCTCGGTTGGGTGGAAGGCGTTTGCAAGAACAGATCAATGTGTCCGATGTTGTAGCTTGAGTAAACGGAGGATTTCCTGGCGGAGCTGCGGCACCAGAGTCCTCTTTTTGCACGGCGGCGCGTTTCTAAGCGCGTGAATTGAGTTTGCTACATGCAGAAGCATTGGATGACACGTGTGTTGCTTCTTTGAATGTTGGAACACGTGGAATTGCTGTGTCACCCGACACAGGAAGACAAATCAATGTCGATTATTGGGCTTCTTTGGGTTTATTTTATATACGGGTTGTAATGGGGTTGGACCGTTGACTGTATCTTGTATGTGCTCAGTTGGGCTTTCAAATATGAAATGAAAAGTTGACAAAAAAAAAAAAACTCAAACAATAAAGTGCGAGAAAAGATAGCATACAATTTGCTTTAAGCAATGTAAAGAACATGATCTGGATTGTTCGGTCACTTTGAAATAAGAAAATAGACGTATGAAGAAACTTTTAAATTTTTAATAAAGATTTAGTGAAAGATTTTAATCCTCCACATAGCTTAATTTATAAAATTTGTACAAATACAACTTCTATAGTTGCACAAACAATAATTGCAAGATTAATTTTCCTAGATTCAGTTTGTCAGACCCTTGAATATTAATTTATATGTGTAATGCTTGTATCGTTTTGACTTTCTTTCTCTATGTTAAACCTTTATACTATGATGATACTATCTATCAGCTAGCATGCTTAATACTCTAACCAATTATCACTGTAAACTGAGTTTAATAGAATGTGATGCTAATCAACTGTTATGTAGCCATATATTGAAGTTAAAAAAAAAACTTTATAGCAATAATGAGTCTTATACAAAAATTATTGTTTACAGACGAAACAGTTAGTCTTGTTGGATCGGTGAACAATTAAAGGACGACTTAATCAAGTTGTATTTTTGTATCTCCAACTCATAATACTATTTTACTAACAAAACTATATCATTTCAGAATAGTAGTAGCGTTAAATTTTTCTTTGTTCAATCACAATATCAAATTTTACAATAAAATTATATTTAAAAGATATGGAGAAGAATTCTCTTATTTCTCTCAAAGGATTACAAATGTGCTTTACAACCATATATATAAAATTTCTAATTATGCATAATCCTAGTATATGGAAATAATCTGATTAACATTAAAGTTAGTATTGCATATTTCTGAATACTCCTCTTCCTTCCCCCCCCCCCTCCCCTCTCTCGAAATGGAGCATGAAGATCACGAATGCCCAACTCAAACAATAGAGCTTGGAAAGGACGACCACCAAGTTATTTGGTAAAGATATCAGCAAATTGTACCGTTATAGATACATACTTGTTCGAACGATCTCGGCTTGTATGTCATCTCTAACAAAATGACAGTCTAACTCCACATGTTTTGTACGTTCATGAAACACTGGATTAGCTGCAATATGAAGCACCGATTGGATGTTACAATACAAATCCATCGCTCCAGGATTCTCAAAACCCATCGTAAACATCAAACTCTTAATCCATTTTAACTCCTTTAGAGCAGCTACCATAGATTGATATTCAGCCTCAAATGAGAAACATGGCACCACAATATGTTTCTTCGACCTCCATGAGACCGGAGAGTTTTCCAATTGTACCAACCATCCATTCAAAGATCTCCAGTAATTGGACATCCAGCCCAATTTGAATCACACCAAGCTGTAAGATGGAAATTACACTCAGCTTTCAAGATAATTTTCATTTCAGGACACCCTTTTAAATAACGAACAACCCTCAATGCGGCTGTCCAATGTTCTTCTCTTGGCTTCTGCATGAACTGAGACAACATATGAACTGAGTAGGCATGATTCAGTCTTGTGGCAGCAAAGTAAATCAGTCTCCCAATGAGTCGTTTATACCTCTATGGATCAGCGAGTAATGGCGAAATCGATCTCCCCAACTGATGGTTTGGCTCCATGAAAAAATCTATCGGCTTAGTAAACCAGTATCAGCAATAATATCCAGACCATACTTCTTTTGTGATAAGTAGATACCCTCAGGATTTCGTGCAACTTCCAATCTAAGGAAGTATTTCAGCTTACCCAAATCTTGCATATGAAAACAACTGCTCAAATGTGTCTTAAACTCTTGAATAACCTCACTTGAACTTTCTGTCACCATAAAGTTATCAACATACACAAGAACGTTTAAGTACACCTTACCATGAACCAATGAGAATAATGAGTAATCGATTCTACTCTGTTTGAATCCATAACCTAAAAGTGCCTTCGAAAGCTTTGCAAGCCAACACCTCGGAGACTATTTTAGTCCATACAATGATTTTTGCAATCTGCATACCACTAATTTCTCAGAGGAACCAAACCTTGTGGTAACCTCATATACACCACTTCCTACAAGTCTCCATGAAGAAATGCATTATGCACGTCCATCTGATGTAGTTCCCAATTTTTCCCAGCTGCAATCTGAAGTAGCAACCTAACCGTAGTCAACATTGCCACTGGCGCAAATGTTTTTGAATAATCGACACCATCCTTTTGTTGATTACCACATGCAACCAACTTTTCTTTATACCTTTCGACAGTCCCATCTGCATTAAACTTAATCGTAAATACCCATTTTCATCCGATAACCCGCTTACATGGTGGTAACTCTCCAACCAGCCAAGTTTTATTTCGTTCTTAAGCCGCAATCTCCAATCGCATTGTTTCCCTCCATCGTGGATACTTTATTGCTTCAACAAATGTGTTAGGTATCACTCCTTCTGTTATGCTCACAAAAAATGCCCTGTGTGACTTAGAAAATCGATCATAGTTCACAAAATTTTCAATCCCATATTCAAGTCCAGTTTGTTGGCTCGTAATCGATGATTTGATTGTGGTATTGCATATATAATCACGAAGCTTTACTGATACTTCTTTTCTTCTCATTCCTCTACCCAAAACTTCTTTCTCAAATGTTACTCTTGGACCATCTGCAACTGTCACATGTTATCTCAGTTCTTCCCCCTCAATATATGGTTCCTCCTCCGTCGGTGTCACACATGTTTCAGGCTGTGTTACACCCTGCAATCCACTATCTTCCGTCTGAGTCACATCATGTGTTACACTTTCATCATTCTGTATTACATCCTCTGCAATAACACCAGTTCAACAACCTCTGTTTCTCAACAACATTAATATCATCAACCAACGGTCTAGAAACCTCAGAAATATCTACGCTTTGTTCTCTTGTTGTTGTAGATAAATTTTCATAAAACGGGAACTCCTCTTCAATGAATGTAACATCTATAGAGGCAGAAAATTCCCTAGTTTCAAGATCAAACATCGACCAACCTTTCTTTCCATAGAGATAGCCCACAAACACACACTTTCGACTTTGGCTTGCAAACTTATCTCCATGTCTCTTCTAATTATGGGAGTAAGCAAGGCAACCAAATACTCGGATTTCGCCATATGAAGGAGCTTTATCAAAGATGACTTCATAAGGACTCTTTTCCTTAAGTACCTCAGATGTACTTCTATTAATAAGATACATATCACTGAGAACTCATTCATCCCAAAACTCAACCGGTAAATGCGCTTGAAACCTTAGGGCCCTAGCCACGTTCAGGATATGTCTATGCTTCCTTTCCACTCTCCCATTCTGTTGAGGAGTGCCTACACAAGAAGTTTGGTGGATTATGCATGTGCTCTAAAAATACTCTTTAATTTGCATCAATTCAGTACCATTGTCGCTTCTCACTATCTTCACCCTCTTGTTGAATTTTCTCTGAACAAGAGCAAAGAAATCCAGAATAGTCTTCTGAACCTATGATTTATCTTGAAGCAAGTATACCTACACAGCTCTAGAATAATTGTCCACAATTGTGAGAAAATAATAGGCTCTTGAAAAACTGTGTGTCCTATATGGCCCCCATATATCACAATGTATCATCTCAAAGCACTCCTTTCTTTTATCTTCACTTAAATAAAACTCACTACGACACTGTTTTGCTAAAAAACATATGTCACAACCAGATATATTCATACTGGTACGATCAACCACTGGTAGCCTCCTAATCACTTTCTCAGAGGGATGACCCATCCTCTTATGCCAAATTCCTATTGACTTCAGCTTGTCAAAACTTTCTTCACATTCATGCTTTTCTGAATACCTTGAAGAAAATATAATCATCTTTTCTTTCACGTGTTCCAATCGCTTTCTGCTAGTGACAATCATACATCAGACACCTCGTCTTATCAAACAATACCATGCAACTCATCTCATCGATCATCTGTGATACCAATATCAAGTTACACTCAGCTCTTCAACCAACAAAACCTGCTTCAAAGTCAAAGTCTCTGTTAGCACGAGACTACCTTTCTTATTGGCCAACACAGTCTTCCCATTTGGCAAACCCACCATACACGGCGAAACTGGATGTATATTCGTCAAGGTGTGTAACACACCGGTCATGTGGTGTGACACACCACTATCAATTATCCACTCATATACACAATTCATATCATTGACATGATTTACTGATTCCGGTCTACCTTCCAACATTAGAACCATATTTTCCCATTGAACTTTCGTCAGTCTTGTTAAGGCTTCTCGGTTAATCTGAGACACTTCTGTGTGTGACACACATTCCATCTGTGTAGCATAAACTTTTCTAGAACCATCTCCTTCACACGCATAAACCCCGTCCGATCCATGAATCATCCTCGATCTATTGTTGTCTCTTCTGTATTTTTCCAAACACCACTCTGGATATCCATATTTCCTATAGTAGGAGGATCCAACATCGTGTCCATACTTAGAACAATAGGAACAAAAAATACCTCGGCTCGTACGTCTCACGGCCTTATCATTGTGTCTCATTGTTCTTTTGAAAGGAATGATTTCTTTAATTCCTTCTCTTTAATTCCTTCTTCTCTTCCAATCTCGATAAATCTATTATCGTTCGTCACAAATACCACTCTAATATCAACGCAGAATCTTGTAGCTTTGATTCTTAGGAATCAAATAGCTCTGATACCATAAAAGATCTAGAGAAGAATTCTTTTATTTCTCTCAAAAGATTACAAACGTGCTTTACAACCATATATATGAAATCCCTAATTATGCACAATCCTAGAATATGGAAACAATTTGATTTTTATTAAAGTCAATATTGCATATTTCCTAATAGTATTTTAATTTTATATTATTAAATAATTTTTTTATTATTACTTAGTATTATAATAAAATTTATTATAATAAAATTTATTATGTAATTATTTTACAGAAAAAATATATCACAATAAAATATTTATTTTAAAAATAAATATTTACAACGTTAACATATAATAAAATTAAAATAATAAACATAAATAAACAATTTCAATGTATACATATATTGAATTTATAAATTTATTTTACTATTTATATGTATTAATTTTATCACTGATATTTATTTAATTTAATATTTTATTAAATTTTAAATGAATATTATTTGGCGTAGTGAATAGCAACACACTAATAAATTTGGTGTGGTAATTTAGCATTACACTTAAGTGGTGTGATATTTGGTAGTTGAGTTAGAAAATCTATATATATATATATATATATAAAGTTGGTTTTTCACTTCTTATGACATGTGGAATGAGGGTTTGTTGACATGTGTCTTCATATTTTTTTTTGTATTTTAAATCCTTCTTCTTTTAGATAATTGAAATTTGCTCCACTAATTTCTAGTTGTGTACTATCTAATCCTTCTCACACTTATTAGTCCCTAAAATTCATGAAATAAATAATATAATATTAATATATTTTAAATATTTAATTTATTTACATCTAAAAATAGCATAAAGTTTCAGCATTTTATTACTTTTACAAATTATTATTATTTCATTTACAAATTATATATTTATTTCACTATTAATATCATAAGATAATCAAACTAAGAATAAGAAACTAGAGCACCAACGGAAATAATTAAGAAAGCGGGCCAGGGGAGAATAATAACCGAAAGGCCAAAGCCACCAAGAAGCAGGAACATATATGCCTAAAGCATCGGAATCACAATCAGTAGATAAAAAGTAAGAAACACGTCACAAAATAAACAAGAATATACAAGATGTTCATGCAAGTGAAAAACAACAAAGTTCTGGATATAAGGGATCAAAGCTCCAAGAGACTAACTCCGCACATCTATACCAAGGGAAACATGGAAAGAAAAGGAATAACTAGAGAGAGGGAGAATGAAAGACAACCACCGAGAAATCAAAGAGAGACAAGAAATAACCTTCCAAGCCCACATAGCATACACGAACGAAAACATTATCCAAACCTCGAGTGGCAAACATGGTGAAAGGGAGAGCCACCAGGGATGCGATGAAAGCTGCAAAGATATGCGAGAATAGAGAGGGAAAGAGAGACGAAACAGAAACTATGGAGCCGTTCTCGAGCTATGAAAGAGAGCATAGAAGTCAGAACACCAAAAACTAGATTTTGAAAACTAAGACGGGCAGAGAGTATTGACGGTAAGCCAACGACGAGGAATACAACATCAAAAACGACTAAACTCTGACCCAACCACGGAGATGCAGTTCCTAACATCAGCTGAAATCTAAGGAAGAAGAGGAGCAGACAATATTGACTGGAATAGTCTACAATGCCGTGAGAATCAACCGAAAAACGGAAAACTCATAAACCCGATGTACAACAAATACTGTATAATCTCAGAGGTGAAGAAGGCAAGGAAGAACAAGAGAAAGAGATGAATCTTTTCCGGAGATGATGAGAAGCACTGCACACCATAAAGGTAACAAAATACATAGATGGTGATGGCTCAAGGTCAAAATATAGGAAGAGGGAAAAAACATCTTAAAATTTATAATTTTCAAAAATATGAAAAAAATATAATACAATTTTGACGCTGAAACCGTTAATCTTAGAATCAACAAAGTTATTAAAATTCAATATGCTTTTACATTAGAGGCTCATTTCACTACTAACAAGTATTGTACACATAACAATATACTATTCAAAAAAATAAACACAAAATATATTAATCTATCACCTACTACTACATAACACACTAAAAACACCAAATAATGATTTTAACAAATAAAAACGACAACATAATTACATTATCCAAAAAATTATGCTCTTAGCAATAATAAAAACAATATTATGCGCGAAACACGGACACCCCTTTAGCGTTTTAGTGTTAAGTTGAAATCTTACTATGTTTTTTAATTTAAGTTGTTTCAAAAAAAATATATATATATAAATTGTTTTTATATTTTCTTGAAACTTTTGTATTTATTAGAAACTGTGTGATCAGTTAAGTTATGTTGAATTTTTATAATTGTTCAAATTTATATATTAAGTGATATTTTATCTGTATTCAAAATGATGTTTTAATTTTTTTGTATTTAAAATGATGTTTTAGACTTGAATTAATGCATTGGTTTAAAATTTAAAATGTAAAAGTATGAATGATTTGATATTTATTCGTAAAAACTTATAAATAAATACAAATAATTATGATTTTTTAATACACGTAAAATTTTAAAACATCAATGTTTTGTATACAAATGGAATATTCTTTAACAAGTAATACTTTTGACATTTAGATAAAACTACTAACATTTTAAAATAGATGGAATCAATACTATTAAAAGAGAAGGATTTTGAAAAAATCTACCTATGAAAGTTGTTTGGACCTATTACTTTTAAATTTTTTTGGACTTACCATGTATATTATAACAATAATTGACAACCTTTTTTACCCTATAGACCCCGATTATTACTCTAACCATGCGAACTGTATACATTATTATTTATACATAACCATTAAAACCGATTGCTAAACCATCCTACCCAAACAAAATACATTACATGAACCAAAACCAAAACACAATCTATTATAACTGTTACGTTAACGAAATATTCATTTCCCTCACATACTACCATCAACTACAAAACACGTTACATGTACGACACTACACTACATAAAAGTTTTATACAAGATTTGGGTGTAAGATTACATGATTCAAACACTAAATTTCATTAGTGAAATAATCTTCAAGATTATATGATTCAAACACTAAATTTCATAATTATGAAAAGCAAAACAAAACCAAACCCGCGCTTTCAAGCGCGGGTCAAAATCTAGTATAGTGTTATATAGCGAAAACAGATTCACTTCGGACCAAATTAAAAACATTTAATCGATTAAGGCCGTTTAGACTAACTTATCTCTATGTTTTGAGGTTGATATATTCTAATTAATAAACGATGTCGCTACATATTTTTAAAATGAGTTTTACGATTACAGTTAAGCAGATGGGTTCAGAGCGTGAAACGTGTAAGACTCCATAACAGAATAACAAATTTTGATTCCCTCTGTTTAGTTGTAGTCTCGGTCCCGCTTTGTTTTGTTAAAGTTTCTGTTTAGTTGTATTTTGTTCCCTCTGTTTCTAATCATTTTTGTACTTATGTAAAATGAAAATTAGTAATAAATTTTTAACATTTGTATTAAAAATATAATTACAAAATTCGTAAAAATGAAGGAAGAGACGAATATACGGAACTAAGAAAAAAATATATCGTTGATAAAAGTTATTAAAAAAATCGACTATTTGTTGTCGGCAAACTCAACTATTTCATCGGTTACCAATACAATACCATAAACTAAAAATCTTTTTTGCCAGCCACTAGAATACTAGATCACGTTAGTTCTTGTATAAGTGAAGGTTCAGTAGTATATGGTTTATAGAGTCCGGAATATCACATACTCATATATTAAATAGTGTTTCTAAAACAAGTTCTCTAGCAGGGAAACATGGCGACAAGTTAGAGTGGAGAAGCCTCGATGTCAGTGGACTCAGGGAGTTTGGTTTTCGCAAGGTATTCCGAAATACTCTTTCATCACCTGGCTAGCAATGCTGGATAGGCTTTCAACGATGGACAGAGTTATGAAATGGAGCACTGGTGTCGATGATACCTGTGTGCTATGTAACAATGCTTCCAAGCAGCACCAGACCAGCTATTACCAAATTTCCCGAAGGCCCAACGCCAATTTAAAAAAAAAAATTATAATGAATCAAAAATAATACAAATCTGCATTGAAATGTTTTGTATCCAATGATAGGCCTCAAACAGCTGTTTATGTTGCTTGTGCCGTGGGCCGGGCCTGCTTCCGAGACATGAAACCATCTTTTCTTTGACTGTTCTTTCTCGTCACAGCTATGGAGGAGCATCACAATCGGAATTCTGCAAGGATCTTTTTCCACAGACTGGAATACGCTTCAGGTTATTATCATGGACAAGCAAATGGAATAAAAAGGTTGTTCTGTATTCAATGTGCTTTCCAATGTGTGATACACACTCTTTGGAGAGAGCGCAATAAGAGAAGACACGGTGAAAACCCAATGAGCTTGCAAACTCCGGAAAAATTCATCGACAAAAGCATGAAGAACAAGTTGAGTCTGGTTAGTGCAAAGGGGGATAAACTAAAGCTTGTGGCATTTTACAATATTTGTTTGGGACGAGATAGAAAAAGATAGTTTTCAATTTGGTGTTTAAATTTCTGATGCACATGATGTAAAACTGTTATTTCGTAAATATAATAGGGAAAATTGTTTTTTAGAGCAAAAAAATGATAACTATGTCCCTTTAGACTAATCTCATATATTTTATGTCTCATTAAACTAATTATTTTCAAAATGGCAATAATGCCCTTAAAGTTGTATTTTTTTTGTTTTTTTTGTTTTTCTTTTTATAAAAAAAATCGATTTTTTAAAAAATATGAAAGTGAATATTCCCAAATATTTTGTTTTCATATTTTTAGGAACTGATTTCTTATCCGTAGAATACAACTAATCTGTAGAAATCGATTTCTACAGGTTTTTAGAATTATAGTAATATGTAGATTTTGATTTCTACATGTTTTAGATTTACAGTAAATCTGTAGAAGTCGGTTTCTACGTTTGTAGATTTATATTAATGTGTAGATTTTGATTTCTAAAGATTTTAGATCGGTAGGTTAAGCGCGGAATGTGTATTCTAAATATTTTTAGAATACTCTTATTTACGTAGATCACGTATTCTAAATATTGTAGATTCAATGAAAAATGGATTTTGTTTTCTACTTAGTAGAATGCCATTTTTACTTTATTTAGAACATAATTTGAAATTTATGATTTAAACATTTTTAGAACTGAAAAAATACCACTAAGTTTATATTGGTATTTTATCAAAAGTTACTATTTTTCTAATTTTTTTTTGTTTGTAAAACTACTTATTGAATTTATTTTTAAAAATATTAAAAGGTGTTATGGGCAAAAATGACACAAAATAAATATTAGTCTAAAGAGACATAATTATCATTTTTTTCTCTAAAAAAACAATTTTTCCAATATAATTTAACATTTTTTCGAAAACAATAGTGTATATTATTGCATTTGGTCGTATATGCAAACAAGTAACAGCAAGTTGATCTATACAGTAGAACCAAACATTACAGATAAGTATATAAATTTTGCCAAGTTGTGACTTTAAAGATAAGTATCAACATTAAACAAACTAGACTAAGATATAATATTGCATTGATTTGACAATTACCTGAATACTGGAACTAGAAGAACATTGGAAATATCATGAGAATGTCTCACTCGTTTTATCATCGTTCCATTAAACATATAAACATAAAAAACATATAAACATCTATTCTATTAAAAGGGAAACAGTCTTAAGAAATCTACCTATTAAAAGTTGTTGGACCCTTTCATTAGACTTAACTATTTTTTTGGTATCACCTTATATTTCTCTATGCAATAATCAATTACCTTATATTTCTCTAACTATAAAATAATCAATGCTCTTATTTATTACTCAACTTACTATGATACACCAAAAAATTATACATAAGTCCATTATACTAAAATATCATCTTACCAAAACATGTCTCATAAATCCATAACCAAAACGTGACTGGTAAATTTAAATAACAAAACTATATTGTCCCTTGGTGCCACCAACTTTGCAACATTTCACACCATCATTTATTTTTTGACCAAAAGCTTCACTCTATCATTTTTTCGTTGATCGAAATGTGGTTTTTCAAATGAATATGTTGACCTTTCTGAAATATTTATCTACACAGCTTATACATCATAGATTCTCCTTGACTAACACTTCTAATAATTTTGACTATATTTTAAAGGAAGTTATTTTGCATACAGTTTAACAATTTATTCTAAATATATTGTTAGAGATTATTTTGTGTACTTTAGTTTAACAATATATTCTAAATATATTGTTATGATGATTTTTTATAAGAATATATTATAGATGCGATTGAAAATTTATATTATTAAAAGAAAATATTTTTAAAAATATATTATAAAAGAATTTATAACATCTATATAAAACTCTTTATTTTTTATCCTACCATTAACTACAATACCTATAAATAATTTAAATATTTTAAATAAATCCTATTATTATTTCTCATTTTGTATGATACACTTCTCTAATTATTATGCTCAAAGATGGATATATAATATTTTGATATCAATTATTAAATGAAAGCATATATCATACAGCATATTATATCATGTCATCTAACATTATATAATTCTAAATATTTACAAAATCAAATTTAATAAAAAAAACACTTTAGCAAATCATTTGTTAAAACAAAATTATATATATTTACGTTAAATTATTTTTTATTACGTTAATATATTAGAAGTTTCATTCATCTCTTAAAATATTATTGAAGATTATTTTTTTCCTACCATGTCAACCAAATGCCGGGTCACACTTGATTGCATATTTTTTTGAAGTTTGCATGCTTTAAATTAACGAGTTTTCATTAAATCTAAACCAGCTTATGTACAAGTCATCGTGTTTACTGGTTCGACGACGGGTTCAAACTTGATATAAAAGTATTGTTCTCATCTAATTGAAAATAATTTATTTTAAAATAATAGACGCACTGAGTCTGATCAATCCATATAGTTTTTTTTGAAAAAAGTAATCAAACGATTAAAAATATAATTACATTAACTAACAAAATAAAAATAATAATTTTTTTATATAATGAAATTTTGTAACATAATAATGTATAACAAGACTAAAATACTAATTCATATCATATATTTTTATCAACTGAAAATAACCCGCGCTTTTAAGCGCGGGTCAAAATCTAGTTTTACTTAAAATCAACAACATAAAAGTACAATATTTTAATAAAGAGAAACAACATATGAAATGATAAAAACATTTACGAAAAAAAAAAGAGAAAAGAAGAAGTTAAAAGCACAAGCAATAGCCGACAAAAAAATGAAGCAAAAGTAACAAAATCATTAAAACTAATCCACCAAAATCTAAATTAAAACCTTCCACAATCCTCCCAAGTAATATGTAAACGCCGTAAGAGAACGAAAGCTAGTCAGAATCGGATGAACCTTCGAAGAACTTACCTTCAAAGAAAATCAATTCATGGTTAACTTGATGAGTTTCTTTTTGAATCTTCTAGCTTTTAAAATCAGTCGGTCCTATATAAATCAAAGCCCCACTGATAACACTTTTATGGTTTAAATTATAGCCGATAGGGAGCAAATAACAACGTGGCATGTTTCAGTTTCTCACCACTTGCCAAAAGTTGATTAGTCTCTCTTACCTTTTTCCTCTCTATTTTGTCTTTTTCTGCATCTGCATGCATCACTCTCTATCTCTCTCCAATTCTTCTTCTCCTATATATTGCTATAGAAATGTTGCACACACATTTATAAGATCCCAATATCTCCAAAAATCCTCAAAACTTTTCAAAAATCAACAAAACACCCCACACATAAAGATGAGAAATAATTTCGTCCCTGTAACTCTCTCCTTCCTCACAATCATCATCCTCTTAACTCCATCAACCGCAGAACCAGAACCATCCTTTGTCTTCCCCGTCAACCAACTCCTCAACAAAACCAGCTCATGGCTCGACTTCCCGACCAAATTCAACCAACCCAAAATCGAACTAACAGCCTCAACAATCATCGCCGCCGTACTCTCTTTCATCGCCGCATCGATCTCAAGCGCCGGAGGAATCGGCGGCGGAGGTTTATACGTTCCGATAATGACAATCGTCGCCGGACTCGATCTGAAAACAGCGTCGAGCTTCTCAGCTTTCATGGTCACCGGAGGATCCATCGCCAACGTGGGATGCAATCTCTTCGTGAGAAACCCTAAAGCTGGAGGCAAGACGATGATCGACTTCGACTTAGCTCTGCTTCTGGAGCCGTGTATGCTTCTCGGGGTTAGTGTCGGAGTGATTTGTAACCTCGTGTTCCCGAACTGGCTTATAACGAGTCTCTTCGCCGTGTTTCTTGCGTGGTCGACGGTGAAGACGTTTGGGAACGGGGTGTATTACTGGAGGTTGGAGTCGGAGATGGTGAAGATCAGAGAATCGAGACGAGTTGGAGAAGATGATGAGGATGAGATTGAGAGTGTGAAGTTGCCTCTTTTGGGAGATTATGAGAGACCGAAGAGGTTTCCATGGGTGAAGCTTGGTGTTCTGGTGATTATTTGGCTCTCTTACTTTGCTGTTTATCTTCTTCGCGGAAACAAATACGGCGAGGTAATTGATCAGTTTCAAATTTTATGAATTTTAATTAATTAGTATTTAACCTGTTCGGTAATTTATTTTAGTTATATGGTCGATATTAAATATTATATTTTCTTTATAAAATATTATTGATTTTTTTTTGAAACACTTATAAAGTATTACTGAATAGAATTTAATAAATAGGAAAATGTAAAAAAAAACTGTATTTGAAAATACTTTTAAAACCAGTATTACTGTTATATGTGTATTAATAATGAAATCATTCAAAATAATATTAAATAATGAAAAGCAAGAAAGGTAAAAAGAGGTTGCAACTTTGCAAAAATCAAATTATTCTGTAATCATGATTATAATTTCTGTGTTATTATTGTGTTTGTTTCCACTAGATTGAATTTTAATTAGTTTGAGGACTTGTAGATTTAATTTAACTAAACTTCTATATCTATTTTATTGGAAATAATTTTCTTACCATAAAAGGAAAAAACTATGAATTGAGAATGGCATGTCAGGAATAGTTTAACAACAGACTAATAAAAAGACGGAATGTTACTTTAGTAATGATTTTGTAAGATATCAAATCAAAATTTTGTTTTAACTAGGTTAGTATAGTTTTGTAATAGTTAAAGATTCTACAGCGAAACTAAAATTTCAAAAACCCGATCAAGTATGGTTGGTGTGTCTATATTAACTACAGTAACAAGGAACGTATCAATCATATAGTTGCTATTTAGATTATGAAAAATTAGGTGAGATTTAAGTTAGATGAGAGAATAAATGAGAAGTGAATTAACACATGTTTGAATATTGGTTTCATCTACCCTCGGTCATGCCATGTATTTTATTTGGGAGTCACGTGTGAAGATGCGTTTGAAATTAACGATAGGGAACTTACTAGCGATGGCGAACTTGTTCACGTGAAGGCAGGTCATCATCAATAATGTGGTTTCTAGATTTTGGTCCGGTCCTAAGAAAAGTTAATGTCTTTTTCTTCCTGCGATCTTCGTCAAGACTTTTGCAATTTTTAAGATTCCCTTAACCTTTCAGGGATACTGGGGCTACTATTTTTTTTTGTATCTATTTTTTCTTTTAAAGAAAAAGGCAAATTCTTGGTACAAAATATATAAAAAAAAAACCTAGACACTTAAACAATCCATCTTGAACCTTTTTTCCTGTGATTTTTCGTTAGGAAAGACTTCATTTCCTCATCATATATTTTTACTTTTATTTTTCAAAGTTCAGTTTTCAAGACAATCTTGATGATGAAATGAACATACATGATAAGTCTAAATAATATTAAAGACAGAATAGAAGATACAACGTGTGCTAAATAATGAACACACACTATACTTTTGGTAGAATTTACAGTAGAATAATGTGCACTTTACTGTATAACTAAATATTTTTTTTTTTTTGAAAAAGTATAACTAAATATTTTCAGAAACAATATGACAATGTACTCTAAGTAAACATTCTAAGAGCACCAGCATTAATGAACCCCCGGTTGGGGTTTATAATTTGAATTTTTTATTATTTTTTTATTTTTTTTTTAATTTTTTTTTAAAATAAAAAAAATAAATTGACCAATAGCGGGCCGCCACATGGCTTGGGGCCCGCTGAACAGTGACGACTCGGATTTATACGGAAGGAGCGTGGCGAGACAGGATCATTACTGTAGCATATTATAATATTTTTTTTCTTCTGGGGAAGCGTGTGAACTCCACCCACGAACCTCCAATGCTGGTGCTCTAATAACTTCGATTATTTGCATTGGCAGGGGATCATATCGATCGAGCCATGTGGCATCACGTACTGGCTCCTCTCATCAACTCAAATACCACTCACACTCTTCTTCACTCTTTGGATCTGCTTCAGTGACAATGTTCAAGGCAACCAGTGTTCAGATCACCAAGACTCGGTAAAGGTTTGTTTTAAAAAAACTCCAGCAAATACTTGATTAGTTTTCGAAAAGACGGATGACTGATTAAAATCTAAAAAAAAAAATTGGCCCATGCAGGACGTAGAAGATTTGAGATCAAATGATGGAGGAAGATCAAACAAATGTCTGTTTCCTGTAATGGCTCTTTTAGCTGGACTTTTAGGTGGTGTTTTTGGCATTGGAGGCGGAATGCTCATTAGCCCTCTCCTCCTCCAAGTCGGCATAGCTCCCGAGGTAATTTATGAGGTCTTGGCTCTGTCAAAACGAGTCTTCCTTTTGCTAGATTAAGTAAAAAGAATCTCTGTTTTTGCTAGATCACAAGTTAAAAGACTCTGTTTTTGTTTTATTAGGTAACTTCTGCGACATGTTCTTTCATGGTTCTGTTTTCATCCACGATGTCTGCGATTCAATACTTGTTACTAGGCATGGAACATACAGGAACCGCTAGTCTATTCGCGATTGTATGTTTTGTGGCATCACTCGTTGGACTAATGGTGGTTCAAAAGGTTATAACTCAGTATGGAAGGGCTTCGATCATCGTGTTCTCGGTTGGTATTGTCATGGCGTTGAGTATTGTTTTGATGACAAGCTATGGAGCTCTTGATGTTTGGAATGATTTTGTCTCTGGTCGTTACATGGGTTTTAAATTACCTTGTTGAGACCAATTACCAAATAATGTTTGGTTTCTTTGGTTAATAGTTCATAATAGATGTGTCTATCCATCATGGTCTATCATGTTTTTCTGTTGCTTTGTGTTCTATTTTTGTATGAACCTAAAATTTAATATTCAGAATGCACATCTCGTGCATTCGAATATATGGTCCAAAGAAAAAAGTTGTGTTCTAGTGTTGTAGTTTTGTAGACTGAAACTCATAATCATATCAAATTTTATGCATTTCTTAAATCATTGTACTGCCACAAACTATGTGTACCTACTTAAAGCTTCTTAATCTCTAAGATGACTTTTTGGTAACCGATTATATATATCTTAAAATTTACACATAAAACAGAAGTGTCACATTTAGTTCAACACTACAAAGATTCATGTATACAGAAACAGAAGTCACCAGTGTACTAGATATGTATCTGTGTTAACCAGGTTGAGTCTTCTAGAAGTGTCATTGATAGATTTTAGAAATTCTTGCAGAAAACTCAAAGAGATGAATATAGTATTTGTGAATGTTTAGAAACTAGAAAGATTGAGCTCATAAGAGCTTTATTGAAAGATAGAAATAGAAATATTGAAATAGCTTATTAAAGCTTTATTGGGCAATAAAACTAAAGAAAGTATGAAGCTTTATGATTGTCACCAAGATAAGTAAGATTGTAAATGATTCATAAATATGAAAGGAGAGGCTGCATTCAAAGCAGCCAAAGTTCCCTTCTTCATTACATAACAACTCTATTTATACTACTAATTCAATTGCAAAGGAACCCTAACACACATGGGTTTACATCATAGTATTGGGCTTGTTGGTATTGTCTTGGACTTGGGCTGTCTTGTGTTAATAGTATTGAATTAAGCTTGTAAGTACAACTCGTGAATCAATCTTATAGCGATTGACCACTCGTCATCGTTCTCATAGCGAACGAGGAGCAGAGACTCATATCATCTTCTACACTCAACAATACAAGCATAATTCTCAAATGAATAACAAGTTGTTATTTAAAAGCTGTAACATAAAAGACTAAATAAAGTCGAAGCTTTCCCATCCTTCTCCTTTATTCAAATACTTTGAAGTCTCTTCTTGAAACCAAAGCTTCCCCACTTCTTTGTTTAAATCATTCTTCTGTGGCTAAAACCAACATCTCAGAAGTACCTTCTTTCCCTTCCTTGGCCTTCCTCTTGCGATAATACACTCTCTTTTATCTATCTATCAGTCATATTACATGTTAGCTTAACACTATTAGCCTCCTCTGTTTCCTGCAGCCTGCGCATGCACCAACGGTTGATGAGGTTGTTTTTACTTTAGTTTTCCTAAGCACATAGGGGGTGACTGGTTTTCCCGCTATCACCCGCAAACGCAGCTTTTGCGGTTGGTAGCGGTTGTCGGCGGTTTGTAACAATCACTCAAATCGTTCTAAACCGCTTCAAACCGCTCAGAATCTCATAAATTCAAAAGTTGGCTCCAACTAGTGTTTGCGGTTGCGGACGGTTGCGGAAGGTTAAAAAAAAATTCTTTAAAAAAATATATATATATATATACAAAAGTAAAAATATTTAATAAAAAATTTAAAATTGAAATTATGAAAATATTAAAATCTATTATATTTAAATTAATATTATAAAATTAATAAAAACATTTTCAATAAATTTTCAAAAATTAAAATTATAACTTTCTAAATATAAATTTTATATTTATTATAATTTTATGATTTTTGATATTTTTATAATTATATTAAATGTAAATATTGTTAATTTATTATTTGACAGTTACCGCATTTGGTAGTTAACCAGTCATAAGTCACCCGCAAACGCACCAATTTTTAACGTAGTACCAGTCGTACAAATTTCTTAAAACTGCTAGAAACCGCAACCGCCCGCATCCACAAACTCCCGCAACCGCAACCGTAACTGTTGCGTTTGAACCAGTCATGCCCTTACTATTCATAAATGCTAGGCTAAAACCTTATTTTTAGTTAGTCAACAATGTTTAATTTTAGGCCATGTTTGTAAATCGAATCGCTGGACTCTAGGGCCTGACTGGTTCAAACGCAGCGGTTGCGGTTGTGGCTGCGGGCGTTTGCGGATGCGGGTGGTTGCGGTTTATAGCGGTTTTAAGAGATTTGTACGACTGGTTCTGCGGTTAAAAATTGGTGCGTTTGCGGGATAATTATGACTGGTTAACTACCAAATACAGCATCAGTTAAATAATAAATTAACAATATTTACATTTTATATAATTATAAAAATATCAAAAATCATAATATTATAATAAATATGTAAATTATATTTTCAAAGTTATAGTTTTAAATTTTTAAAATTATAGAAAATATTTTTATTTTAAAATTTTATAATATTAATTAAAATATAATAGATATATTTTAGTATTTTTATAATTCCATTTTAAAAAATTTATTGAATATTTTTATTTTTGTATTTATATGGTTTTTAAAAAAAAAGAAAAAAAAATTATCCTCCCGCAACCGCCCGCAACCGCAAACGCTAGCTGGAACCAGCTTTTGATTTTAAGAGGTTCGGAGCGGTTTGAAGCGATTTTTAACGGTTTGGATGATTGTTTCGAAACGCTGTCAACCGCTACCAACCGCAAAAGCTGCGTTTGCGGGTGGTAGCGGGGAAACCAATCAAGCTCTAAACAATTTGTTTCCTTCCGTTTTGGACTATAAATCATACATGTGGAAAACTAATAAAACTTGAATAATACAAAACTAAAATAAAAATCCTAAAACGTAAACGTAAAATAAAAAGGAAACCGATAAATAGGTATATATTGGAAGACAGCGAACACTTAAACTAGTTGTTGCCCTTTTAGCTCTCTCATCTTTGCCGTCTCACGCACAAACCCTAAAAAGCGCTTCTCCTCGGCACTTTCAATGACGAAGAAACGCAACCCTTTAGAAAACCCACCAGCTGCTTCTTCCAGCGACGACGACGACGACGAAGCCGACTCTTCCGCTGGAGAAGAAGAAGAAGAAGTTAATGATTCTTCATCAGAGGAAGAAGAAGAAGAAGACCAACCCAATCCTCCTTCCTCCTCCGCCGTCACAATCGCCATCCCTGGTAAAACCACCTCAGCCTCCGATTCAGTTTCTGGATCCGAAACCGAGACCGATTCCGAATCCGATACCAAGAAGGACAAGTCTCCGCCGCCGGCAACCAAATCGGGAACGAAGCGGCCCAGCGAAGGGACTTCGAAGGAAGCGAACTCAAAGCGAGCGAAGATCGGCGAAGACTCGAAGAAGCCTGCTGCTTTTCAGAGACTGTGGACCGAGGACGACGAGATCGCTGTCTTACAAGGCATGATCGATTTCAAGAAGGATACGGGGAACTCTCCTTACGACGACACCAACGCTTACTACGATTACATCAAGAAATCAATTAGCTTTGAGGTTAGTAAGAACCAGTTCATGGATAAGCTTAGGAGTTTGAAGAAGAAGTATATGGGCAAAGAGAAGCCTTCTTTCACCAAGCCTCATGACCAGAAGTCTTATAGATTGTGTAAGTCTATATGGGGACCTGAGGGGATGGTTCTTGAGTCCAACGGCAAGAAGACCAAGAAGGTTGGCTCTGTGAAGCAGCAAGAGCTCTCTTTTGCTTCTTCTCCCAATGGTAAAACGGTTGATGATGGTGGTGACATGTATGATTGGTTTGAGAAGTCGTTTCTTGTGCGAGGGATTGCGGGTTTCGGTGTCGATGAGAGTTATGTGAAACAGAGATGGAGGTTGGTCCCGGTGGAGACTAAGAGGAAAGTTGAAGAGAAGGTTAAGATGTTGCAGGCCAAGGAGATTGAGTTTGTGTTGCAGAAGACTGAGATTTTGCATGAAGTCACCTCTTTGATTGCTGAAGCATCTAAGAACAAGCCATTAGAATGATTGATTTGATCTACGGTTTCAATGCCAATTGTCTATGCCTCTCTATTGTTTTTTCAACTTAGGATTTTTACTTTTTCTTCTTTTATGATCTACTTACTGTGTAATTTTTCTGGTTCATTTAGATGGCTTTCTCTCATATGAAACTCTCTTATATTGGATTTGTTGCTAATCTATAATAACACAATAAAAATAAGATTACTGTCAATTGTCAAGCCTAAGGCAGTTAGGTGACATATGAACTAGATCCTAGCTATGGTCGAACTGTTGGGTATTTTTATGAAATGTAGGTAAGTATTGGTTTGGTTCGGGTAATATGAACAAGGTTCTAGCAATTTGTGTTTAATCAAATGGGTTTGTTCTGAAAAAATTCAAGTAAAAAGATAAAAAATTTGGTTAAAGAAGACGAACTTACAAAAATCTTGTGATAACTTAGTTAAGTGATAACAAATCTGCAAGTCAATAAAAAGTTACGAGTCTTTCTTCTGATTCTTAGGTGAGAATTTAGGAAGAGGAAGAAGGTGAACAAGTTAGTTGAGTCACGTGCTTACCTTCTAAAAAGCCTTTTTGATCAATGGTTGTACCAAATGAGAAGAGAGACTAAAAGCTTTGCAAATTTTACTTTTACTTCCTATATAAAAGTCTCAAGACGTTAAACCTCATAACAAACAAATATACATTTCTGTGCGTTAAGAATTTATAATATATCAGATGACAAGCACTGATCAGACCACCGGAACTAAGAAGGTTTGTGTCATCGGTGGCACAGGAAACTTAGCCTCTATTCTCATCGATCGCTTGCTTCAAAGTGGCTACGAAGTTAACACCACCGTTAGAGATCCAGGTTCCTCATTTCTTCTTTCTTTCTTTCTTGTCTCAAGCCATTTTGAATGTTTAGTGACTCTTTTATTCTAAAATTTGCAGAAAATGAGAAGAAAATGGCAGTCCTTAGGGTACTTCAAGAGCAAGGGGACCTTAACATCTTCAAGGCGGACTTGACCGATGAAGGGAGTTTCAATTCACCAGTCTCGGGCTGTGAATATGTTTTCCATGTCGCAACGCCAATCAGCTTTACATCTCAAGATCCCGAGGTCTGTTCTTTTAACATATTTGTTACTCTAAAAAAAAGAAAAGAAACATTCCCAACTGATCGTGTTTGGTGTTTCAACTTACAGAAAGACATGAGCTCTGTTTGTTTCTTTAACGCTGACGCGGCGTTAAGCAACCAAAAATTACGAACAAAACAGAGAAATTTAACCGCAGCTTTGTTATGAAGTTGCCGCCGGCGACTGTAAGCGACTGATTTTCCGTGTTTTCATCGTCGCCGTAAATACTAGCGGCTCCAATACATGTGCTGACCTGCGGACAGCGTCAGATATCATTATTTTTTAAGTCTCTGTTGTAACTTCTTGCTGACCTGGCATTTAAAATCCTTTTACATTTTCTTGCCGCTGACGCAGCGTCAGCGTCTCCAAAAAGAACACGGCTATGATCAATCCAGCGATACAAGGAGTGATCAACGTGTTGAAATCTTGCTTAAACTCCAACTCAGTCAAGCGCGTGATCTACACTTCTTCAGCTGCTGCGGTTTCTATCAACAATCTTTCAGGACCTGGACTTGTGATGACCGAAGAAAACTGGTCTGATATTGATTTTCTCAGAAAGGAGAAGCCATTTAACTGGGTAAATTATAATTACTTGCTACACAAGATAGGTTTTGTTCCTTACCAAGTTTACTTACTTCTAGCTGTTCTTTTCTAGGCATACCCAATCTCAAAGGTGTTAGCAGAAAAGGCAGCTTATCAATTTGCGCAAGAGAATAAAATCGATCTCGTTACCGTGGTTCCAGCACTCATAGCTGGAAACACTCTCATCGATGATCCTCCTCCGAGCAGTTTATCTCTCTCGATGTCTTTGATTACCCGTAAACATGATTTTTTTTCTTTTTTTAATGAATGTTAAATTTTATTCACCAAAAAACCATTTTTACATAATGTATGTAATCATCTTCTGTTAATTGGTTTTGTTGTTAGGGAAAGAAATGCATCTGAACGCTCTCAAGGAAATGCAGAAGCTATCTGGCTCCATCTCGTTCATCCACGTGGATGACCTAGCTTGTGCCCATCTGTTTCTTGCGGAAAAAGAAACAGCTTCTGGTCGCTACATTTGTTGTTCTTACAACACAAATATTCCAGAGCTTGCGGATTTTCTCAGAAAAAGATATCCTCGGTACAATGTTTTGTCAGAGTAAGCATTTATCTATCTCCACATAAATTGCAAATTTTAATTAAGAAAAAGTTTCTGACTGTTTTCTCACCATTTGTTTGGGTTGTGAAATTTGGCAGATTTGAAGAGTGCTTATCAACTGCGAAACTGACGCTATCCTCGGAAAAACTCATCAATGAAGGCTTTCAATTTGAACATGATATCGAGGAGATGTATGATCAGATGGTGGAGCACTTTAAGACAAACCGATGGGCCTAAAGAATCTTTATTTTCCTATGATGTACATTGGAATTTATATGGGGCCTCCGACTCTCAATATATGATTCCTATAAAAAAATGGCTTTAAATAATATGTTGGTCGATTTTATGTCTCTTTATACAATATATATATTACTTGCAAAGTTTGTGGTTTGTTAATAAAATTTGTGTGGAGAAGTTTCATGCTGTTTATATCTCATACCGTTTAAAATTTAAATATACGATTTACTTATGAAATGCCTATTTGTTTTTGAACTTGAGGTGTTTATCGTTTATATGCAATGTTCTGATTAGAGTTCTGATTATTATACGACTCTGTTCTGTGACTGTCTTAAGAATGTACAGCCATGATAAGATTTGCTTCGCACAATTGACCATTGATTAAGATTGTAGACCGAATTCTTAGAAATATAAAATCAGTAGACTAGACTAGATTACCAAAAGCAGATCATCAACAGAGGACGAATCCACAAGCAAGCTCGAGCTTTATTTGTGGTTCAAAAAGTAGTCTAAAACTAGACCCAACTTGCCAAGTAGAAAATATTGAAACATCATCATTCATTCATAGGTAAAGACTTCACTATTCCTCTTGCTCATATGTTATTCGTTATAGCATCATTTTTAATTGGCATCAGATTTCTCCAAAGCTGTAAGGAAAAAAATTAAGCAAATGAATAAAAGAAAGGCAAATGAAATGGAGGAGATAGGCAAATGAATAAAAGAAAAAAGGAAAAAAGAAAGGCAAATGAAATGGAGGAGATAGCATTATTACTGTTGTAGTTAAGAAGCTTTTCGATAAGATCGACATGAGTCATAAGCATGCGTCTGCAGCAGTAACGAACTAACCCAATCGCATCAAGAGCATCCCTGCATATTCCAAAAAACATAAACCAATTTGAGAACGTAAAATCATGTTGTAGCTTAACGCATAGGGGGCTAAAGATTAAACTAGAGATGCAAACAACAGAATCGAAATACCAGTAACCTGCTTTAAGTTACAGAGCTAACATATATGAAGTTCAAAATGATCAAGTTGCAAAACAGAAGTTGAGAAACAGATCAATCATGTACATACAAAGACTCTCTAAAGAGTTTTTTTTTTCTCACAAAAAAGTAAGTATAATGAGGGAATCAAAAAGGGTTAGTTACCCTTCGGTGTAATCAGCCTGGAGAAGATCAAGGTAAGTGTCCCATTTGTTCCCAATCACCTACGATTCATAGAACCTCAAAAACTTTTATCGTGATAGAGAAAAATGTGTAACCCTAGCTAGAGACTATCAAAATGTCCTTCAAATTAATATAAAACGAATCATCGAAATAAAAGGAGAAACAAACCTTTCCACAAGTAAAGCAACGAACTGGGATGATCATCGTGCACGAACTGTTGCCGCTCTTGCGATTTCTTCTTTAGGGTTTTCTCTTTCGTGCTTTAGTGAGTTTTCGCGTCTATGGTGGCTCTTTATATGTACGTTAAACGGCACCGTATTCAGATGAAATTTATAATTAATTATTTAAGGAGAAAAAAATAAGGGAAAGAGATTTATAATTTAATTCTGAAAAATAAGATTAGAGAGGAGAAAAAGAAAAGGGGGTTGTCTTCTTCAAGTGATCTATCTGCTCGAACGTTTACTTTCAAAGCATCGATCGATCTTTTCTAGTTTTCCCAAGAAAATGTTGGAAAAGATCGGATTGCCGGCGAAGCCTTCTCTGAGAGGAAACAGTTGGGTCGTCGATGCTTCTCATTGTCAAGGATGCTCCTCTCAATTTACTTTCATCAATCGCAAGGTCTCTTTCCCTTTCTCCTCTCTCCTTACTCTTCGTTTCGATCTATTCAATACTTGCCTCGAGATCTTCAGGGACTCCGTCTTCTGGATCTAGTTTTTGATTGAAAGTTTGGATCTTTTTTAATCGAACACTTAACTGAATGATCTGTCTATTGATTTGCTGAAGATGTTTGTTTTGTTTCGTCTATGTGTTGTTTTTGTTTTACAGCATCATTGCCGGAGATGTGGGGGCTTGTTCTGTGGTAGCTGCACTCAGCAGCGAATGTCCCTACGTGGACAAGGTGACTCACCTGTTCGTATATGTGATCCTTGTAAGCAACTTGAAGACGCTGCTCGCTTTGAGCTGCGTCATGGCTACAAAAACAGATCTGCAAAAGGTAGTAGTATCCTACGATTCAACCAATCTCATCGCCTTACATTTGGTTTTGGTTTTAAGTAGGCTTGTGATATTATCAGCAGGTGGCTCTAAAAGGACCGTAAAGAATGAGGATGATGTTCTCAGTGAGATTCTTGGATCTGATGTTGATGTATCTTCTTCATCGGAATCAGACAGGGTTACATCTAAAGAAATGGGAAGCAGCAGCAGTATGGAGTTGGGTGCTACTCCTGAAGAGTTGCGCAAACAAGCGGTAGAAGAGAAGAATAAGTACAGAGTCCTTAAACAACAAGGGAAGTCTGAAGAAGCTCTGAAGGCCTTTAAGAGAGGGAAGGAGCTTGAGAGGCAGGCGGACGCGCTTGAGATATCCTTGAGGAAGGACCGGAAAAGAGCACTGTCCATGCGAGATGTCTCAGCCGCGACGCAGAAGAACAAGGCTGCTACTAAAGAATCTAGCAAATCACAAAAGCCTCCACGGAAAGATGATTTGGCAGCTGAGCTGAGGGATCTTGGTTGGTCTGATGATGAAGATAAGAAACCAGCTACTGTGAGTTTGGAGGGCGAGTTTTCGTCTCTTCTCCGTGAGATCCCTGGAAGGACGACTAACCCACAACAGAAGAGTGGAGGGGGAATCGACAAGAGTCAGGTGATTGCCATTAAGAAAAAGGCACTTGCGCTTAAACGTGAAGGGAAGCTTGCAGAAGCTAAAGAGGAGCTGAAGAGAGCTAAAGTTTTGGAAAGGGAGATTGAAGAGCAGGAACTTCTGGGTGGGGCTGATGAATCTGATGATGAGCTATCCGCGCTTATCAACAGTATGGATGATGACAAAGAAGATGATCTGTTAGCTCAATATGAGGGAAGCCATGGTTTTGACATTGGTAACCTTGTGGAAAGTGTAGATGATCTTGGAGTTGATGGTGCATTTGATGTCACAGATGAAGATATGGAGGATCCAGCGATTGCTGCTGCGTTGAAATCTTTGGGCTGGGCCGAGGATCCTGGTCGCCGTGAGAATCTCCACACTCAGTCTCCTCCTAACAACAGAGAAGAACGTTTAGCTGAGATTCAGGCATTGAAAAGAGAGGCTCTTACTCTCAAACGAGCTGGAAATGCTGCAGAGGCCTTGGCTACACTGAAGAAGGCAAAACTACTTGAGAGGGAACTAGAGTCTGCTGCTGATACATCCTCACAAGCTGCTGCTACGAGCCTGAACCATCCTCCCAGAAGCAGGCTAGCGATACAGAGGGAGCTTCTTGCAGTGAAAAAGAAAGCGCTTACTTTGAAAAGGGAAGGTAAGTTTAACGAAGCTGAAGAGGAATTGAAGAAAGGAGCGGTTCTCCAAGAGCAGCTTGAAGAGCTTGACAATTCGTCAAAGTTAGCTGCAGCAGGAAAGGCTATTCGTGAAAAAGATATGCCTGATATCACTGTTGATTCTATGGATGATGATGGAGAGGTAGATGTAAAAGATGAGGAGTTAAATGATCCGAGTTACCTCTCGATGCTTAAGAGCTTAGGCTGGAATGATGAAGATAATAATCATGCGGGTGATTCATCTGGAAGAGTTGAACCAGTTAGTACGAAACCAAGAAGAAGCAAAGCTGAGATACAACGAGAACTCTTAGGGCTGAAAAGAAAGGCTTTAACTTTGCGGCGACAGGGTAATGTTGATGAAGCAGAGGAAGTTCAAAAACAGACTAAAATATTGGAAGCCCAGTTGGTAGAGATTGATTCAGGCAAGAAAACATCTACTGATAGTGGGATGAGTGTAGAAGATGATAGTGTTACAGAAAATGATATGAAGGATCCAGCACTATTGTCGACTCTTAAGAACTTGGGATGGGAGGATGAAGAACCAAAGAAACAAGAAGCTGCATTTAGCTCTATGCAGTCTACTGGTCCACGGGTAGCTGCCAAAACAAAGGGACAAATCCAAAGAGAACTTCTGGACTTGAAAAGGAAAGCACTTGCCTTCAAGCGTCAAGGGAAAAACGGAGAGGCTGATGAAGTATACAGTCATGCCAAAGTTTTGGAAGCACAACTAGCTGAACTGGAGACCCCCAAGGCTGAGCCAATGGGTGAAGTCTCAGCTTCTACCATCAACTATATGGACGTTGATTTATTAGTTGGATCTTCTCAAATGGAGGACAAGGCAGGCAAATCTGCAAGTGCTGCTCAAGGTAATTATGACATGTTAGGAGACTTTATCTCCCCTGCTAAATCTGATTCCTTAAGCACACATGGGATGAGTGAAAGTAGAGTTGTTTCTCAATCAGGCCAGCAGCAACCAAGTATGATGGATTTGCTGACTGGTGAGCAGTGTGAGAGGTCTCAAACAGTGAGACGTGAAGAGTCAGCACCTGGTAGTTTTGAATCAGCTTCTGTTGAAAATTCATCTCCTCAGAACACACTGGAGCAAGATATTCTGGCTCATAAGAGAAAGGCACTTGCTTTGAAGAAAGAAGGAAAGATAAGTGAAGCTAAAGAGGCATTGCAACAAGCGAAATTGCTGGAGAGGAGACTACAGGAAGGAGAAAACCCTTCTCCTGAAAAACTCAGACGAGATGATGTGGTTTCTGCAACGCAACCTCCTGTTGTACGAGAGAAAGAGACTAGCCCTTCAAGTTCAGCTGCTCCAAAGCCAATGTCTAGTCGTGACCGTTTTAAGCTGCAGCAAGAGTCGCTAAGCCACAAACGTCAAGCCATGAAGCTTCGTAGGGAAGGTAAGATGGAAGAAGCTGAAGCTGAGTTCGAAATTGCCAAAACTCTTGAAGCGCAGCTAGAGGATTCAACATCCTCAAAATCAGAACCGGTAGATGATAATGTAGCAGTGGAAGATTTTCTCGATCCTCAACTCTTGTCTGCCCTCAAAGCTATCGGACTAGACAGTTCTGTGAATGCGTCGGCGAGTAAGCCAGACACGACACAAGCTACTCCAAAACCAGTGCGTGAAGCTGTGAAACCGAGTCCAGCGAAGGAGAGTGATAGTAAGCAGGAGAGAATGCAGTTGGAGGAACGCATCAAAGCAGAGAAGATAAAAGCTGTGACCCTGAAACGTTCAGGGAAGCAAGCTGAAGCATTAGATGCTCTTCGAAGAGCAAAACTCTATGAAAAGAAGCTAAATGCTCTTGCGTGAATTTGATCAACTTTGGATTTTTGTAACATAACCTCAATGTTTTTTTTAAGAGTTTATCAGAGTCGAAGACTTTTCAGAAACCATAACTTTTTGATGGAACCACAAAGAACTAAAGAAGACTCATAAGAGCAAGTCCAATGTAGGGTATGATGACAGTATCTAACTATTAAAAAATGCAGAAAAAATTAGAAAAGAAGGAGAGATGACTACAATCGATTCTTATCTAAGCCACTATAAGACCTCTTCTATTTACTATGTTGCCACCTGCTGTTTGTTTGTTGGTTAAATGCTGTTAATTTGATTATGTATTTTGCTTCGATCAAAAATATTATTCTCTCTGTTCCTGAAAGTAAGATTTTCTAGAGTTTTCAGGTTTATTAAGAATATAATAAATATTTACAATTTAATCTACAATTTATTTTTCAATACACTTTCCAATAACTATCCACCAATAAAATTTAATCAATTCAAATATTCATAATTAATGTTTTTCAAAAATATATAAAAGTACTTTAAAAATATAGAAAATTTATTTTTGTGGAACACGAATAAACTCTAGAAAATCTTACTTTCGGGAACAGAAGGAGTATTGTTTAATTTATTAGATATTTAGAGCATCATTAACCTAGTAAGGTCTCTTATTTTTTTATTAGTTATTGTGAGTTAAGAGACTCTGCTAAGAGACGGTAACATTTATGTGCTCGAATGCAAGTCTCTCAATTAAATTTTCTTAAAAAAAATTATTAAACATTTTTTTTGAAAATAAAATTTATTTATTAAATAAAAAATAGTAAAAGATAACATTCTAAACATTAATTTTTAAATAAAAACATAAAACAAAGATTAGTAAAATAAACGAAAATAATTTGAAAGAAGCATCCGAGCTCAGTTGTTGTCTTCATCACGTCCAAATTTGAGTTTCTCAGTTTGATATGTTCTTGAAATCATTCTTTAACGTAAAATTTCACATTTGGAATTTGAAGAGAGTGGTGATCCTGAGAAGCATTACCAAGATCTGTTTTCATTAGCCAAAGAAGGAGTGCAGAAAGGGAAGGTGCTACTTCTTCTCATACTTTTAACTGGTTTAGAGTTTTCATATCGGTTTTGTGTTGGTCTCACTTTCTGATTAGTACTGCGATATCAAGAACACACACACACCGGGATGAAGTTTGTAAAGTCGACCTGGCCTTCTAAGAAGAAGGAGAAGTATGATCAAGATTGCATTGTCAAAGGCCGTAACGAGCCTTGTTTGGTTCGGTCAGTGTAGTTTCCCCTTGTCCAATCCATAAACATTCTTGAAAAAATATTCTTATGCAATCATTTTTCTTGTCCAGACAAGTTCTTGAGGTGGTGGCTGGCCATAAAAGATAATACATTACACCATTTAATGGAAGAAACATTTTTGAATAAGATGACAGTCAATCACACGTCTTTTTATCTCATATATTATCATCTTCTTTAGCCTCAGTAGTCAGTAGAAGACAACAAGATAATTGTGTGTTTGCTGCTTCAAGTACTGATGGTTGAAAGCACCGCACTGCTCTCAAGACTGTTCGCCTCAGTTCTCTGCCTTCAACTTCCTAAGAACCAAACCAAAACTAGTGAGTCTCAAACCCAAAATCAACCAACCAAACAGATGAGAGCAAAGCCTTATCATCTTGATTTCGTTTCAATCTGCCTTTGAGAAAAAAAAAAGGCTCAGTGCTTGGCGTCTTCTTCTTCGCAAAACTTAGAATACTTGTCTGAATCCATCAGCTTCTTAACTTCGCATCACTTAGCTACACCTTTATGATCCATCCTTCTTCATATGGGCTCGTGTTCACCTGTTAATTCAACAGAAGAATCTCAGCTCGAGACCACAGGACAAATCTCCAAGTTTATGATGTTTCTACAGAGAGAATAAATGCTAATATGATTTTTCAAATGAGGACTCACCAATCCAGGGGACTCGGTCAGAACCTCATTGACTTCAACCACAGTACCAGAGCTGGAGAATTGATATCACTAGTTGCTTTCACACTTTCAACAGCTCCAAAACTCTCACCTTGTGACACGGAATGTCCCAAATCAGGCAACTCAACATAGACCACATCACCCAAGTGGTCCTGAGCGTGATCCGTTATACCAAAGGTTGCTTTGTTCCCATCAATCTTCACCCATTCATGTGATTCAGCATATTTCAAATCCTTCAAAACCACTATTAACACAACCGAGTTGAGATTAAATGTAAAAATTATTCAACATTACGACAAAGAGATTCACAAACAGAGCTCTTATAGATCTCTCTTTAAAAAAAATAAAAAAATTTCTTAAAGATCTCTTGCTCTGTATACAAGTTGCTTTCAGACAAACACATCATTCCACAAAAAACCATTTACTATCAAAGACACATACTTTCAAAAAGAACAATACCAGATTCAATAAGAGAGAGAAACCAAAGAAATGAAAAAGAGAGAAAGGAATGGGATTGAGATTTACCGGAAAAGAACCCTCGTTGGGAAACGGAGATCCTTAGATGAGAAGCAACCTTAGAAGCCCACAAGAATCTAGCAGCCATTTTTCTCGTGAGATCTTGAACGAAGAATATGGATGAAGCAGGCCACTCCTAAATACGCTTTTATGACATGGTTAGCAGCTCGGGATTGATTATCGACGCTGGATAGGATTGCTAAATGGAGCCAAGGTATTGTTACCTCTTGTGTGCTTTGTAACTCTGGCACTGAATCGAGAGATCATCTTTTCTTTGAGTGTTGTTACTCTGCTCAAATGTGGGAAAAGGCAGTCAAAGGTATTATGGGGAGCTTTTATACCAATGTCTGGTCTGAGATTATGGAGTTCATTATAGACAGAAACAAGGAGAAGAAGTGGCTGTTTTGCATACGTTATTCTTTTCAGTTAGTTCTGTATGTAGTGTGGAGGGAACGCAATAAAGTGAGGCATGGGGATAAGTTGCTCCCATTAACTGTGGTGCAGAGAATGATACACAAAGGGATCAGAAACAAAATCAGCGTTCTGAGAAGGAAGGGAGTCAAAGGAATGGATGAGATGATGCAATTTTGGTTTTCAACTAGAATTACAAATGTTTAAGTTGTTTATTGGAGTTTAAAGTTCTTTAGTAAACAGTATGCACTAGTTGTAAAAAGGGAAATTGTATTGTATATACAACAAAAAATTTATAATTAAGTATCTAGCTAAAAAAAAAGTTGACTAAGATATTCAACATATTTTATAAAATATATACTAAACTACCCTTCTAAACTTACCTGATAACCTCTTTTCTCTTTCTTCTTTCTTCTTTCTTCTTTCTCATCTTCTCAAACCTCCATTTTTGTTATGAGAAACATTTGAATCTCAGTTTTTTATTTTGCTTTTATATTTGCCAATAATTTTTTCTATTATTTCTTTTCCAATGGTGATTATTTGGACGATGATACTACTAAGAAATCAAAAAAGTAGTTGCATATACCTTTATTTTCATATTTTGTTTTAGTTTCAAAATCTTTCACCAACGGATACTAGTGCAAATCTGGTGGTTTAGTGACGATGGTGGACCTGTAAATGAGTGTTGACGTGTAGAAGATGATTCTTAGACTATACTATACTCGGTGATAAAAAATTTAGTATAGTATATTTTCATTAGTGTACCTATTTGTGTAAGATTACAATATTATGTAAGATATAATCTCCTTTCACTTTTGTATTTATTTACTATTTCTGTGAAATCAACAATCTATCATATCTTTTCAATAGTAGCAGATCAAATAGTATGGAATGGTTTTTGTATTACTATACTATCCGTAAGAAAAAAAATAGCACTTAAATCTCTACTTTTTATTGATATTTGGGTTTAGGGTTTACAATTGATATTTGGGTTTAGGGTTTACAATTGGGTTTTGGGTTTAGTAAGTATAGCTTAGGATTTAGTATTTAAAGAGAAAGGATGAGGTTAGGATCTGCATTCATCTTTTTTACTATGTGGTTCTTAGTTGTTATCAAAATGGATTGACAATGTTTACAAAATAGAACAGATTATTTAATGAATTTTTTTTTATCCACACATAGTCACATATACTAAACACCAATAACTACATATACGGTACATATGAGTACGACGTGGATGTTTTATAATGCTTCTAGAGTGAATAGCAAGCTGTAAATTATAGCCATATTTCAAATTGTTCACGTCATCAACTCTATCTCCTTACGAAACTGGGTAATTGTGAAAGATAAGGATATAACCGGATAATTTGGGTCATAAATGTTAGTTATTTAATTATGTCAAATCAAGGTTATATTCTTTATTTCTATTAGTGTTTTTTATATTGAGCAAATTTTCCTTTATGAAAAAGCTATTTTTTTGTGAATAAATTTAACATTCATTCAAAAAAAAAAATACAAAACAACAGTTACATAGAGAAATTGAGATAGAGAAGTTTCGTGACGAGAGGATTCTCGAGAAAGAGAGAAGCTGAGAAGGTCGAAACACCAAACCTCTCCTCCACCCACTCATTTTTGGACAGCTGTCTCATAAGACCTCCCTTGCGGAGCTTGGTTAAGAGACGTGTCTTCCCTATTATCTATTTTTCATTTTCTTTTAATTCCAATTAGACTGAGATACATGCTTAAGAGACTGCAATAATGCTACTCTTATAATAACATACTAACCGTTAAGGTTGCCCTTAGAGATTAGAAACTAAATATCTAAAACAATGAGAACCCTGGTTCCATACAATATCAAAATCTGACGACTTAGTTTGTTTAACTTGACTATAGTTTAACAGTTATTTAATACAATACCAATTACGAAAAGAGAAAGAAACCGAAAGTTATATTAATTATGAAACCAATTAACAAAACAATAAAGGAGAAGAAGAAAGACAATATCATTGGAGTCAAAGCTCTACTCAACCTTTCTCAAACACAGCTACTGAATACAAGAAGCACAACGCCACGAACACGTTGTGCTGTCTTCTGTTTTAAATATTTTGCCTTGACAAGGCTTCATACAATAATGGCAAATTGGCCGAGAAATATTCCTTTTGGCAAGAATTTGAAACTTCTTTCTGTACAATTCGAAACATTGACCAGGTTTCATATATGGATCTTCGCCGAATAAGCAGCAAGTGTGAAGGATGGTGCAGCAATCATTACACCAATAGAAGTATGTGTAGACGCTATTTTCGCACTCGTCGCACCAATATTTCTCACACCCCTCTTCTCCCCATGAAAGTGTGAGAAAGTGTTTGTCGTTCTTATACCTTGCTTTGTATGGTAAGGTGGCACATACCATACACACAATTAGATCGCATTTGATGCAATTTAACACCTGCCTACCTGTATCTTTGCATACCTCACATAATAACTTCTTTTCTGAGTCTAAAGATAGGAACAGTGGATCCTCATGACCTTGGTAATCAAAAGGCTCTGAAATGGAAGCACACCTCACATCTAGCTTAAAGTCACATTCCTCCTTTGGACACTGATAAACAAAGCCACCACAACTGCGCCAGCAAGCATCACACCGAAAGTCACTAGAAACATTGTTGATAGTCTTTAATATAAGTAAATGCGGATGTAATGCATGTTGTATTCTGCGATGAGCTTTTAGGCATGTTTCATGGAGGATGAAGTCACAATCCGTACATGAATACAATTTCTCTTCAAAGATAGGCATGACACAAGCTTCGCAAAGCTTGTTATCATCATAGAGTATGTTTTCTTCGAGTCGGAGATGATGGTCATGAAGAAAATAATGTATCAACCCTTTGGATATCTTACAGAAGGGTGGTGCATCTTGTGTTATATCATCTTCATCTTTTTCTGGTATACCTTCCAGTTCTTCTCCATCCCAAACATTTTTTCCTAGAGCACATCTCGAGTGAACAGCGTAGTCACCACACTTGTGACAAGTATATGCACCATAACCACCGTCAATACTTTGATGACACACTCCACAAGGATACTTTCATACCGAAGAGAAGAAACATGGGAGATACGATGGTTGTGACGTGATATCTTGATGGTGTGAGGGAAGTACATACAATCTCTGTGAGCTACAAAGTTGCATCTGAGACAGACATATGTGGCATATTTTTCTATCAAACCACAAACGTTGCAGATTAAAGAATTTTGTCTAGGGAAAAAGGTAAGGGGATGGACATGGATTTTTTGTTGGTCTATAACAGGTATCAACTTCATTGCACATGTTGGATGCATGGAAGTTTGATAGACAGTACAATGATATTTCAAATTCATTATTTTTCTTCCACAACATGGACAGTAAGAAGCTTCATAATAATTAATGCAGAGTTCGAGAGGATGACGAGGATAGTAAGGGTGTTTAATTTTTAGTGGAGCCTCTACACATTCTTTGTGGAACGTTAAATCACAGTATTCACAAAAATAATAATCTGTACCGAAGTTTGAGTTATAGCATATACGGCATCCACCATGTATAGAAAACTTTTCGTTGTTGCACCAAAACAACGGAAGTACATGATGATTAGCACGATTATCAGCCCTTGTTGTAGAGATGACATACTCGGGAGAAGAAGTGAGCCACCAAAGTTCATGCTGTGTACCGTGGTAGTCTTTTCGTGCTCGTGCCAAAGGGCATAAGAAAAGGGGCAGAGAAGGGTGATCTTGGTTGGCTGCTTCATCAGGTGAGGATGTGCTTTTTATTTGCGGTATAGGTCGGTACTTGGGGTGGTGGTATACCAGCAATAGTTTACCATCGGTTTCGACCTCATGAAATCCACCATCGTAATCCATGACTGCCTCAGGTTTTTTTTTTCCTTTTTATTATGATTTTGTTAAAAGCTTTAAAGGTTAGTTGGTTTACAAATATCAATCTTTTAACACTTTAAATAAGGAAATTTGTGTCCAAAAGTCTCAATCTATTTTAGATCCTTAACGTGAAAAGAATTGGATTTTGTTCTTTTCTTTGTAATAATGCTATTGTTTATTTAAAGCAAAAAAAAAAAAAGAATCAGTTTTTCTTTGCACATAGTTTATCTACTCTTTGATATTTACGACTCCTTAAGAGTTTAGTTTCAAAAAAGCTGTGCTTAAAATTTAGATAAATTCCCAAGGATATCCTCTTTTAATTTTTTTTTACCAAAAAACTCTACAAAAATGATCAAAAAAAGTTTCATTAAATAGTTAATATACATTTATAATTATGGGATTAACTAATCTACACTTATGGGTTTACAGTTAAAGAGTAGTAGTTTTGGAAAAGAATTTATTATTTTAAAAATAATTAAATATTTCTTTTTGATAAAGAATATTTTAAAAACAGTTTCAAAAATTATTTTTGAATTTCAAAATGAAAATTTCAAAAAAAAAAAGAAATTTTGAAACAAAAATTTGAAACTTTTTTATATAAAAAATCGAAAATGTTTTGAAAACATATAATTCAAAATTATTAATTTTTTATATTTTTTAATTTTAATTTATATTTATATATATATCTATAAAGCAAATGGTAGAATACATTTATGGAACCGAAAATAAAGATAACATCAACCATTTCACCATCCTGGTCATCGAGCAAATTAATCTCAAAGGATGTATCATTAAGGATTTTGTGTGTAGTTCTACATCGGCAACCCTTCACATTTCACTGCAACATAACATAAGCTTAGCATCTCCCAATTTTGTCAACTGCTATTTTTCAGAGGTTGTACAGTTGACGATTGTGTGTAATCCTACTATGGTAGCCTCTCCAGACCTCATTGCAATGTAGGAAGATCCATGCATCTCCAAAAACAGCTTTCAGCTGCTCTCAAAATCTATTGATTGAGTTCTTCAATGTCGACTTTGACTTCAACGCATTCTTTCAAATGCATGCTCAAAAGGATTACAAGTGAAGCTTTTCTAGGAATCTCTTCTCTTCTCAGTCATCTCTATCCATTATCATGTTTTAGTTATTCACTTTTCAATTTACCGTCGAATTTATCTCTAGTTGTAACCGTGTTAACACATTGAGCCTTTAATTTTAATACAATGAGTTTTTAGAGAAAAAGAGAATTTCCCTATAGTTCAAGAGGTTTTTGGCTAACAATATGGCCTATATTAGTTAAAAAACTTAATAAACAAAATCTGGTTGGTAAAAACTAGATTAGTTTTTTATTTGTACAGAAACTAATTTAATAGCATTTTTAAAGGGAAAACAAGAAATTGTTAGAAAGGGTAGTTTTTCAAATAGTTCTTTTTTAATTTTTTTACCACCAAAAATCTTCCAAAGAGGAAAATGACCGAAAGAAGTTTTGAAAATTGAAAATTGAAAAAGCTTCCAAAGAGGAAAATTGAAAATTGAAAAAAAAATTATTAAAGAGGCAAAATATCCTTCTATCTCTTACTTTATAGATATATAAATAAAAAAATTTAAAATCCAAAATTTTTTTTTTGTGGTTTCTAATTATATGTTTTCAAATTCAAACTTTTGTGTAAATATTGTTTTTGAAATAGTTTTTCATTTTTTTTTTGTTTTTTTCAAAATTTCTTTTGAAATTTGATAATACTTTTTGAATCTATTTTTAAAATTTTATTTTATTTACTTTTATTTTTTTTTCAAGTTTTAAATTACATCCCTAAAACTTCATCTTTAACTTTAAACCCTAAGTCTAGATTAGTTAATTCTAAGGGTATAAATGTATATTTACTTATTAATAAAATCTATTTTTATCATTTTTCTTTTGAAGACTATTTTTTAAAAATAAACTAAAAATCTATCCTATGAATTTTTTTCTAAGAAAAAAAAGAGGAATGAATCAGGAATCTTCCACGAAAAGAAAAAAGTATCCTCTATATATTAATTGAGAAGTCATTTAAGTGATTTCTGCTGACGTATCGCTCATATGGAAAATTCTAATTAATTGTTATAATTTCATAGGTTGATAGTTTTTATTTTTTTATTTAATTAATTCAAGTTTTTAAAAGGAAACTAACCCTAGAATTATTTAATCTAATATATGTTTCCAAACATACAATTAAACATCTTAAATATAGATGAATTAATATAATATATTTATAGAAACAATTAAAAATCGTAGATTACATTATATAATTTGATACTATACAATTTATACTACATAAACAATTATAAAAGCGTTTTTTAATATATTTATATTAGTAGTGAATACAATAAATCATAGATTCCAGAAAACTAATTAATGTAAACCAAATAATATTAATTAAACTCACTCATTCACTATATATATATATATATATATATATATATATTCTTCAACGTATCAAATGAAAGTAAAACAGTCAAATATATAATCATAAAAAATTCTCATCATTTTTCAGTGACAATGTGATATTATATATAAGTTATCACTTTTAGAAATGATTAAAATATTTTTATAATTTAAAACATAAAAATTATATGGTAAGTCATTTAAAATTAAATTAATCAAGAAATGTTATTTAATTAATCTATTAATATAAACAGATGAATTAAAATTATTATATGGTAAGTCATTTAAATTATATTATATGGTAATTCATTTAAAATTATTATAGAGTACGTCATTTAAAATTAAATTAATCAAAGTATTTTTCACATGATTTTCCTAGAGTTAACACTCTATTAAAATAATTCATATAGCTTTGATTATAATAAAATTATCATGCTTGTTTTGCATAGTAAAAAAAATAAAGGAGACATAAATAAAAAACAGGAAGGAGGAATAATAAAATATGTTTGTTGCGTTCTTGGTTCTTTTATATTCTTATGTATTTAATTATATTTGTCTGTCGAGATACATGTATTTTTTGTGTTACTATAAATGTGAACTAATTAGTTTTATATGTTTTTAAAACATTGTGATAAATTGAGTAAGAAAGATCAATAAACATGACTTGTTCTACAAGTAGGATAAATTATTTAAAAATAATGAGATGTATATTTTGCGGTATAATAAATTTTTAAAATGTACAATAATAAAATTTTAACAAATTTTATACAAATAAAAATATTTTATTTAGATATAATATGTATGTTTTAAAGGAAGAAATAATTTGTCTAACCCATTTAATTAAGTTTTATGTTAAACACTAAATAAAAAATGAGTGAGAAAATGTGATTTGTTATTTGACAAAAAATATGAGAGAAATTACTTAGACTACCATTTTCCTAATACATGTTTTCATGTTTACATTAACCAAATTTATCTTTGGTTTTACAGAGATAAATGATAATATATATTAATTCAGAAGTCACTTAAGTGATTTTTCTTATGTACTGTTAAAGTGTTAATAGGTTAAGTTTTTTAAAATAGTTATAATTTGACTGGTTGTGTTTATTAATTATTTATTTTAATCAGATCTAAAAATAAAAGGTAACTACACAGCTAATTAATATAAATTAGCAAATAACACATGTAATACTACAAATAATGATTTAAGGAAACTTATCGTAGAATTGGAGAAATAATATATATATTTTATCAATTTCTTTTTCTTTATCAATTATTTATATATAATTAAATAAAATAATATAACTTTTTTATTGAAAAAATTAATGGTTATATATTCTTATATAAAAGAGTTAGATTTGGGGGTAAAATATTATTGGAACTTTCTATGTTTTTTAAAGTCCACACAAAAATATTTACAAAATATCTTCATGATAAAAGCATCGGATCATTGTATTGGTCATACACAAATTTTTTTTATTTCTTGAAAGCTAGAGTATTCCCGGTTTGTTAAAATAAAATATAAAATAATTTTACAACCAATTATCTGAATTAATTATACTATTGTTTTTCTGTAAGAGAAATATTTGTAATGACTAAAGTTAATGTTGTTGAACTATTTAAATCTCACTGAACTTCTAAGAATATATACTCAAATTTTTATTATCCAACTATTTCAAAATTAAAAATTAAAATTTTAAAATTTTAATTATTATTCAAAAATTATAACAATGTAAACATAATATATATATTTCTTGATATAATATAATTATCCGCAAAATTGAGGGCAAACACCTAGTATGCATTTAAACTCTCGGAACCAATTGTCCTAACTCCTAATCAAAGTAATAATGATGTTTATTTATTTATTTTTGAAGGTAGTAATAATGATGTTGGTCATGTTGAAGAGGAATTTGTAGTAATAAATTTGTAGACATATGAATTAACCAACTGATGTAACAAAATGAATTTATCAAATGGCCTAAGGCTGTTGTCTTTTTTTTTGTAAGGAGACAGTTGATGAATATCAAAATAGAGCCTGCATAGATAATTTATTTTCAATTTTTTTCTTTAACTATATTTTCACAATAACTATGAAATTTTGAATCCAATTTTTTAGCTAAATTATTGGATTCTTAAACGGAGAACAATGTAAAATTTGTTCTTTTCTTTGTAGTTATGGTAATAGTCTCCACATGAAAATTCAGCGTGCTGTTTTCTGCAAATGTTTATATCATTTGGGAATATTAGAATATTCTTTCCTTTTCAAGTTGTATTTTGCAAATTAAATTTATTATATTATTTTAATAGAATTTGTAAAGGATAATTTATCTGATAAACATATTGACAATGAAGTCTTCACGGATGCCTTTCTCATATTTGCCTTTGAACTTTCTTGGAATATTACTTTTGTGCCATTGAGATTTATAGTTAATCTCTTATCATTTCATTAAAGTTATAATTGGAATACAAAAAATGGTTTAACCATAATATCTACATCTAATAACACAAATTATTATTGCTTATACCTACGTATAATATTTCAATATTAATACACTATATTAAATTGACACCTTTTTGTAGATTTTACATGATATATATGTATACTTGATAGTTTCAAAACTGAGATGGTTTCAAAATGATATAAAAAGACATGGTTTCAAAACTAATATATATTATTTCTTGCATTAGTAGCTTAGTATAGACTGTGAAGAAATCGAATAGTATGTTCTATAGGTGATGGTTTCAAAAATAACATTTATTAATAAACATTATTATTACTAAAACTAGGGCAAGTCCGCGCTACGCGCGGAATTTGATGGATCGGTTTGTTAAAAAAAATATGATTTTGTGTTGATTTTCTTTTGTGTTAAGTTTGGCATGAATATGATTATGTTGTGTACACCAAATTTTAATTACATAACTAAATTTGTTTGAATTCTTAGTATTGTTGTTGTTTAATCCTAAATTGTAAGTTTTTAATGTGTTTTAAGTTTTATGAATACATTTATATTTTTTAATTAATTGTAATGGTATTTTTGTTTTTTGTGTTAAAAGTTTGGTTATACATTCTTTGTTTATATATTAGAAGGTTAAGCGTCAAACTCATTGTTAACTAAATTCTTATATAGGTAATTACCTTTGTTTGAACGGAGCAGTGTGAATTTTTGTTTATATAAGTATTAGGAGATTAGGGTATATTCAAATAATAGTTTTAGATGATTTTTATTTAAATGACAAATCCACTGTTATTCAAAAGATGATTTTAGAGAATACTTTAAAATTAAGTGTTATTGAACTTGTTATTTTAACAAACACTCTAAAATCCACAGTTATTGAACAAAATTTAAGTTGAAGATTTTATAGTGTTTTAAATGTTTTGAAGGTGCTTAAGAGGGATTTTACTTGTCATTTTAAATGTTTTTAGATGAGATTCTAGAGTTCTTTAACAAAATCATACCAAATTCTAATATTTATCTAAAATCATCTAAAAACTCACTAAAATCAAATCACTTCAAATTTCAGATTCAATACATCCCCTAAGTGTTAAAATATATGATAGTTACTATTATTTGATTGAAGCAATGTTAGATCTTATATTTTTCAAACTAATTGTTGAATAATACTTGTATTGATTATGTAATTATTATAACTTATGCTTTTCGGTAATTTCCAAAAAAATGTGATTCATTATTTTTTCCGCATGAGTTTTTTTTTATATGAAATTTCAAATTTATTCTTCCTTTATGGAAACTAACAATTACAAAGAATAAGAGTTTTAGTAACTACTTTGCTAAACTATGTTGGACTAAGTATAAACTAAAATAAGGTAAAAAAGATAGAAGAGCTGCATGACTACATAGTGTGAGTGAACCACCGTCGCATAAGCCCCTCAAGCTTATGCCCTGCTTTGTACTTAAGCGATGAAATGCGATTCCTTATCGCTTTGTCTACTGTCTTGCTCATAGCTTCTGCTGTCATCCAACTGGTGTGGTGCCTCCGCGCATTCCGTTCCCTCCAGATATGATAAATAGTTGTTTGAAACAACATTTTGATAAGAATAGTATCCATTGACCCATCTCGGAACCCCTCCATGTAGTCTAGTGTGAGCTGCCAGTCCGGATCAGTATGAGAACCCATGATACGATTTGCCAGTCCATGCCAAACCGTATAAGAGTATGGGCATGCAAAGAACAAATGGTCCCTTGTCTCATCAACCTCGCCACACAACGTACAACCCTGTATCATCCCCCAAGACCGCATCCTATCACCAGTGGATAACCTATTCTTTACAGCAAGCCAAGTAATGAACGAGTACCGGGGCACCCCTTGCGTGAATCAAACAACCTTACTCCATCCCACTGGCCCCTTTTTCACTCGAATTTGGTCCCACGTCTTCTTGGAAGAGAAGTTCTCATGATAATCATCATCTCCAGCTTTCCATAAGACCACATCTCGTCCATACTGAGCATCAGGGACTGGTTCAGCTATGATGGCAGCATGAAGATCATGATAGTGTCGACTCTGCTGTCCTCGTAGTGCCCATTCATTCTGTTTAACCGCTTCGCTAACAGTAGCTCGCCAAGGTAGACCAATGTAGGTGGTACCAGCTGCACCCGTGATATCAATCAAGCGTCCCTTATCTAGCCAATTATCAAACCAGAAGTAAGTTGATTTACCATCCTTGACCTCAAACTTGAGAAAATTATAGGCAGTATCTCGAAGTTTGAGGAGTTTCCTCCACATCCAAGACCCTTTCTGTGTATCCCTTACATCCCAGAAGGAACTACCCTTGAGCAAATAGAATTTGATCCAACAAACCCACAGTGACGTATGCTCCGTAAAAAATCTCCAAATAAGCTTAAGCGCAAATACCATAGAAGAATCTCTTAGTCGTCTTACACCCAAACCACCCTCTTCTTTGGGATAACATAGTTCTGCCCAGCTAACCTTCGCCTTATGTGTTTGGTTGGGAGATCCAGACTAAAGAAAAGCGCAGCACATACTTTCAATAGTATCGAGGCACTTGGCTGGCAGAATGAATGCTGAACTCCAAAAGTTGACAGTGCTCATAATCACCGAATTGATAAGTTGAAGACGACCCGCAAACGATAAACTTCTGTTAGACCAAGTTAGCATTTTGCAGCGTACCTTATCGATCAACGGTTCATAATCGATCGGAGTGAGAGATTTAGTCGTCAGCGGCAAACCCAAATAACGGACTGGGAGCGTGCCTGCACTGATTCCCATAGCTGTAGCTTCCTCTAAAAGTGTGTCCAAGGCTGGGCCTGCGGCAAAAATAGTAGATTTTGACGCGTTGATATGGAGTCCTGACATCGCGGCAAAATCACTCATCACCTCCATTACACCTCTTAGTGAATCAACTGATCCATCAGTGAACACTACTATATCATCTGCAAAGCTTAGATGTGTCAATTCTACTCCCTGACAGTGAGGATGATACTGAAACTCTCCTGCCGCTGCTGCCTTATTGAGAAGCTTGGACAGAACATTACTAAGAATGACGTAGAGATAGGGAGAAAGTGAGCACCCCTGTCTGATACCTCTAGCACTGGTAAAGAAGCCCTCCAGACTACCATTAACTGAGATGGAAAATGCTGCAGTGGAGATGCATAGACCAATCCAATGCACAAATTGAACCGGCAGACCCATAGCTTTTAACACAGAAGTTATAAAGGACCATTTGACTGTATCAAAAGCCTTGGAGATATCAAATTTGATAGCACTTCTTTGCGTAGCAGCAGACTTATGATAGCCATTGACCAACTCTGAAGCTAGTAACACATTTTCAAGGAGCAGTCTACCGGTAATGAAGGCACTCTGATTAGGTTCAATGGCGTCCGGAAAAATAATTCGTAATCTGTTTGCAAGTACCTTGGAGATTACCTTATACAGAAGGTTACAACAGGCAATGGGGCGGAAATCTTTCATTTTCTCAGCATTCTCAGTCTTCGGAATAAGAGAGAGTATTGTCGCATTGATACCAGACGGGAGGAACCCAAATAGGAAGAAGGACTGGATAGCTGTGATGAAGTCCTGTCCTATCACTTTCCAAGCTGCCACATAGAACTCTTTAGTAAACCCATCCGGTCCCGACACCTTGTCATTAGGCAGAGAAAGAAGCGCCTCATAGATTTCCTGAGCAGTTACTGGAGAGACCAGAGAGACTGAGGAAACTGGAGGACATCGGAAGGTCAAAAGATCCTGTAAAGAAGCAACAGAGATCTCCTCTGTTTGCTCTTGTGCCTGCAAGAATCGTATTTATTTAGAAACTTATGCATATTTATTAATATTTTAGTTCTCTAAATTTAGTTTGGTCAGATAAATTAAAATTTCTTGAGTTAGTGCTCTTATTTTTATAGGTCTAGGTTTGGTAAAACGTTAACAATAAGTTGATTTATATTTTTTTTGTTCTTATTAATTAGCTCTATTTATTCTTTTCATTTTTTTTGTATTTTGGATTATTTAATGTATTTACATTGAATTTATTTGATGATTATAATTTTAATTAAATTCAAGTTAATTTAACTAAATTTTCATTTTTATTGTTATATATATATCTTAATTGATTTTGTTTGATATAATGATTAATATCCACAATTGCCGATTGATTGTATGTTTATATCTTAAGTGATTTTTTTTATAAAATAGAAGCAATTATTTCTTAATTGAAAAATACTTGCATAAACAGCTCTATTAAATAGGAGTTTCTTATACGATCAAAGGTGTTCCCTGAAAAACTACAGCTTGATAGAGATTTGTTTTCTATTTTATATGATATAAAATTAAGCTTTAATGATATTAACATAGATATATAGTATATTTTTAATATTGATATCTGTTAAATAATATGTTATACTCATATTGTTTTTTGATAATTTTTATTTTTTATAACAGAATTTTTGAATCACTGATAACAAATTGTTTTTGTGGGATGTTTAATAGTTTTAATCATTTATAATTTTAAAAACATTATGAAAAGTTTTAAAACTAAATATTAAGTGGTCAATATATGTTCAAAATTTTTATTAAAAAAAAATCAAAGAAAATTTCAAAACTAAAATACATTTGTATTTTTATATGGTACAAAATTTATTTTAAACAATTTTATTATTTATTAAATGAGAATTCTTATTATATAATTTTGTAATCATTTATATCTTGTTATAACAAAAAAATTAAAGCATGCATCAAAATAATTTCAATGTGAAATTTTTAACTTTAGTCATTTTTAAAAATTTAAAATATAATGTATAGAGAAAATCTAAATTTTTACTATATAGTTAATGTGCTTGTTTAATTTATTTTAATAGGTTAAAATTCAAAAAAATGATAGAGAATAGACTAATTTTTATCAAGCCTTTATTATTCAAAATCATTAATTGTCATATATATTTTAACTATATTTGGTAATTCCGTTATTTTTATTTAAAGAAACAATGAAAAACATTAATAATTAATTTATGACTAGACTTTGATCCGCGCGGATGTATTTTTCAAAGATATGTTTCTATTTGTTTTTCATGTCAATAATATAAGGGATAGGCAAAATACCTGAATCTGAAGAACCGAACCGATATCGATCCGAAAAAATATTACCAAACCCAAACCAAAATTGATTAAGTATCCAAATTATTCAAAATTTTGGTTTTTGAAGAACCGAAACCGAATCCGATCCGAACCAAAGTATTCCGGGTACCCGAATGTATCTGAAATAGATTTATATACTTATATATATTAATTAGTTTTAGATTTAATATATATATAACATCTAGAATATATATGATACTTTTAAGCTGGTTTAAATACTTGAAAATATATAAAAATAATCAATAGTATATATTTTGTTCAAAAAAAAAATCAATAGTATATATAAAATATTAAAAGTATACTTAAAACACCAAAATAGTTAAAATAATTATTGATTTTCTGTCCAAATATTTGAACTAAAATAATTTAATATTAAGTTTGGCTATTATGACAAATGTTATCTAAATTTATTTTTAATATATTGTTTTATAGTTTTTGAGAAACTAAAAGTATATAATGAATTTTGAAATTTTAAAAGTAATTTAAATGAGTTATCCGAACTCGAACGGAACCCACAAAAATCCGAAGGGAACCCCGAATTGAAATTTAAAAATATTAGAATGATGCTGAAATCTTTGACCCTGGAAACCCGAAACCTAAAGAGACCTTAACCAAATCCGATTTGGTACCAGATAGATAGTTTCTCATAATATAATAGACTTCCAAATTTTTTTAAAAATATAAGCCCATTACTTTTTTTCTCTTAATATGCTGCTATTTATGTTTCCAAACAAACTTTTTCTTTTAAACTACAATCTATGTTTCCAAACAAACTTAAAAAAAATTGTTATAAACATAATTTGTACTTGAGTTTTAATAAGATAGATTAATTTGATTAAAAAATATTATATATTTTAATAGACCAACATATTTTTCTAAGAATTTTAAGAATGATTAGGTAATGACACGTCACACGTGTATACAAAAGAATGTTGTGATTCTTCTATTTTAATATATAGGAGATTAGGCTTTGAAAAGTATTATTAAAAGTTTGACTTTTACTGAGACTAAATGCAAACTCGGTTAACAAACCCATTAAATCAAACATTTTCACAAAATATATTTATAAACGTAATGAAATTTTAAAACTTTAGAACACAAAAATACTAAAAATTAGCAACTACTTATATTTATACTTTATCGAATGTTAAAAAAATTTGCACTTTTAAACCGTTTATCAAAATATAATCTATATACTATTAAAAGAAAATTATTCTAAAAATCGACTATAAAAAGCTTGTTGGATTTATATATAATTATTTATTATTTTTAGTCTTACCATTAATTATTCTAACCATGTAATATTTTAATATATTTAAATGAATTCTATTATTACTTCTCATTTCATGTGATACACTTTAAATAAAATACTTTTTCGCCAAATGTTATGGTTGTAATCAAATATCGTTATACACCATATCTTATAACTAATAATATAGATCTACAATATTTAGACATTAATTATTAAAATGATTTAGCATATATCATACAACATATTATACAATGTCATCAACATTATATAGTTCCAAATATTTACTAAATCAAATTTAATAAAATAATGTCAATAAACCATCTGTTAAAGTTTATGTTTACTTTATAAAAATATTTTGTGAGATTCTTGACAAAGTTTTGGCAAGTTTAATAGCATAGTTATAGAATTTTTAATACTTTGTAAAAAAAGCAGTCTATATATAGCAGAAGATATTCAATGGAACTTTTGTCCTTATAGTAAACAAGTAAGACAACAAGAACTTTGATGTGAGTAAATAAGAGTCCTTAAGGGTCATAAAACAACTTACTCAGGCACAAAGGTTTAAGGATTTACATAAAGGTTACAAACTAGGATGCAAAGACTCATTAGATATAGGCTACTTACTACCTGAAGTTTACTCACGTTTGTCCTCCTCAACCTCGTCTGCAAGCCCGTACAGAAGCTCATTCCTTTCAACATCGCCTGTAATCTTAATTCCACCACTCGTCAACGATATACCTTCCTCTTCAAACTCGTCTCCTGTTTCTGCTAAGTATGAATACCTGCAAGGTGCAAATATACATCTCTCGGTGAAAACCAAATAAGAGTCTTCATATCTTTGCACGATTGAAGTCAAAAAGAATTGAGAAAAAAATGGTAGAACCTGGTAGGATTGTTGGATGGAGCCCAAAGGATGCATATGACTGCTAATAGGCCATAAGATAGTAGATTCCAAAACGCTGGAATGATCCACGCCATTCGCCAGAGTTCGCTTAAAGGGTCGCTTGCGTTGAAGTAAAGCTGATGACAGAGACAAATAAGAATGTTCCCTTTTGAGTACTAGAGTGTTTCAAGTAACACGCAAGAGTCGTTACCTCAAAACCAATCCAAGCAATAGAGAGCAGAACAGAGACAGCGAGCGAATTGGTGAAATTCCTATAAAGCTCAAGCTTAGCCATGTTTCTCTTAATCTGCAGTTGGACATTAGAAAGATAAGCAGAGCTAAAAAAAAGGTAGCTTACTGAGTCTCTCTTACCTGAAGTTTCTCAAGGGTTCTTGCCAATGATGAGAAAATCCACAGAATAAAGCAAGCATCCAATATCGCCACTGGAATCACCAAATATATCAATGTCTTTCCAGAAAAGTCGTTAATGTTTCCCAAATGCTCAACCAACTCAAGAGCCTCCGTTGCAACAAAATATACGACTCCAAGAAGAAGCACCCTCGAGCTCATCCCACCAAGCGTAGGCTTCACCACCCCAAAACCCATAGAGACAACCAAAAGAAGAAGCCTCGAAAGCGTCTTCTTAATGGAAGCAAACGTCACCGCCCACAGAGTAACATCCATCGGTCTCATCCCAGTAGAATCAAAATTAGCGTACTCAAAGTACCTAACAGCCATCTCACACATACCAAGAGCGATAACCAAAGTGATATGATAGTGCAGCTGAATGATATCCTTCCAGAACTTAACAAACCTCAGAAACCAAACGAGGCCGAGCAAGAGATAAGCCAAAGACATGAATCCGAAAAACTTCATCAGAGGAGCCACTTTTCCCGGTAAATAACCGTCGGGATTCTTCCAAACCGTTCTCCCTCTGATCACAGTCCCGTCCAGCCCCGGGTCGCATATCACGAAGTAAAGATAGTACATCCCTGTTTTGTTTATCACCACGGTCTCCGGAAGCATAGCAGCTTCCGTCTTGTTCCCTTTAAAGAAAGTCTTGATCTGTCTCGGCCACTTATCATCATTAGAATCTCTTTTGATAATAACTTCCCCGAGAGTGCAAGAGCCAGCATCAGCAAGATCAGGGGTGCAGCAAATAGCATTGCTCTTGAGAAAAGATCCGCCGATTCGATCACGGTCTTTCACCTCGAGTAGTATCGCCTCGACCAGACCTGCGGTGGACTGCATTGGGTTCTGTTTGCTAGCGGATTCCATCGTCCTCACGAAGGTTACGTCAGCAAACCTAAGACAAGAGAGGCTTATACAATCGTTAGCTATACTCTATCAGTAAAGGTGATGAGGAGGGAGAGATTGATTGATTGACCTTATAAAGGACTTTCCTTTAAGAGATATATCGGGAGAAGAAGAAGTGTTCAGGTCCTGAGAGTTGGAGGCGTAGAGACCTTCGCTGCCGCCATGGAAGAATCGAGAATTGGCTTGTGGGATGAACTTTTCCTTCTTGTAGTCGTGGATCGAGGCATTGGAAGCTCCGATGAGGAGGAGCAGAATCCAAGCCGCCCAGAATCCCATTGGAAATTGGTGATCGAAGATTCTCGATCGGGCAAGGGAGGAGGAATTTTGGGTACGGAGCTGATCGAAGATTCACTTTATTTTATTTTTTTTTGTCAAACAGATTCACTTTATTACCAAAAATAAATTACTCTTAAAAGTTAGACATATCTAGAAATCAATTTTTTGATGAAATGGAAGTATGAAACTATAGCTTTTCATTGGTAATTTGTAGAATTTCATAATAATAATAATTATTATTATTCCAATTTCATCTCATAAAAATTAGGTCTGCATTGATATATCAAATGAATATCAAAATAATGTAATAGTGGATAGATAACTGTTGGCACAAAAAGTTATATCAAATAAATTTTTTGGACAATTGTTAATAATATCACATTTTGAGTTTTTATCTCAAAAATGGTACTAAAAGGAAAAAGTCGCAAAAATAACATTTATTAAAGGGTAAAATATTTTTAATACTCTTGATTTAAAATTAAATAAACAAACAAAAATAAATAAAAACAAATAAAATAAAAATAAAAAATGAAAAAAAGAAATTTTTTTTATAGTTTCAGATTATATGTTTTCAGATTCGAAAATTTTTTTTTGAAATTGTTTTTATTCTTTTTTCAAATTTTGTTTTTATAATTCAAAAATAATTTTTAAACTGTTTTTTAAAATTTTTATTTTCAGTTTTTTAGTATTTATTTTTTATTTTATAAAATTTTAAACCCTAATTCTAAAACTCCACCCTTAACTCTAAACTCTAAGGTTTGAGCGTTGAGTGCTAGTTTGAGAACAAAAACTTGGTTTGGTGCTATCCTAGTCTCTCTAATTTTTTTAAATTATAATACTCTGAAATTTTAGTTGTGATAGAGATACTATCTTTATATTTTGAATCACCTTTAAAAAGGTGAGAATATAAATATTATATGTAATATATTTTTAAGGTTTGGATTAATTAATCCATTGAGTATAAATGTATATTTACCTCTTTAATGAAATCTATTTTTATGACTTTGAGCTTTAAGTGCTAGTTCAAGAACAAAAACTTGGTTTGATGTTTCCATTTATGTGTTGAACTTGTGTGTTTCTGGTTGTTCTTTTTGGACCTAGTAATAAATTTCACTCAAAGTTAAAGAAAAAAGAGATACTATTTATATATTTTGAATCACCTTTAAAAAGGTGAGAATATAAATATTATATGTAATATATTATCACGTATCAAAATTATAGCTTAATTCAGTGTAGGAAGTTTTTCATCCATTGTTAAATGACTAACGCATCTAATTGATCACGTATCACAAATATCCTTTTTGATCCAGATTGTTTTCTCTCTCCTCAAATAAACTCCAAAATTTGTAGTTCTCAAAAAGAAAATGCCTGGTAAACCAATCTCAGTTAGAAACCAAAGTCAAAGCCAATAAAATCTAGATTCTAATTAGATCACTCATCAAGGTTCTAAATGTCGACCAATAAAATGAGTGGAAATAGTAAATTCCTTAATATTCTTTACAATTTACACTATTTACAAAAAATATTTGTTACATATAATTTTTTACATTCTTTAACATTTAAGAAATAATATACTATAATTATTCCTTATCAAATTAGGAGAGAAATAGTTTTTTCTTGTATTTATTTTTTTCATTCATTTCCTTCGAAATGAAAGATAAGGGTGAGGCATCCAATGTGATGGAAATTGAGATATTCCGTGACAAATCACTAGGAATTTTAGGATTGTCTCAGAAAACGTATATTGATAAATTTCTTGAGAGATTCAGCATGATGACATGTTCTTCTAGCATTGTTCCTATGCATAAAAATGACACGCTTAATCTTAAGCAACGTCCGTAGAATGAAATGAAACTTTCATTCTACGTAATTAAATGCAAAAATATTCTTATGCATCTCTTGTGGGAAGTTTGATGTACGCACATGTTTGTACCAGACCTGATATTAGCCACACAGTTGGCATGCTGGATAAATTTCAGAGTAACCCATGACTTCCTCATTGACAAACTGCAAAGAAAGTTTTGAGATACTTAAAGGGAATAAGAAAATACATGTTGACATATCGAAAATCAACACATTCACAAATGGTTGGATTTTCAGACTGAAATTTTAGTGGATGCAAAGATTCTAGACATTGTACTCTCGGCTATGTGTATCTCCTTGGTGGAGGTGTCATCTCATGGAAAAGCCAGAAGTCAGAATTGATATACACATCCACTATAGAAGTTGAGTACGTTGCATGTTATGAGGCTTCTATTCAAGGAACATGGTTGCATAATTTTTTGTCAGAGTTTTAGGCTTTGAGCTTTGAGTTTGTTCTATTTTTTCATGTTTTTGTATTCTTTTTGTGTATTTTATTATTAAGAGAAATGACATATATATAGGAATTTTTTCTATTACTGGTAAGTAACAGCTGATGAATATATAATGGTTTTATCATATAACAGCTAATTTAGTACAAAAGTTTGTTAGTATAGCACACTACAAACACTTTTCCACCTAACACATCACTTTTACTCATACATTTGTCATTAATGAATTGTAAACTTATTCATCGTAAACGATTTGTTAACTTACAATTTCTTACGACAAATTTTCTTCTTAGTCGGCAATTTGTAGTAAACATACATGTGATTACGATAAAATATTTTCCTCGTAGAATTACCTCGATTTTACGACGATTGTATGTTTTGTTGTAAAGTCTTCATCACCTTTTCTTCAATTTATGATGATAAAATTTTATCGTAAATTTTTTTCTGTAAAGTTTTGTCGTTATGCACATGTTTTCTTCGTAATGATAAGATTCAATAAAGATTGCGAAGTTTAGTAACCACCTTGTTTTCCTCGCTGATCATTGTAGGTTCAGTCCAACCATTAATGACTACAAATCATACTTCTTCATCAATCGCCTGAATGACATGTCTCACCCAAAATTTTCAGTGACCAAACTTTCTTTCGTCTAGCGTGATAAGCTTTGAACCGCAATTAGTTATTTCATATTGTACATGTTGTTTCCAAGACTTCAACTTGTAAAGGCGATATTTCAAATCGTATAGGTTGTCCAGCTCTTAGACCAAATGAAAAACTTAGAATGTGGATAATACGAAAGATCAAAGATATGAGATTCTTCTTCAACAAATACCTTTATTTGAATTTACTTGAACAATTTGATCAGACTTGTTCAATCATATATGTGACTACACAAAATTTGTATATCAACACTGACAGTTGCAACAACAGTTGCTTCTCTAACAAGAAAATACTAATCACCAAAAACTCTAAGCTCATGTTCTTTAGCTTGTATTTTCTTTTTATCGTTGAAAACGGCTAACCTAATCTCTATTAAGTGTGCTTTAATATTTGATAAACAAATGTGCTTTAATATAATTTTTTGAACATATAAAACTTTTATGACTGATTAAATCTTCGTCTGTTCCTACTTTCCAAGTGTTAACAGAAATTTGACTTGGTCTTGTTGTGATTTACGAATACATTGTATTATAAAAACATACTAGATTTTAACCAGCACGGTGTACAGGTAACATTTCATTTATAAATATAAATTTTATATTATTTTGTATATAATAGTTTATGATAATATATTGCTGAAATTTTAAAAATAACTAAATAGATGATATATAGTTCTAAATATTAAAATTTAACATATGTTAACAATTTTATTTTTTGTAAAAATTATTACATAATTTATGAATATTAATCATTTTAAAAGGTGAATGATATTTTAGTCACTTTAAACGGTGAATAATATTTTACTTATTTATCTTACTGAAAGTTTTTTTTTCAAAATATATTGGTTTACAAATTCAACATAATTTTATATGTTTGCAAAAAAACATAATTTTAATATGTAATTCATTAATTACTTCTATTTTAATATAATGTAGAATATACTTATATATAAAATTTATAAAATTAGCAAAAAAAACATTATTTTGTTTATAATAAAAATTTAATTAAAATTAATTTATAATAATATTATACTACTAATTTTGAAATTAATCAGTGCATTAATTAAAAGAATATTTAAATTTTTAAAATGAATTTTTTAGATTTTTTCTCAATAGATTTTGTTATTCCTAAAACTAAAATTTACATTTATAGTTAAAATACATTTGTTATTAATATCTTTATAATTATTTAGAAATATTATATATTAAATAAACTAATGTAAACAATAAAAAAAATTATTTGAATATATGTATTTAGATTTCTAGTATGACTATTTTGTAGTAGATAAAAGTAGTATTTTTCTTTTAGTAGAGAAGATAAAATTTTTTTTCAGTGCCATATAGCTACTCCAAAATAGCAATATTTTTCTATTGACTTGCATTATTTGTATTACTAGGATAATACCTGCGCCTTGCGCAGGGTGAAATATTTATTAAAAAAACTTATGTTTTCATATTGTAAAATCTCATGATTTCTGAATACATGTGTTTCTGGTCAAAATATATTTGTATTTATGTTTTTTTCAATATAGAATAATTAACTAAGTATAAATATTTGGTACACATAGAAAAATATAGAAACCCAAATCAAACAATTAAAATGTGATATCATTAATACTCCTATAATCATAAATTAAAAGTTGTGAAAAGTTGATGATATTTCCAAGGAAAACTCAACCGTAAATATATAGTACGCATATGTAAGTTTTCGGATTGTTTAGAATGTTAAAATAATTAGCATTAATTATTTAAAAACATATTTTAGTGTGATACATTGAACCAATATTTATGTAAATTTTCAATAACTACCACAAACATATTTGGCAAGTTGTTTTCAATGGTCAAAATTATATACTTGGTGACAAAGTATACTGTTATCTTAAATTAAACTTACCATATAGAACTTACTCAAAATTTTGTACCAAGCTTAAAAATTCGGTGGAAGAATTAACTTTGTGAAAACGTTTCTTATTTATTTAAACAGGCAGTTTATGATTGACCCTCCTTGGGCTCAGTTGAAATTTAAAAAAAAACATTTAAGCGACCTCAATTATAGATAATTCGAAATAAGTAGTTGTTGTCTAATTAAACATATTGTATTGACAAATTTAAAATTTATATATGATCGAATTGTTTATATATGTATATAATTTTTGATTGTTGATATAATCATCTATATGTTGGGCCGATACAATTGGATATTTTATTTTACTAACTTATCAGTAAATAAAATTTATAAATTTTCGATTTTGAAGTTATACTAATTTTCAGAATATCATTTTTTTTTGACAACATAAGATGAAAAATTAAAATATTAAAAAGATAATTACAAATTGGATTAAGCTTATAATTTAAAGTATAGTTTGGTTATGGGCCACATTAAGACAACAAAAGATTTTACAGCCCGACTATTATTATATTTAAGGGCCAAGTACAAAGATGATAATATTATTTGTTTGCAACTGATATTTTGTAAATGATGAAAGTTAGGTTAACGTGATATATATCATTAACTACTACGAAAGGTTACTATTAATGTTTTCCTAGACTACAAAAAAAATAAGTTAGGTGCCAAAGCTTTTTCTTAATCTTCAATATAAATTTCATAATTTAAGTTTTAAAGAATTGTGTTGCAAGGAAAAATATTTGATATATAAGTTTGTTTGGTAATAATAAAACAACTTAATTTATGTATTACTCTTTATATAAATTTTTGTAGGCGAGGAAGGCGTGAGAACCGAACAATATTCTTTTTTTTCTTTTATTAACAAAACAATTCTGAATAGCTGCGTTTCTTTGCTATTTTTTATATCAAAATTGACTCTTTGCTATTAATAAAAAAAACTAACACTTAAAAAATCATTACTTTTGGATTTATAGCAAAAGCATGCAATACTTAAGCCATAATATATATATATATATATATAGCAAATTTTGATTTAAATTGTTGTCTAAATAAAACGAACTAAGAGTATATCTTCACTTTCTTATAGAAAAAAAAAATATTATATTGGATCACAATATAAACCAACCTTGTGTCATTTAAAGAAAATCTCATTTAGGAAGATCACCGAGTATTAATTTAATGAGATCGTCGAGTTTTAAGTTTACCATAGTATATACATTTATGTTTGGATTAATATAAGTTTTTTTAGCAATTGGATTTTGGACTTACTAATTTTTCAATTGATTCTTATGATGCTATGTAAATCAAATTGACATCCTAATTAGGTTTTTTTATAAATAATACAAACTTAACGTTACAATTTTTTTAATGTTTTTCTATTAATATATAAGAGATAACTTTTTATACTAAGGAGTAAATTTCGGCCAATTATTGCATAATGAGCAATACATATAGGAAACTTTCAGTTACACTGATATAATTAAATTTTAGTTAGACACTAATATAGAATAGGGATTCATAAAATTGCATATATATTTTTTATTTACTTGCATGAAAAAATATTAGACTTGGTAACCAAGTTTCAGAATAACTATGTACATTCCTTTTATTGAAAGTCTTAAATAATTAAAATATAAAGATAATTAATTGCATGATTCAAGTTGCCCGATATAAAATTTGACCTTGAACTACACACTCTTACATTAATATAAATATTTCCTTTTGTGAAACCATGAATCCGCTATCATCACTATATTTATTTAAGCTATTAAATGCATGTGTATATACCCATTATAACATATAAGTTCAACAAATCTAAAGTAAATGTCTCTTAAAAAAATAGATTATACGTTAAATCATATTAAAATCGTACATTAAACCAACGATCTTAATTAAAATGGTTATTGGTCAAACAAACGACCCAAAATGAGAGAAATAATCTACTTCTTTAAACTATATAATGGCTGAAATTGCATCATGTTTCACCATTGGAATGCATCCATAATTAAGTCTTCACCAACTAATATAAATTAATTTATAAGTTGTTGATATATGTAAGTGTTACAAAAAAAAAAAAAAAAAAAAAAAGTTGTTGATATATATTCTATGTTTCATATATACAATGGAATGAGACCTTCTGAATATGGAATGTGTTCCGTAAATTTCCAGTGAAAAGCTCTGTAACATGTTCGACTAAATTGAAGAGCTATATTATGGACAATGGTGATGAGAAGAACAATAACTCAAAAATTGTTGTTTTGTAGGTACAAATGTAATACAACAAAGCAAAGACAAAAATGGCGCAAATTATGTACTTATGCATACTATAATCATAATCGTTATCATAAAAAAAAAAAATCATACAATGTAAGACATATTTATTGCGTTGTTGGACATATAAGTTGCATGATTCAAGTTAAGACAGGTTTATTGGGATGTAAATAACTATAACTATAACTACGATTATGGTAGTCGGTGGAAACATTATTATATGGTAGGAAATGATTTTTTTCTTAGGTGAATAAGAGCTTTGAATATGGTACGACCACATTCATTCTGTGAGTGCCACGTCGGAATTGAAGCCTTCTAATGAATCCACTTCAGCATGCTAATTTTGTAAATAATACAAAAATAAAGGTTATCATTTTTTAAATGATTCTCTTTTAATATATAAGGGATACGCCTCACTCTTATCGCACACCAGACAACGGTTTTTTAAGTACTCGAATTATATTTGACGATTTGTTATGGAATTTCATCATTCAAATTGCATTATTTCAACCCCTATTTTTAGTTCGGATAAGAATGTTTGGTCCCACATCCCATTTACTTGTACAATTCTTAGACAAGACAAAGAATAATGTCTAAATGTAAGACTGACTTAAATAAAAACCTTTCAAAAAGAAGAAACAATTTTTTCCGAAAATTCAGCAGCAGAGAAGATACTTCATAGTCTTCGAATGGTGACGATCGTCCTGCCCTGCAGTTAACAGTAACAAAAATTTATACATATACTATATATCTATATATTTTTATAACTGTTAAAATCGCACCGCAGTTGAACCACTTGTCCTACACCGCTCAAACCGCAGTCACCACAAAAGTATGACTAATGTGTGTGTGATACACTTCACCATGAGTGGTACTTAAAATCCACTAATCTATGTTTTAAAGAAAATCCATTATAATATTTTTTAATATTTAATCCATTATAATGTTTCCAGGAAACAAACCGTGATTTGCGGATGTTACCACGTCAATTAGTTCAACATGGCTTTACTTAAGGGAAAAGACTATGATTTCAAATAGTTAGTACAACCCCTAATGCTATTATTCATCTTTTAATATTATATATATTATTAATATTATGTATTTTTGAATAATCACCACTCATTGCTAACCAGCTCATAAGATAAAAATGACAACTCATTTCTCCACTCTCTTGACAAAAACAGAACACCAAACATTTAAACCTTTCAAAACGCAAATCTCACAATCCAACAACAAAAAAAGCAAGAAAATGTCTCTGTTTCTTCTTCTTGCTCTTCTTCTACTCCCATTCATCACTCCATCTTCACAATCCTCAATCCGAAACCTCCTCGAAGCTCGTGGTTTACCAGGTGGTTTATTTCCAGACAACGTGGAGAGTTACAGTCTAGACGTAAAGACAGGGGAGCTCGAAGTTCAGTTACAAAATCCTTGTTTTGCTCGGTTCGAAAACAGAGTATATTTTGATAGTGTGATTAAAGCAAATCTTAGCTATGGTGGCCTTGTTGGGCTTCAAGGTTTGACACAAGAAGAGCTTTTTCTTTGGTTACCAGTCAAAGGCATTGCAGTGAATGATTCTTCTTCTGGACTTGTTCTTTTCGATATCGGTGTTGCTCATAAACAAATCTCTCGCTCTCTCTTTGAAGATCCTCCTGTTTGCTATCCACCCGGTAAGTCAGTGTGTAGCTTAAGGTTCCTCAAAATGTTATCGTTATTATGTTAATCCGTTTTTGACATGTTTGGAGATCTTGAACGCGTCTTATTTATATTTTTATGTTCTTATGTTTGTTATCATAGGATCTATTATGGAGAAGATAGAGAAGAGGAAGATGGATATTCAACTCCAGAGATAAGAGGATTTTTTTGAGGTGTATGAGATTCAAAACTTAAATCTTCTCTCTCTCAAACGTGAACAAAATATGTGTCTACTTTTTCTCTTTGGGTTGGGCTGTTTTGTGAAAACTGAAATGTGGGAGAAAATTTGTAAAATATGGAAAGAAGAGAGGAAAATTTTGGAACTTTGTATAAACTATGGGGTCTACAATGTAATCAATTTTGTCACTTGTCATTTTTCGTTTTTTTATTTGAGAATATATATATAGAGTACTTTTAAATATACCGAAAAACTTTTGCTTTATTTTGTTGCGAATTATGGTTTTGTTTAATCATCATGTTCTAACGTAATCATTGACATACAATTACGCTTTAACACGAAGCTGCGCTGCGCGTTACTATGTTTGGTGCTTCTCGTATGGTACCAAATCCAGCTGTATCACGTAAAGAATGATTAACATTGTCCTTTTTATCCGCTATAGTGTATATACCTTTTTATTAATTATTATATTTTTATAATGTTCATATTATGTAGTTTTCATTGTCTCGTCCTAACTTAAATAATACGTGGTTGAATTAGATAGATTATCATACTATTATTTGAAAACACGATTAAATTAAAACATTATAATTTGATTGGTTCACTTTTTTACAATGTTGATTTAATTATTTTACAATAGTGAGTATCCAGGACCGGCTCAACACTGATAGGGGCCCTAGGGCAAAACAAATTTTTTTAACTCTCTAAAATTTATATAAAGATAATGTTTAAAATATTTTTAAAATTTAATCAATAATATTTTGTATATTTTGTAATAAAAATAAAACTATATACATATCAAATAATTTTGGGCCCTTTTCAATTTTATTTATTATATTTATAATTTTTTTTATATATAAAAATATAGATTTATAAAAAATTGGACCCCTTATTTATCATTACACGGAGGGGACACGGGCTCGGACCCGGAGCGGTCGCACCACTTGTCCTCCCTTGTAAGCCGGCCCTGTGAGTATCTCCAATAGAGGTTCTACCCATTAGAGTTCCAAACTTGTCATATATGTATATGTATATGTATGTAGTTGTAAGGTTCATTATTTTGTGGAAAACCCCTCCTACAATCTCTTAAAAAAAAACATATACAATATATACATATATATATCGTAAGTTTAGAATTCCAATGAATAGAATTCCCATTGAAGGTGTTCTAATATGTCATTAATCATTAACTTTCTCTAAACTTGTTGACGTGTCATAGACAAATATTTTGATTTTAAAATAAATAAATAATAGTCAAATAAATTTAATCACTTTGGTAGACAAACCAATATATTAGTCAAATACTATATAGTAGTTAACTCACTAGATTATTATTATATACAATTAACTCACTAGATTATTATTATATACAATCTTATCATTACTTTTATAACATTATTAACAAAAAAAATTGTACTAAAATATGATTTTATACAATTTTATCATATTATAAGATGTATATTTTATAAATTTCAGATTAATATAAAATATATAGTTTTAGGTCAACTATAAGATATAACTTTATAAAATTTTATCACATAATAAAGTATATATAATTCAAATTTATATGACTATGTAGTTTTATGCCAAATTATTTAATCATTTTTTAAAAATAAAGTTTAGTACTAATTTTATACATATTTATCATATAGATAGTATACTATTTTATAAGTATGTACTATAAAATTAGAATATGATATGTGTAACATGTTTTATTTGATCATTTTCTAATTCAAATTAATTATCTATAGTGGGATTTGTTAATCAAAAAGATTTTGCAACAACTCCATATATTTATTTTTTCCTTATTATCTATTATTTAATATTTAAGTTTGTATAGTGATATTTGTTTTATCAAAAATCAATTGCAATCAACTGAAGATATATCTTTTTCTATAATATCATGCATTTAATATTTAAATATTTATATAACAATATTTTTCAATATAAACTATTAAAACAGAAATACAAATTTATATTGACCCTAACTTTTCCTAAATATTTACAATCTACCACTGAGGTACTAACTATTTATTTAACACAAATATGCTTTTATTAGTTTCTAAATTTTGATAATAATAATATCTAAACGAATTATACCATAACTAGCTACTTTCCTATTTAAAATGATCTTGGCAAACAATAATTAATTTACTGTCGAAAAATCATAAATTCATAACTATCTTCAGTATCATCTTCCTAAAAATATCTTTGAATATTCGTTTTTAAATTATATCCAGTGAAAAATATATTATTAGCTAAAGAATCATACACTACTAAAAGGAGGATAATCTGATCAGGGAGAGCGTCCACCTGGGAATTAAAATTCGACCAATCAGGTTGCCTGTTTCTTCCACGTCAGATTAAATTGGGCTAACAATTTGTTTGTTCTTTTTTTTGATAGATTTGGCCCATAAGCCCCATAATTTAGACGACACGGGAATCACCATCGCATCGACAAACCCTAGCTTCCTTCTCTCTTGCGCAGACAGCCGATCTCATCTCCTTCGTCTTTTCCACTTCCTTCTGTTTATCGTCTCAAGTCTGTGCAATCAAACCTCCATCAAAGGGGCATAGGTGGTCTGGGTGCAGAGTTTGCTGATATATTTAGAAGAGCTTTTGCTTCTCGTGTATTTCCACCTTATGTCACGAGCAGGTTCTGTGATTTATCTTTAAGCAAATGTTAGACTTTCGTTATGGATTTTTCTTTTATGTTAGTTTTTTTTTTAGCACGTTAAGGGAATGCTTCTTTTTGGACCTCCTGGTACAGGAAAAACCCTTATGGCACGGCAAATTGGAAAGATGCTGAATGGAAAGGATCCAAAGGTATTTCTGATCACTGTGTGATGAACTTTGTTACACTTATAGGTGGTCTCCCTTTTGCGAGAACCTGTTACTGTCTGTTTAGTTTTCTTCATACATTAGTAGCTTAAATCTCCAGCTTTTGTTTGCTACAACTGATTTACTTTCTTTTAGTGTTTGATTAACTTAGTTTCTTAGTTGATTCACTGCTATTGTTCCAGAAACCAACATGTTTAATGCTTCTGGTTTTATTTTGCTGGCATAATAGATCGTTAATGGTCCTGAGGTTCTGAGCAAGTTTGTTGGTGAGACAGAAAGAATGTAAGAGACTTATTTGCTGATGCTGAGCAAGACCAGAGGACCCTTGGTAAGAAAAAATTGTTCTCCCTGATCTGTGTTTTCTTTTTCTACGTATGTGCTAATGAGGCACTCTTATTTTATTTCTCAGGTGATGCGAGTGATGTACACGTCATTATATTTGATGAAATCGATGCTATTTGTAAGGTATGCGACTTTGACTATACAGTAGATAAATTTTGCTAGCTTGAAGTTGTAAATATGTTTTTAAGTATGACGACCAGCCCCATTGATTCCGGTTAATAGAGTTTGGATATTGATTGTCATGATCTGCTGGTTATATGAGTTTTAAACAAAAATAATTACAATTGTATGCTTTGTAATTTTCAGTCAAGAGGCTCGACCAGAGATGGCACAGGTGTCCATGATAGTATTGTGAACCAGCTTTTGACAAAGGTCAGTCAAAGATCTTGGCTCTTGCTAATATCTGTTAATTCGGTGTTTTCACGGATGTGGATAACACTTCTTTTCCAGATAGATGGTGTGGAGGCCTTGAACAATGTTTTGCTTATTGGAATGACAAAAAGAAAGGATTTGCTTGATGAAGCTCTTTTAAGGTATATCGATCTTGTGTAATAGATAGTTACCGATTCTTTTATCCTCCAGTTACATAACCGCAATGTTGTGAAGTAGGTTTTATACCTTAATTTTCGTTAATGTTCACTTGAGAAGGTACTATACAAAGTGTATTCACTGCATGCGCCTCTTATTTTTATTATTTTGACTATAGGCCGGGAAGATTGGAGGTTCAAGTTGAGATAAGCCTTCCTGATGAAGCTGGACGTTTCCAAATTCTTCAGATTCACACAAACAAGATGAAGGAAAATTCTTTCCTTGGTCATGATATCAATCTCCAAGAGCTTGGTATGGATTCTTAGATGATAATTCTTCAAATCATGGAATGTATTCATGTCTTTATTTTTGACTAGATACTTACTCGCATAAGTGTGTCACTGACGTGATATGCCAATATTTTCTGGCAGCTGCTCGAACAAAAAATTACAGTGGGGCGGGGCTTGAAGGTGCTGTTAAAAGTGCTACATCATATGCGTTAAACAGACAGTTAAGCATGTATGATCTTACAAAGCCAGTGGAAGAAGAGAACATTAAGATCACGATGGAGGATTTTCTCCATGCAATCCATGAAGTTCAGCCTGCCTTTGGAGCCTCCACAGATGACCTGGAGTGCTGCAGGTAATTTTTTGTCATAAATGTTTGGTGGTCTTGACGATTTTGGATACTTCTTGATAGAATGCCCCTTTGAACATAAGATATGCTAGGACGTTGCTGCTATGGTCAATGCATCTGAGGTGAAAGATGAACCAGCTCAGGTAATTATTAATTAGTTTTAATACAATACTAAGTACGTACAATGCTCTTACTCTTTCCTAATTGTATGCAGCTTTTTTGACTGCATAGCTACCATTGATAACGTTGTGTGGGACTCTAGATGTAATGAAGAAACTTTTCATTTCCTAAGGAAGTCATTCAGGTGCAGGATATTTGTTAGAGTTACTCCACTGCACATTCGTTTTATCTTAATAATATATTTTAAGAATGGTTACTAACACTTATGATTGTTGTGGTTCTTTCAGGCTGAATACTTCAGACTTCTACTCAAACAAGTTACGTAGTTGGTTTTGTCATTTTCCGCTGTGTTTTTTTTCGTTCGCTTGCCTCTTCTTTCTTTCTTTCACTACTTATTCAAAAGGGTAACCAGAAGTATTGCATTCACCTGATTGAGCTACTTAACAATCGGTATGTCAACTAAACTTTTTCTCATTAGTGCTCTTATGTAATTGTTCAGTTTTATCTTTAATTCTTGAACTGATTGTTGCCTTTGTTTTTGGTCCTGCAGTGTTTGTTCTCTTTAAAGTTACCTAACTGCAAGAGCATGCCTCTTGATACCAGGCAACGTGATTTGCCTCCTCAACCTTGCTTTGAGGATAACGCAGCTCGAACTGTCCCTCTCCCTGAGCTCGGGAGACCATATGCAGCTGAGCTTCAGGCTCGCTGTTTGCAGCCATCGCCACTCCAGTCTCTTCTGTGGAGTCATCATGATAAGGAGTCTTGTGGAAAACGGTTCTCGATGTCTGACATGAGGTCTTGGTGCGCTGCTGCTGCTGCTACTCCACATGGAGCATTAGAGTCTTCTCAGAAAGGACTTATGATATTCGATCAGTCAGGAAACCTGATAGCTGGAAGCTCAATGAAATCTTTGCCACTGGAATTGTCTTGGGAGGCTACCAAGCCGTTATGAGTGTGATTTTCTTCTGGGTGATTCACAAGACTGACTTCTGCTCGGTATGTGTTAGGGAGATTGTATAGATAAATATATTGTGTAAGAAACTAATACTTACCTTTTACTTACAGGACAAGTTTGGTGTAAGGTCAATCAGGGACAATAACGATGAACTAATGTTTGCTGTGTACCTACAAGTTAGTATCATCAGCCAAGCGCTTATATTCGTCACGAGGTCAAGGAGTTGGTCATTTGTTGAACGTCCTGGGGCGCTTCTGATGATTGCATTCGTCATTGCACAACTGGTAATTAATTAAGAACATCATATATTTTCAAAGAATTCAAGAAAAAAAACTCATCTCACTCTTCCTTCCAAACGCAGATTGCTACTTTGATTGCAGTGTATGCAAACTGGACATTTGCAAAGGTGAAGGGTATAGGTTGGGGATGGGCTGCTGTGATTTGGGTTTACTGTATTTTAACATACATCCCACAAGACATTTTGAAGTTTGCCATTAGATACATCTTGAGTGGAAAGGCTTGGGTCAGCATGTTTGACAAAAGGGTACGTACACACAGCTAACTCTCTTTTACATCTTGATGGTTAACATAATACTCATTGCTTCTGCTGTTACTTTGTGAGCAGAGCGCTCTGACGACCAGGAGAGATTACGGTGCTTGAGAAAGACAAGCTTAGTGGGCGAGAGAACAAAGGACGCAGCACGGTCTGCAGACAAGACAAGAGGTCAACGTCTTCCCAGATAACGAGGGTTACAGTGAGCTGTCTCAGATTGTTGAGCTGTCTCAGATCGTTGAGCAAGCCAAGAAAAAGGCCGAGATAGCTAGTTAGGTAAGTGTACTTTGATGAAATCGATTTCAATGGAAGAAACTAGAAGTTGCTTGATTCTTATTGGTGAATGCTTTGTTTTGACAGGCTTAGGGAGATTCACACATTTAAGGGACATGTTGAATCAGTCGCAAAGCTAAAGGGCTTGGACATTGATACATCAAGACATCACTACACTCTGTAGTTGCCATAACTATTCCCAAAAACTCTCTTTTTTAATTGTTAGTCATTGTTCCTAAACTTCTAAAATAGAGCTTTGCATTTGCCTTTGAAAAAACAAGGCTTTTGCGTTAAGAGTATATATATATATATTTTAAATTGTTCATGCAATTGAATTGGTTTTCCAAAAATTATCAGTTTAATATCAAATACAAAGCTTGGGTTGCCAAAATCATAGAATAAAGGGTAAGCTTTATATATTATAACACACCTGAACGTGAAATTTTATATTACATATGTATATGTTTTCTTATCCTATCCACAAGAAAGCACTCAAGCTTGGGCTTTATAATTCACACATGCACTTACATGTTATCTCTTCTCACACTCAGAGTTTGACTGGTTTCCCCGCTACTACCCGCAAACGCAGCTTTTGCGGTTGGTAATGGTTGACAGCGTTTCGAAATAATTATACAAACCGCTATAAATCGCTTCAAACCGCTCTGAACCTCTTAAAATCAAAAGCTGTTTCCAGGTAGCGTTTACGGGTAGTATATTTTTTTTTTTTTAAAACCATATAAATACAAATATAAAAATAGGAGATAAATTTTTTTTTTAAATGGAATTATAAAAATACTTAAATATATCTATTATATTTTAGTTAATATTCTAAAATTTTAAAAATTTGAAACTATAACTTTCTAAATATAATTTTCATATTTATTATAATATTATGATTTTTGATATCTTTAGATAAAGAATGTTTATTATCGGAACAATTTTTTTGTCTTCTAACCTATACAAACTAAAAATAGGTTACAAAGGCAGCATATATAGTTATTTCTGGGGAGCATATAGCCACATTAATCTTACTAATATGCTGATAAAAATTCCTCTTACCAACTTTACTAACACATAAATCTCTTCTGTAAGCTATACTAATCCAAAACACTATACATATAGCGGAACCACAAACATTTTGTATAGGGTCAGAATTTTTTTATGAGGTCCAAATTTATTTTTTATGGGATCAAAAGAATTTTTTTTACAAAAACAATATTATTTTTTTTTTAAATAGTGGGGTCAGCTAAACCCGCTCTCCGTATGTTGCCTCCGCCCTTCAAGATAAACTTCTCAACTAAAACACAAAAATTTACAAGTATTGGGGTGATTGGTTGGGTTGTAACTGTAGAAAATTTACTTTAGCATTTTGTCTGTAGGATTTTTGATTTAGCTTTAAGTGATGTAGCTTTAAAATTTCCTACAGCTAAAAAAATGGGGCTTTAGAAAATAAGATTTTTACAACCATTTTTTGTGTGTTTTTGCTGTAGCTTTAATTTTTTGGTTGTAGATTTAAAAACCAAGATAAATCATGATTGGTAGTAGTTAAGGTTGTAGATGAAAATTAAAGTTAAAGTCACTTCCTACAATATTTCCTAAATATTTTGGCCATTGAAAATTATAATTATGTTTTAGCTTCATTTAACTACTCTGGGAGATGGTCTATCCGTAAACCATACCTCTTTTTAGAGATTAATCTAGAACTTTCTGTAAGTATGGGATATCCTCAGATTGATCAAAAACAATAAAACACGTTTGATTTTCTTTAATCAACAGAAAAGTAAACAAAAATTAGAAGGAGTAGATATAAGAAAATATGAAAGAAAGAAAAGATATGGTCAAATAAAATGCGTCATTTTATTTATTTTAATAAGATACCTATTACTATGATATTGTGTATAAACTTAAAGTATTAATTTTAAAAGAAATAAATAAAATTGATATTACTTAATTTTAGTTTAAGTATTTAAATAATGATATGAAAATATATTATAACAATTTCAAATATTCAGATCTAAAAGTGTATTAAATTTACATATATACAAAAGTGTAGTTTTTTAAAAGTTCAAATAAAGATGCAGCTTTCAATAAAATCTCATATAATTTTTAAACTTTTTTATAATCTAAAATACATAAAATACATAGTCTTCCTCTAGAATCACATATTTTCAGTGAATATTATAAAATATTAAATAAGAGACATATAAAAACATACACATGATATAAATAACACATATAACGAAAACAATATGTGATGTTGAGATTAATAATATATTTTATAATAAACTAAATATGTAAAAATATTTTTGAGAATAACTTAGGTTTAAAAAATTCTTTATTAATTTCACATTGTTTAATATCCCATACATATTTTAGATAGTAGAAGACAACAAATTGTGAGTTTTACTCATTTTAATTCAATTTATTATTTATAACATAGATGTAATATATTGTAATATACATATAAAATATATGTTATTCGTATATAGTCCCGGGCGTAGCCCGGGCAAAATCTCTAGTATTAGTTAATATCCTCATAACTTTGAGAATACACTAAAACTTAAATACCCTAACACTATAAATTATACTACTAATAATTTTCCTAAATATTTAACGGATTTTTCTTACTTCAAACTTTATATGACATATACATATTCTTTTTACTTTAATAAAATATATTAAGTACTATACTAATTAATAATAATAATAATAATATAATATAATATAATATATACCTATTAAATTTGTTTTAAAAACTTCATATATTAAGTAATTTTCATATAAAAATGAAAAGCATAGCATATCATTTTGCTAGGAAACATGTGCGTTTTTAAAATAGATATAGTAATCTTCACAAGCATATTAGATAACATGATTTATAAATAAAAAAAAATGATTTTTATAACATACCATCAATGTTTTAAAAACCGGATCGGGTGATGAACCTATGAAACATATAAATTATAGTTCAATTTGGGTCAAAAAGTTCAAATAGTTTTAATAATAATGTTTTATAAATATTTATGTATATGTATGGTAAAATCATTTGAATATATATATATATATATAATTATATATGTACTTTACTATTTCTACAATTTATAGTATTGAAAATTAAATGATACTTAAGAATTTTGTTTTCTTTCTATAACAACTATCCATTTATCCACATTTCTTCTTCATTTTCATCTTAAATCTTTATGCAAAAAAAAAACTTTTTTAACACTTTTAGAATTATGTATACAAAACTTTTCTTCTTTGTATTATCTATCATTATATACACTCTAATAACAAATTTCTAAATCAATGCACACTGAATGAAAAAAAAAACCTGTTCGGGAATGCGCTAGGCACTAGTCGGACAGTCGGGTTAGAACTAGCGCGTAAAGAGAAAATCGGAGATTAATCAGAAATTATGCAGGGCGGAATTTTTAGATTGTTTACTATGTTATAAAATATGTTAATATTTAATTGTGTAAAACATTTATACATTTTCATGTTAAAGATTGTATAAAACACAAAAAATAGAATATATAAACTTAATGTAGTGTAATTTTCATCAAAATTATATAAATGATATTTATAAAATTTTAGATCAAATAAACAAATAAAAATATTATTAAAATAAAATTAAAAAAAATAGATTAGGCGGCCGCAGCTAGGCGGTCTAGACGGAGTCCGATTTTTAAACCGATTTGGCATAAATCGGAGCGGAAGAGTGACGCGTAGCGCCCAGACGGCCGCCTTGGCGGCTAGGCGGCCGATTTTTAGAACAGGGCAAAAAACTATATTTGATGTACTACCGCTAAAGGAAATATCATTGAAATATAACTGAATTTGTAATCAAGTTTTTCAATAGAATTGAATAATCAGTTCTAACTTCTAACGATTTTATTGGTTTTTGGCTAATTTTATTTGTTCAGCACAAATTTATTTTAAGAATAACATGTACCCGACTAAACAAAGGAATCACGGTTGAACCGTTCCAACCAGCCGGTCCAATTAATAAAATAATCCATATCATTTTATTGTCTAAATATTTAAAAGCAATATACTAACACAATGTAAACACAATTAAAAACCATGATCAATCTTAATTTGGTCTTTAAAAGTAAAAATTTATCCGTGCAAATGCACAGGTTAAAATCTATTTAATCTTAAGAGGTAATATACTCTCGATATATTTTCTTTTATTATTATTAAAATATATCTTTGCTAACAAGATATTTTATAAAAAATCTTAACTTAGAAATAGGATAATTAATTAGATAATATTATATTTCTTAGCATATTGTGAAAGCTAGATCATTTAGTAACGTCTTCCAACCTAATATATAAACAAGCCATTCTCAGCACTCAGCAGAGACAAAACCATTTCTCTATGAAATTTTTGTTGCTTGATTTATTAGTTTTATATTATTTTGAATGTTAAGCATATATATATATATATTTGTATTATTTTGAATGTTAAGCATATATATATATATATATATATTTTATCCGGTTTGCTTATTTTGATTTTGTTTTTTATTGCAGGTTAACCATTTCTTCAGGAAATTAGGAAATGATAAGCTGAATGCTGAAGATATGGAAGCTACAATTGACAATGTCAATTTTTATTGCTGTCAATTTCGTTTATTTTTGGTATGATGCTAAAAGTTTTTTTTCTTTCTTTTGATTACATGGCTGCTAAGTTGCTTGATTATATAAGTGACAAGGATTTCTTCGCCGAGTTCTCTGCCTCCAGTGTTTATGCTAATTCTTTAAAATGGGGATTTGGAATGGCTTTAACATGACGAGATACATGCATCTCTAAACATGGTTTTCTGCAAGAAGAAGCAAGCATGTATGCTATTATTTTCAAAGCTCAAAGGAAAAACCGGTGGCCACATAACTTCTAATGGATGGTATGCTTGAAATGATTTTCAAAGTTTGTTTAAATGATTTTTTTTCTTGCTTGAAAAAGGTTTTCTGTTATATTTTTTTTGGTTTTTAACATTTTTATTATAATCTTGTGGTTGCAGCTGAAAGAGTGTACTGACAATTAGACAAATACACAAGATCTGAGCAACATTAAGCCTGTTAGGCAAACAAAACTCAGTTTTTTAAAAATTATTTGTTCACATGATTTTATAATCATTGTATCTTATTATAGAAAAAAAAAACTAAACCTTGATCACAAAATTTTATGTGAGACTTTTAACAGTGATAGTAATTTATACTCCCTCTGTTTACAAATATAGGTAGTTTTAGCAAAAAGAGTTTGTTTCACAATATAAGTAATTTACATATTTTAATGCACCTTTTTTATTTATTGTATATTGTGTGACCAATAAAATAATGTTAAGTTTTTTACAATTGGTTGAATCAATTGATTAAATGATATTTTTTTTAGATAACAAATTTCTAAATATTTGTGCTTTTAAGAAAAATTACTTATAATTAAAAACAGAGGGAGTACTTGTTTTGAAAAATTCAAAATACAACATATACAAAAAAGTTCTAAATTTTTATTATATGATTAACGTAACTGTGTAATTTATTTTAATAATAAATAATTAAACAAAAATGATAGAAATTATACAGAGTGTTTGCAAATCTTTATTATTTAGAATCATTAATAACCATATATATATATATTAATCACATTAGGTAATTCCGTATGTTTTATTTAAGAAAATAATATATAATAATTTCAATTTGATAAATGAATTGTCTATAATGGACATGCTATATCATATAACATTTTCTATCAATTTAATTTTGGACTAACAAAATTCTCAATTGATTCTCAAGATGCCACATAAGCAAAATTAGCATTTCAATTACGTGACAACTCAGCAGAGCATTTTTTTAATTAGTACAAACTACAAATTATAACTTTTAATTGTTTCTCTATTAATATATAGGAGATTTTCCTAATTACTTTTCCACCTGTTAGATCGCGGACAAGATTTTTTCGCCCTGAATCAATGCAGACTTCCAAGATCTCCCTTTTAATATGTACGAGTCTACATAAGTCTGTGAATGTTTGCTGTAAAAAAAAAATGTACATAAAAGCATTTGGAAATTGGTTCAGCCTCCAAAGTTGTTTAGTGAACTTGACTTGACTGGTCATTATAAAACTATAATCATAAAATACTTGTTATTTAGTTTTGTTTATGTATATGTTAACAAAATTGAAATTTAGGTCCTTTTCGTTTTAGTTAGATTTTAGTCAAAATAAATACCACACACATAAAATGAAAAACATTTAGAATAATAATGCATCATACTTGTAGGGTGTTGAATTTGAAATTTGAAATGATTTTTACTAAATGAAAAACCTTATATAATTAGAAATAAGTTTCAACTTAAAAAAAACAAAACAAATTAGTGTCACTGGAAGATGATTTAAATATGTACTTTAGAGTATACTGTCATTTAAAAAATATTTTAAGCACATTTTATGAGTTATTTATGATTTTAATGAAATAAAAGTTTCTCTGAATGAGTTTAATGAAACCAGAGCATAGTTTTCACTCTGGTCGATCTAAGATCTTTGATGGTTACATATGCTATGTTTATTTCTTTGATTTTATTTACTGTTGGAGTCTGAATAAGTTGAGAAATGCGCAATTCTAGATTGTTTGTGAATATGACACCAAACACTCTATACTAAAGATAGTTAAAAAAAAATTATAATGCTACTATATACACAAATGTGTCTAATTTTATTTGGAGATGCAATTATATTATTATTATCTCACGGGAATTTAAACAATATTACAGATATATATGAAAATTGTTTAGAACAACAGTTTGGGGTATTATAATTAGAAGAATTTTTTTATTTGCAAATCATATTAGGACAACTACAGAGACGCATATTGTTAGACTGAGAAGTGCAAGTGCAGGAGATTGGGCCAAGCCTTACATATGGATACCAAGTATTTAACAAGTCATTTACACATTGTTGTGCTCCATCATTTGAGCATGAACCACTGAACGCTTGTTTTTTTGATGGGCACCACGGCTTTATCTGCCCAGTAGTCACACTTAGTTCTTCACCTATAATTCATCAATATAAAACTGAATTAAACAAAGTTGGTTTGGGTTAACTTGGAATATGATGAGCAAAATGGTTATCTCAGTATGATGATAAGACCTTGAGAGAAGTGGCTTGGGAGTAAAGAGGATAAGATACAACAAGCCAAGAAGATTGCAGCCAACCTCATCTTTTCTTTTGTTTATTCTCTCCTCTCTCTGTATGTCTCTTTGTGTTTTATAATATATTTTGCTATATAACTAGTGGCTAACAAGCACTAATATATATATATATATATATATATAGTAGATTTGATTCTGTTCAGAGTAAAAATAAAGCCATATTTTATAGCAATCTTTCTTATAAATCAAACCATTCAAATTGATATTTTATTACTAATAGCTATAAGAAACAAAAAGAATCTATGTTAAACTATTCAAAGAAAATTTAATAAATAATAAGATATATTTTAGATGATCTTTTGATTCAGGTTATCTAGATTTGTTTCTAAATAGGTTTACATAAAATCAAATTTTAATTATTTCATTTTAGATACGTGTAGATTTGGTTTTAATGTATCAAAACTATAAAAAAAGAATAATATAACTTTAGGTCTTATATATCAAGATCTGTTAAATATCTAGAAAATATAAAATATGCTTTATATATATATATATATATTATTTTAAAGTTTGACAGAAATATTGAATGAATTTTAGTTCTTTGTAGATATTTTATTTTCAAAATGTATAATTTACTTTAGAAATCTTTATTAAAATTTCATAAATTTGATTTTTAGTATTTCTAGATATTCGTGTTAGGGAATAGGGATAATTAATCAGATCTTGTAGTTGTAGGTAGGTTTTTAGCGTTCGGATATTTGTTCGGATTTATGTCGGTATTTTGGTGTTAGAGTCTAGAATCCGTTCGGATATTTTTATGTATCGAATCAGGTTCAGATATTTTTAGTTTGTGGTTAAGTTATTTTGGATCGGGCTCGGCTATTTAGATTTTAAAAATAAAATTCAAATTATTCATTGGTAAGGTTTTTTGTATTTAAAATTTTACCATTAACTTAACTGGTTTTCTAATTTTTAATAGGTTAAACAATTAATAGGTTTGTAGATAAAAATTTGAAAATATAAAGAAAATAATTTGGCTGTTGTCTTGCAGTTTTGAATACAACTTTTGTTACTTCATGAAACAAGAAGCTTTTCACATATATTTTAAGCAAGTAGAAAATCACTTTGTCTGCAATTATATGTATATTATATGATCTTTGAACCATATGCAGCAAATATTTTGAATAAAATGAAAGAAAGAAAAGAAACAAAAAATATAAGGTTAAGTATGCATATGTTTGGTTATCTTCGGATATCCATTCGGGTTAGGATATAACCCATTTGGGTTTTGTTATACAATCTCTTGTAACTCAATACCAGTTCGGGTAATTTTTCACTTCAGTTTGAATTTCGGTTTAGGTTTTAAGGGACAGGTTCGGATAGGAGTTTGAGTATTAGGTAAAATAACCAGGTCTAGTTGTGGAAGTAATATCTTTGCCGTCATAATTCGCTTAGTTTAGGATTAGACATGAGATTAGGCTAAAAGAGGTGGAGTTTCTGCTAACTGGAAATTGCATCAAGTTAATGAAACTATTGAAATTTCCGCCTAACGTTCCAAATGGTGATCCATCAAAGCTTAAGGGTTGATAGATGCAAAAGGAACCATCGATGAAGCTTGACAAGTCTGGTAGCGGCGTGAGCGCAGATCATGGATCTGCATGTGCCGACTAGGGCTAGGATTTATTATCTGGAATCCGGATCGATGCGGATCCGCTCCGAAAGTAAGAAATCTAAGGTGTCCGGATCCTGATAGTAAAATGTCAGATCCGTCGAATTCAATTCAGACTCCAAATATCTTGATTTTAACTCTAGATCCGCATTTTTTAAATACATTAAATTTAAAATTTTATTAATAATTATACATTATATTAATCTTCCAATATAATATTTTATTTTAATGTTTATAATCTTATATATATTTTAGATATTTTTCTATAAATATTTAATTTATATATTAGTTTTAAAATTTAGCATTTTAAAACTATTTTCTAACTTTTTTTTACGGATCTGAATCCAGATCCGGATACTTGCAGATATTACAATATTTAGATGGATATCTGAAACTCAGATATCCGGAAGTCACTGATTCAGATACTAAGATCACGGCTTCTACGAATCCGTATCCAGATCCAAATACCTTAAATTCTTTGAATATCTGGATCCATCTCACCCTTAGTGTTGTCTGCACAAAGATTATCCATCTCGAGTGATGATGTATGGCGATACGCTTGTTTTTATTTCTTTTCCCATAATCAGTATATTGGGTCTGGGTAAAAGGGTTTAAAATGTATATCAATGTATATTGGAGAATATGTATGTCAATCTTTGTTGTATTTTCTCTTATGAGTTTTTTTTATGAAAGAAGTTGGTCGACAAAAAATAATTAAGTTGATGAGATGGACAGATATATCTGGAACTAGGTCGCACGAAATCTTCAGACGTATACTTCCCGTTTCGGAACCGAAATCTGATTCATGTGTAAGCCTTGTGTCTTTGAATCACGCTTCCAAAACACTTATGTTTTGTTTGGAATCACGCTTCCGTTTAAAAAAATGATGTCAAAAATAAATAAAAAATATAAAATCATGTTTTTTTTTTATATAAATCGAAAACTTAATGGGAAATACCCTAGGATAACACTAAAAAATTTTCTTTTGATAAAAAAAAAAGTCTCTATCACAAATATAGACTCTAAGAATCAAAATGACCAAAATATTCATTAAAGAGGTAAATATACACTTATACTCCTAGAGTTAACTAATTCAAACCTTAGGGTTTAGAGTTAAGGGAGTGAGAATTTGAGTTTGAGGTTTAATATTTTATAAAATAGAAAATAAATATTAAAAATTTTAAAAATAGTTTCAAAAAGTATTTTCGAATTACAAAAAAAAAATTTGAAAAAAAAATAAAAACAAAATTTGAAAACAAAATTATAAAAAAGTTTGAATTTGAAAACATAAAATCTAAAACTATAAAAAAAAGTTATTTTTTTATTTTTTTTATATATCTAGGTTATTAGTGTCCTTTTACCTATTAACTGAAATATTTTGGTCATTTTCCTCTTTGTGGTCTATTTTTGTGACCAAAACTTGAAAATGATCTATTTATGAGAATTGCCCAAACTTAATTGTAATGAAATAGAGAGAATAAAAATATACAAACATTAAAACTGAAATTATCTTTAAGTATTGAGGTTCTATTAGAGATATAACATATATATTCAAATAATATTGTGTCAATTATTTATGAAATGTTAAAAATAATTAATATAATAATTTATAATAAAACTAATTTATGTGTATTTTCACAGCTTTAATATTAAATTATTATAAATGAATAAATAATTTATATTTATTTTCAATCATATATTTTTTCATGAATTTTATAAAATTTATTATCTATATATATATATATGGATATACGCTTCCAACACGTACCGACTTCTTAATTTTTTAAAAAATTCTCGCTTTTGTGCTTTTATACATTTCCGATTCCATGTACTTGCTTCTGATTCCATGTAACATAGGTTTAGAATGCTTAAATTAACATACTCAATTTAAAATGTACTAGTTAATGTTTTAGTGTTATATATATTCAATTTAAAAGTTAAATTGATTAAACAACCAAAAAATTATATTCATTTAAAGATACCATGGCCCGTGGGAGCCGAGCAAAGTTTTTGATAAATCTCGCCAAACCATAAAAGTATACGGGGGTAAGCAACAAAGAGGTAGTGTCTTGTCTCATCGGGCGCCCACATAGAATAAGTTTGAGGTTGACGTTCGAGAAACAGCGGTGGTAAGACTTTCTCTCATTGCTAACAAGGTTAAAATAGAGTAATTAGATACTGAAAAATAAAAATTCCTGTGTGTGTTGAAGTGGCTCGTTGGTAACAGAGCATTGGTCGATGCTTCCGTTAACCAGCGATCGAGTACAGACACATCATACTAGACCAAACCAAAGAAAAAAAAAACAAAATTTTAATTTTCCAAAAAAAAAAAAAAATTCCTACGAAGGTGTCACAAATATTCACCACAAGGTTTGAAAGAGATTGATTGTCCATAAAAGTTTTTCTTTAAAAACAAGAAAAACTGGACCAGAAAGCCCGTACATCTTCCTAGAGAAAAACCCATACCCAACCTCTTTAACCACTAACCTTGGGTCAGTGTTAACATGAATGTGTGGTAACGCTGCAAACTTCCAAAGAATTAAATAAAGTTACGAAGTAATACACAACGTTAACCTAATAGACTAAGAGCCAAAAAAAAGTGTGTCTACCATGTAGTTATCCTTCACATCAGATGCTGAAAGAAAGATTTATGCTTCAGAAACGACCTGACAAATCAACTCACTGGTGTTCATCTGCATAACACTCTGTATAAAATCAGTTGGGAGAGTCAACAAAAAGAAAAGACGGGCAGCCATTATCAGGTATTCAAATAAATCTCATTGCTTGCACACCTTAAGCTTTCTAGTAGTCAGTTAGCTCGTGTTGGTTTGAACTTCATCTTCCACCATCTCCCTAACCTTCATAAAAACAATAAATTACAGGACAACAAACATTCTACATTTACAGTACAGGCCCATCAACTCCCCAACTGGCTTCCTAGAGTCTAGAGTCTGAGCAATCTCACATCCATGTTTGAAGGACATCGGCCTGATTTCAAATCGGAAAAAAAGATCGATGAAATTAGCCAACTTCAGAGAAAAGATTTATTTACTGTTTTCACGACTTCAGATTATGATGGTCAAGGAAAGAAAAACTTGCCTTTTATAGAAATAGAGACACTGCCTTGGTGCAGAAGAATAAGATGCATTCAATAACAGATTGTGCTAGAAGAGAGATGACGGAGTTAAAGAGCACGATAAAAGAGGATGAATCAGAAACGTTTCTGTTTATCTAAAGAGAAGACAGAACGCCAGGTAGAAGATTTACAGAGTGACTCTTAACGTGGATTGAAGGTAACAAACTTAATAGCTGTATCAGAGATTGGAGAAGCTTGGGACTATATTCTTATTTACCCTACTATCTCTCACAAAAATTCTAATAAACCCCACTTCTGATAAATTATATTTTTCTTTTTCTTTTTAATTACAAAAAGTGGCTATATACAAAAACACCCTTAATGAACTTAAACATTTACCTGATCCAACCTAGCTAACCCAACCCCACCCATATCCAATTTGATTATCCGAATCCATATCACGTGTCCCTCTCTTTTTTCACTTACAAAAATCTCTCATCATCTTCTTCTTCATCTCCCTTTTCATCAATTATCGTAGGTGATGATTGTTTCAATAGTTTCTAGTTTTAGATTTTGGTTTCTAGATTTTAATTTTGGTTTTTGCTTTTGCTTTATTTTTTTTATTTTCCAAAAACTATTTAATATATTGCTTTAAAATAATACAATAAAATAGCAATCAATATTTAGATTTAAAATTAAAAATTATCAAAAATTGTGATTATTATTTAAAATAAAATACAATAACATATTTTAGTTATTATATTAAAATTATATTATAGAAAATATTTATAAAATTACGAAAAAATAAAAATATTTAATTTTTTTAATTGTTCATATTTTCTTAAAGATGAATGGCTATTTTTATTTTTCAAGATTAATACAATATATTATATGAATAAAACATATTATGTTTTCTAAATTTTTAGTTATTTTTCATGTGACTAATAATTACAAATATTTAATTATTTTGTTTATAAAAATAAATAACTAATTTTAAAATTAACTAAAACTATTTATAAAATAGAAAATTTTATTTTAGATATATGAACCGCAAATAAATTATTTCACCTTATTATTTAAATGACATCTAAAGTACACAAAATTGTATGATAATTTTATCTTTATGAAAATATTATTAATTAAATGTAGTAGTTTCCTTAAAAAAAACAAAATTCATTTTTTTAATAAAAACTAACAAAAGTTGGTTTTTGGTTTCTCTTCGTAAATTGGTTAAACTTTTTAAAAACTAGTAAATTTTAGGGAATCTATTTGTTAGAAAGCTTAATTGGCAAATGAAATAGTTTTTACAAAAACCAAATCCAAAAGCTAAAACTTGATTGGATTGAAAATGGTTTTTGAAAAAACAAAAAAACAAAAACTAGTCTAAAAACTACAAACAATCAACTTCTTAGTTTTCTTCTTCATGATAACCTTTGGATTCAAAACCCTAAAATTTTGACAATTTTAAAGCTTTTTCCAATTTTCTCCAGAATCTCATTGACTTTCCTACCTCTAATCTCATTGATTTTCTTCATAACTCAGTACACGTTACAGAACTGAAGATTTAATGTCTAAACAACAATTAAAACCCATAAAAACTGAATTTATTTTGAAGAAAATCCATGGCAGCCGCATAAGAAAACTGTAAAATCGGCAAAACCCTAATGGGAAGACGAAGAGATAATTACGAAATTGCCACTGATTTAAAAAAAAAGCAAAAAAGCAATACAGGTAACCGAACCAGACCACGAGTTACCTTTGTGTTTTTTTCACATCAACTAACATATATATACATTGCTATTTAAATAAAACAACATTTTGTAGAGTTACATAACTAAATTTCATATATAAGTTTAATAAAATCCTAAACTTAATCACCAACTAATCTTCGAAAATTCAATTCTTTAACCGAACATACATATCACCCGAACGTACATGAAATTTCTTATTTTAAACTTGATAAATTTTATATAAAAGAGAAAAATATTTTAGTTTAGTAAAATAATTTATATAAATATTTTATGAAATTTCTTTTTGAAATTAACTATTAATTAAAATTTTACTGCAATAATTTATTTTCTTATTTATAAAAATATTATAGTAAGATAAAATGAAATTTATAAAATTATTTCCATAAATTTTAGCAATATTAATCATAAATAATTCTTTTTAAATAGATTTTTTTAAAAAAGAAATTAAAAAAATGGAAAAAAAATTGGAAGAAAAGAACATGGTCTTTAGAGAAAACAGGATGAGACCCACCCGGAGAAAAACAAGAAAATAAAGGAGTAGCGTGGGTCCCGTAACTTTTGAAGAAAAAAAATAATAAAGAATGAAAGGGTAAGAATGGAAGGAAGAAAAATGGAGGGATAGTGAAAACTATTTAAGATTTCATTACTAATTTGATATTTAACACATATACAGACATATAATTTTAAAATATATAAATTAAGGATTGTTAAAGATTTATTTTCAGCAATTTAAGTCTTTTTATAACTAAAAACCTTGTCTAAAATATTTTTAAAACTAAAAAAAAAACAAAAAAAAAAACAAAAAAACATGCCTAAAACATGACAAAAATATTAGGTGGAAAAACATGTTTAAACCGTGACAAATTAACAACATTTTATATCTAACAAATGCTTGAATATTTGCACTTAGTAGTTCTCAAGATTGTAGTAATATTTCTTTCTTCATAGTAATACTTTTGCGAAATTCAACATTTATTAGTAATACCACGTCAAAAATTCAAATTTATAAGTAATACTAATGTATTTAGATATTTTTAGGTTGTATATAACACAATAACAGAAAAACATTTCAGAAAATATATATTTTATGTTATTCACTTCATTATGACCTTACCATCAAAACATTAGTCATAGAAGTATAAGGAGGTTTTCTATGAAAATGAGAAGTTCTCAATCAAATTAACAAATCAAACATATTTTATGTCTAATTTGCTAATTAAACACATATATGAACATATAAATACAAAATATATGAGAACATCTGCCAAAAATAAATAATAAGACGAAAATTAAGATTCTTAGAAACATGCATAACATATAGTAGTTCAAGGTAGTTCAATGTAGATCTACGTCAGTAAAAGGAGTATCTCGAGCTTCTCCTTTCTCTTCATCACATATTGATTTACTCTCTTATATTAGAGCTTCACTTGATAATCTTGAAGGTAACTGATTTTTACTACTAACTCTTTCATCTGATTTTGAAACATCTATGTTATTAACAAGTGTTCTAACAACGCAAGAAATATTAAAGATTTCATGACTAATTTGATATCTAACACATATATAGAAATATAATTTCAAAATATATAAATTATATCTGCTAGAAATATATAATAAGCCAAAAATATAAAGTTCTTACAAATATGCGCAATACATAGTAGTTCAAAGTATAGTCAAGGTAATCCAAAGTAGTTCTAGTAGTCCTAGTAGTCCACAAAACAATATTAAATCTTCAAATCTATATAAAATACTATATAAAAATATAATATTAAATCTTCTAATTTATATAAAATATTATATATCCTTTATTTCATGAAGAATATAATTTTGATATTTTTACAAAGATTAAATTACTTTTAATATAAATTTTTTTTTAATAAATATGTAAATATTTTATAAAATTATTTGATACTATTTGATAAATATTTTATAAAATTATTTGATATTATTTGATAAATATTTTATAAAATCATTTGATATTATTTGATAAATATTTTATAAAAATATTTGATATTATTTGATAAATATTTTATAGAATTATTTGACATTATTTGATAAATATTTTATATAATTATTTGATTTTATTTGATAAATAGTTTATAAATTTATTTGATATTATTTAATTAAAATATTATTGAAATCGTATTTTATTAAAAAAATGAAATGTTTTTGAAATAATTTATATAAATAATTTTAAAATTAGTTGTTTATTAAAATAAAATATCTTATTTTAAGTTTGATCACTTTATATAAAAGAGATAAATTTTAGGTTAGAGAATTTAGTTTATATGTGTATTTTATTAAATTTATTTTTAAAATTAATTGTTGATTAAAATAAAATTGAAATAATGTTTTTTGTTAATTTACTTATGTAAAAATATTATGTTAAGATAAACAGAATTTTTTTTGGCTTCTATAATATTTAGTTATATTGATCATTAATAATTAAAACACAAATTTGAAAAAAACAAAAGAAAAAAATCTGGTCGTACAAGAGTACAGATAAAAAAATTAAAGAATTAAAAAATAATGGTGGGCCCCATGGTATTTGAAAACAAAATAAAAAAAATTGAAAAAAGGTCGGAGCTGTTTTTATAACTAAAAAAAATGGTAGGGTCTGCAAACTGTTTTAATAATATAAAAAAAGAAAAGGAAAGTGGGATCCACAAATTTAATGGAAACTAATATAAAAAGAAGGGGTAAGAGGGGAAGAAGAAGAAGAAAGATGGGATAGTTAGAAAAAGAGTGGGGGGTAATGAGAATAAGTTTTTTTCTAATTGGGACATATAAGAATACTTTCCGAAGAAGACTCGTCGATTAATTATGGAAAAGAACACGAAACCCTAAAATTCTTTCGGCTGGTCTAGCTGTCTTTGGGCTGAATTATATGAGTAAAATTCTAAGACCCACTAAATAATAAAAACACGTAACTGAAACACAGCAGCCCACACTTTAAATGAAATGGTGAGTTTTTGAAGAAGTGGACACGTGTCGCGCTCTCTTGTACCCAATTGATGACGTGGCGGAATGAGGAAAGAGAGAAACTCTTCTTTATAATATTAGATACTAGAAACACAGCAGCCCACACTTTAAATGAAATGGTGAGTTTTTGAAGAAGTAGACACGTGTCGCGTTCTCCTGTACCCAATTGATGACGTGGCGGAACGAGGAAGGAGATAAACTCTTCTTTATAATATTAGATATTAGATACTAGAACCTTTCTCGGGCTACGCCCAGGTTATTTCCAAAATATAAATTAATATATTATTTTATGTAAGTATGTTACACATGTATAATATTACTGCATTGTAAAAATATATATATGCTTTTTAAAACTATTTAAAACCAAACTTTATTGTTTTTAATATCTAAAATAATTGTCAAATAGAAATAACCAAAAAATAATAATTAAGTCTTAATTGTATTCGATTTCTCACCTTTATCTATGTGAGTTGTCACTATAAGAAACTGTTTGATTCATAAATTATTTAAATTGTTTCTGGTTTTAGGATCAGTACTGAGTTTCCATTTTTATTTGTGGTTTCATAAGTTGTATTTTTTTATCTGACTTTTCATTATACTCTTTTTGTTTTATATTAATTTTTTTTTGAACTTATAAGTATATGTCATTATAAGTGTCATTTTATATTTTAAATGTAGATGTTTATCATTTTTCAGTTTATTCATGTTCTCTTTCTTTATTAATTATCAAATACAAACAAAATAGTATCTTAATTAGGGATATAATTAACATAAAATTAGTTATTTTTTAATATGTGAGAGATAATCTTAAACGTCAGATAAAATGAAACAGATGGATGGAGTATGATTTTAGATAATCTATATGGATGTAATTCTCAACATCCGACAAATATATTAATTGTGGAAAGAAAATCAGTTGTATTGATACAACGATGAAAGATATAACTAACATGATAATCATGTAATTACTTTTGGCGAAACCAGATAAAAAAATCAAGATCATAATAATGTTCTACATCATTTATTTTGTATGGTTTTCCCTAATAGGTTCACTTTTTATGGCTTTTCTTGTGCACAGCGTATAGTATCTACAGAGAGAACTCAAAGACATTTGTTTAAAAAAAAAACTTTTAGTAACTGAATGGAGGGGCATTTGTGATATCAGTGGATGGAGAACTTTGTGTTTGAATTTGTTTTTATTTTGAAAACATATTGATAATTATACTTATACCAGTTTTACTGAATATTTGTATAATTGTTTACGTTTTTCTGCTGTAAACTAATAATATGACTTTATAGTTTTTGATTTTTTTCAGTAAAAAGATTTTGTTTTTATAAATTAGTTTTACAATATACAAAACCAAAAACGAGTGACACGACTAACACCACAAAGATGATAATGTAATTTTTATGTTCTTTTCTTCTTATGTGTCGCGTCGTTAATGTACACTAATGTTGTTTTTGTATTTCACTTTAAAATAAAAATTCTTAACCCTTTGAATAATGTTTATGAAGTTTTTGAAAATGAATTTGTTAATAATTTTGAACTGAGTATAAATTTTCATATGTTATTTACGTTATTTATCAAGAAACAATATCATGCATGGTTAATTGAAAATATTTTTCTGATATTCATATATTTAAGGATTGTTCCATTGTTGTTCAATATATTTGTTTGAAAGAAACTGTTTGTTTATCCCATATAAACAATATCACAGTTGTTAAAATAGGATAAATCAAATGTAACTATGTAATTAATGTGAGAAATTGGATTACAAAGATGTAGATTTTGGTTATAACATTAAATTTGGAAGTGTAAAACTACGTATTACCTTAGAAAGTTAATACAATATTCTAAGCAAAAAAAAAAGAAAAAGAAGAAGATAATAATCCATCTGTTTCATATTAAGTTTTATTTTTTTAAAAAATTATCTAACAAAAATGTCATTTTAGAATTTCACTATAATTTTCAGCTTAATATTAGTTACAAATGCATTAGTTTTATAAATAATTCTGTTTATCTAAAATACTATTGGCTGAATAGGTGTAACTAATAAGAATTTAAATGTATTTCAATTATTTTATTAATATATGTGAAAAATATCAAAGTGACATTCTTTATGAAACATATGGAATACAAAACATACAGTAAACTCTACGTTGGAGTTCATAAATCATTTTTTAATCTTTTTATGTATTTTATCATATTTAATTATATATAATGGTGGTTAAATATATACACATATATATATATATATTATCATATTTCCATTATTTTACTATAGCATCAAAATAGATTTTATAATAGTTTCTAATAATTCGTATCTATATATTTATTACTCAGTAAAATTAATTTTTAAGAAAAATTAAAACAAAGTAAATTGGGAAAGTGTTGATTATAAATCTGTTAAAATTTATTAAGTCATGTTTTTTTATAATTTAAGACTTCCAATTACGAAGATCCTAAATATATGGATTTTGAATTGTGGTGTTTTAATTAAATTTAAGATTTATCATGAATTTGTTGTGAATTTATTTTAGGTAATTGTATATAAATTAGGAAAAAACAGTTAATGTTTAAAGATAAGTCACTTTAGTGACTTTTTCTACAATATCACATCCTACAATATATTTATTGAGAAGTCACTTTAGTGACTTTTTCTTATGTGTCGATCATAGGTAAACTCTTATAAGATTGTTATAATTTGATTGGTCGATAATTTTAAATTTTTATTTATTTTATATAGATCTAAAAAGAAAGGTAAGTCTCTAACCAATTAATATCACTTGCCAAATAATTTACATAATATTACAAATAATGATTTATGATAAATAATTTTTTAAATTATAGAAAACGAAATAAATTAATCATTTTTATATTTATAAAATACGTAAAATAATAAACGACAAACAGTTTATATATCAATATAATGATTTTATATTCTTTTTTAAAAGAATTATATTTTGTATAAATTGTCATAATAAATATTAACATCTTCTAAGTTCATATTATATGCTTTAATAAATCATTTATAAAAAAAAGACTAGGATCAGCCCGCCCTACGGGCGGGATGAAAATTTAAAAACAATTTAAACAGTTAGAATATTGTACATGTTAATGTATTTGAATACTAAATAGACTCATATAAATATAAATATTGTACATGTTAATGTATTTGAATACTAAATAGACTCATTGTCATCGGACCCGGCCTGATTTTCTCTAACTTCTCTCTAGGATCTTCAAAAATCAATTCCGCTTTCCGACTCCGGCGGCTTCGTTAGAGCCGGAGTCGGGTTCAATGTCTTTTCAATTTTTTGGTGTGATCTTCATCTAGTCTTTTCTTTCTACTCATCGGATTGGATTCTTAGATCTAGATCTAGTTGACTCCTGTCCAGAGTGATTGAGAGAGGGTGTTTGATCCTGTGTTGCATGTTCGTTTTTGGGCTTTGATCAAATGATCCTAATCCTTCAGTTTCAATCTTGGTTGAAATACTTTGGTTTTCGATGTTGCATGCTGATCTCGAGTTCTCTTTGTTTCGTCTTCGGTTTCGATCTACTGCTTGCTCGCCTTCGTGTGTGTGGTGGTACCCGGAGTCGTGTTTGTCGCTCCTTGTCATCAACCCCTTGATCTGATCGAGATCTGATCTTCGTCTTGCTTCCTGCTGGTGGTCTTTCGACGTTGTCGTTTGTCCGCCATCACATCTTCCGGCTCTCAACATAAGAACATGAAGTGTTCTTCCGGTAATTTGAAGATGTGCTAATATTGTTTGTGCTATTCACTATAGGAGGACATGGCTGTTGGTGTTTTGTTTCTTGTTAGGACTTCATCGATTAGTCCTTCAAAGGTTCTCTTGTAGATCGCATGTTCTTATTTTATTTTGTATGGGTTTCAACCAATGTGGTACTGGTAGTGATTAGTTTTGTTTAGATCTTAGTTTCAGTTGTGTTTTCATCTAGATTCCCATTTGTGGGCTTTGGACTCCGGAGATTTCGTGTAATCCACCGGCTATGCTTTCCGGGATGTCCATTATCGTCAGCTTATGTAATGATGTTGATTTAATATATATAATCTTCAGTGTTAAAAAAAAGAATATTAAATAGACTATGAAGCTACCAATATTTGCTTTGATTAGGGATATTTGCTTGCTTGATTACTGTTGAATGAACTATGTAAATTAAATTGGTTGGTAAGCTGTTAGTACAAAACTATATGTCATGTCTTGGGATTTTTGCTCTTATACCATCTTTCTTTTGAGGTTGGGACGTTCATCGGGTTTAGTTGTACGTGGTTGTTGTTCTGATTAAGTTATTTAAAGTAGTTTTCTTTTCATGGTTATATACATGCAGGTTTCCTTTTTCTTTATTTGGCCAAATATTGGAAATTATAAATATACACTACCACTAAAAATATTTCTATGTATATATAATTTAAAAAAAAAATATTATTCAATGTTTATTCCACCATGATTAGGACAATAAGTTGAATATATCTTAGACCACAAATCATAAATATTCTCACTCTTATACATTTTGTTCTTCAAGTTATTGTTACTTTTATTTTATTTTATACATTTCTCTTAATATTTATGTATGCATCCATAATTTTTTTTAAAAAGGATTTTTTTGGCGTTGGTGGTATTTGAAGTGGTTGAGAACCTGAATGGATATTTACTTTCATAAAGTTTTTGGTGTATGTTTAAAAATAAAAATTTGTAAAGGCTTTTAAATCATATGAATATAATATTCAACACACTACTGTTGACTGTTTATATACTTAAAATTCTGACGTAGGTAATTGCAAATTTGCTGAACTCATAGATTCATTGCTACTTTATAAATTATCACAGGATGAGGTACATAGGGTAAAGATTGCTTTGATGATAATATGACGTCCATATCGTAATGTGTGCTATTTTTCTATGTACTATGTATTAAGAAATAATTAACAAATTCCATAATATTAAAGAGTAAAAGGCCATGTCAATTGTTCATAGTATATGCCCAAAGTTAAACTCAAGTCCAGCCAAAGAAATAAAACCCAGTACCGATAAGCTCAAGTGATGCGCCGCGTTTCACAGAAGACGGACACGTGTCAGCCTGTCAGAGAGTAATTTTCCACGTGGATAGCTTAGGAGAGAAGCAAACATATTTTTATATATATAGATTTATCAAACTATTTATCTTCGCTTATTGTATAATTTAAATTATTATAAGAGTTTACATGTCTACTATGAGGGCTTATAAATAAATTTATAAAATTTAATTTAAATTCTCATCCTACTATCCTATCTATACTATTATTTGCGAAGTAAATTTTTGCAACGTAGCTCTCACGTTAAAAGTTAGAGCGGTTAATATCGTTTATACCCTTAATGAATAATTATCCTATTCATCCTACTATCCTATTATATATTAATTGGGAAGTGACTTAAGAGACTTTTTTTTATGTGTCGATCATATATGAAATCCTAAAAAATTTGTTATAAATTGAATGGTCGATAATATTTAATATATATCATTTTTATATTTATAAAATACATAAAATAATAAATGACAAACAGCTTATATAAATCAATATAATGATTTTTTATTCTTATTTAAAAGCATTATATTTTATATAAATTATCATAATAACTATTAACATCTTCTAAAGTTCATATTACATGCTTTATAAAACATATATAAAAACATTTATCAAATTATTTATTTTGGCTTATTGTATATTTTAAATTATCATAAGAGTTTGTAAGTCATATATAAGAGCTTATAAATTAATTTATAAAATCATTTACAAAATCTCATCCTACTATCCTACTATATATTAATTGAGAAGTCACTTAAAATATTTTTGTTTATGTGTCGATCATTTATGAAATCTTAAAAAATTGTTATAAATTGATTGGTCGATAATTTTTAATTTTTATTTATTTTAATTAGATTTAAAAGTAAAAAATAAGTCTATAAACAATTAATATCACTTGGCAAAAATCTACATAATATTACAAATAATTATTTATGGTAACTATTTGTCGAAACTATAGAAAGAATAATAATGTTTAATCAATTTTTTAAATATTTTTAAACTACATAAAATAAAAAACAATTTTTTTTAATTAAAAATGATATAATGATTTTATATTCTTATTTAAGCCGAGAATTCGGCCAAAAAAACACGAACTTTACACGAATCGCCAAAAAAATCTGTACTCGAGTTTGGTCAAAAAAATGTTGTACTTTTATTGACTTTTTTAGTATATTAAACAACTTAAGATTGACTGGCTATTTTAGCATAACATGAACCCACAGTTAAGACAATGTTAAGTAGACGTTAAATGTTGGCGTCAAGCGAAACGACGTCGTTTTCAATTGAGATGAAATGACGTCGTTTTACATGATTTGAAAATAAAAAGCAATACACCCCCGGATTCAAACTCGGGTTGATTAGGACAAATCGCAAGGTATTTTACCACTCGGCTAGTGGCACTTTATATTGAGTTACTAACACATTTAATTTTATTTGGTAATGATTGAATATAAAAATTCTCTAAAAACGTTTAAAGATCTTTAAAATTCCAAAAAATTGAAAAAAAATTATAAAATTAATTTTGAAATTAAAATTAAAAATAAAATTTTATTTTTTCTTTAAAAATAAAAATCTTCAAAATTTTTCTTTTTTTTTTTAAATTCCAAAAAAAATTAAAAATTCAAAGAAAATGCAAAAAAATAAAATTACAATTATCGGCTAAAAATTAAAATCGCACTCATAATGGGTACAATATTTATTTTAAGCATTTTAATTTAATTTTAATATGTGGGTATATTTTTATGTGTGTATAATTAATTTCAATTTTTAGCAAATTGTTTTAAAAAAATTGAAAATTTTGGAAGATTTTTGTTTTTTTTAAAAGAAAAAATGAAAATTTATTTTTAATTTTAATTTCAAAATTTATTTTATAAATTGTTTTTATTTTTTTGGAATTGTAAAGATCTTTTAAAGTTTTTAGAGATTTTTTTTATATTCAGTCAGTATCAAATAAAATTAAATGTGTTAGTATCTCCATTGAAAGTGCCATTAGCCCAGTGGAGTGGTAAAATACCATGCAATTTGTCCCAACCAACCCGAGTTCGAATCCAAGGGTCTACTTCTTTTTATTTTCAAATCATGTAATTTTTTTTTTGGAATTTTAAAGATTTTTTAAAGTTTTTAGAGATTTTTTTTTATATTCAGTCAGTATCAAATAAAATTAAATGTGTTAGTACCTCCACTGAAAGTGCCATTAGCCCAGTGGAGTGGTAAAATACCATGCAATTTGTCCCAACCAACCCGAGTTCGAATCCAAGGGTCTACTTCTTTTTATTTTCAAATCATGTAAAACGACATTTCACTTAATGCCAACAATAAACAACGTCAAATTTTTCTGTTAAATTTGCTGACGGCGTGCTAAATTGGCAAGTCAACAAAACCATTGTTAATTAATTATAAAGTCAATGAAAGTTTTGTATTTTTTGGTCTGCTCAAAAGTTCATATTTCTTTTGGCAATTCGTGCAAAGTTCATGTTTTTTTTGCCGAATTCTCATTTAAAGCCTTATATTTGTATATAATGTATTATAATAATTATCAATGTCTAATAATATTCATACAAGCTTTATAAGTCATTTATAAAAATTATAAATGCATTTATAAAATTATTTATCTTAGCTTATCATATGTTTTAAATTATGATAAGAGGTTTTAAGTCATTTATACAAGCTTAGAAATTAATTTATAAAATCTATTTTGAAATACTATTTTATATTAAATGAGAAATCACTTAATTAATTTTTTTATTTGGTGTCGATCATATAGAGATATGAGAAATAATATTATAATTTGATTTGTTAATGATTTTAAAATGTTTTTATTTTATGAGTAAGAAAATCAGTTTTAGAACCAGTTTTATCATTATCCAAACGACCTAAATATATTGCACAAACTAATTTATGGTAATTAAATTTGTGATTTATATAATATATATAATGCTTCATAAAATAATATTTAGGAATCAAGTATTTCTAAACTATATAAAATATTTCAAAAGTTTCAGTATTATATACCTTCAAAACTTAGGTAATTTTATTAAAAACGGAATCATGAATATTATATATAACTAATTTTAGTATAATTATCAATACAAAATATCAAAAAGTATTTAAAATAATCATCTTTATCCTTTTTAAAAAACAATCATTCTTAGAAAAATTATAATAAATATATTGTTACAAAATATTCAAACCCGCGAAATCGCGGGCATCCACCTAGTGTTCATTAACCACATGGTTTATTTTGAATGATTAGGATTATATTATTAGTTTCTAACTGGTTATTTAGATCGTATCTAACTGAAATTCAGAAAGACCAGAACATTATATAGGTGTAAACCGAACTAACCGGTTTATAGTCAAATCATTTTAGTTGTTATATTCTTCAATTGTTTAGATTTACATAAAAGAATCATTGGTTAGTAGTTAGTACTATATATCCTAAACTTTTCAGTGTAATATATTTTTTTTGGTTTGACTCACTAACATTGGACCGAGTTGGAGAGGATTGTAACCACAACTAGATTTTGATCCGCGCTTCAGAAACGCAGGATTGATTTCATAGTCCAAAATTATTTTTAAACAATTTCTAATTTTGTATAGTTAATAGATTTTAAAATTTCATGTACGTCATTTTCTTAAGTTTTTTTTAGGTGAGTAATTTTGTGGACCGTGAGAAGAATTCTTAATAGGCACTATGTTAGAGGTGGGCATTTGGATACATGTTTCGGTCTATTTGGAATTTGGTTTATTGATATAGAGATTTTATTCTTATTCGGGTATTTATAAACTTTGATTCATATTTGGTTTAGATATTTGTGAGTTTGGTTCGTGTACAAATATCCGTTTAAATTAAGTAAACAAAATAAAAAATCTAAATATAATTTTAAATCCTTAAAATCCAAAATAAAAATAGTATATGACATAAAATTTTGAATATTTAAAATCCTTAACATGAAATTGGTTCGTTTGGATATTAGATGGGAAACCAGTAGGTATTTAGTGTATTTTCCGTGTTTAAAATATTTTGACTATTTTAGATATTTATTTTCTACTTTTTTTTTATATTTTCAAGTATTTTTTAAAATATAAAATATTTTTGAGTATTTTATATATTTTGAATACTAAATAGAAATAATTCACTTGCAAAATCTACATTTTCTATTAAGCCGACCACTCTTCTGACCTCGACCGGTTATGAACCAAAGTTTGTTGTTTAAAAAAATGAATATATTTAAACATATAATTGTGATTTGAATATTTTTGAGCACTGAAAATATTTTGGTTTGAACCAAATTCGGTTATGCTCCTTCATATACCAAAGTTTTGGACCCGTTTGAATATTTTACCAGGTTCGATTAAAAATTGGTATAACTTTTTATTCAGTTCAGTTTTTCGGGTTTGAATATTTTTTCTCAGCCTAAACCATGTGGTTTTCTTAAATTAAATATTAGAAATTTGGATGAGATAAAATATTAGAGATGTCATTTTTAATTTTATCAAACCCGTAATTTTTAAATTTTACGAAGAAAATTTTACTTTATTGGGAATATATTGCATTTGCTAATAATATTGTAAATATAATTTTTTTTTTAATTTTCATAAAGTAGTCACTTTAGGTTTAATATATTTTGTTGATTCATAATTTTTTTACATAATAATATGTGTCCATATAAAATATTAAATTTTTAATATTCTATATTTAAATTAATATTCATATAAAATAATCTATTATTAAGATACAAATTCTATTTTGAAATAATATCCGTAGTATTATAAGTGAATATCTATACTATTATAAGAGAATAATTTTAAAAAGTCTACTTACAATTATGTCGATAACCTGTTCGCAGTATTAAGAGAACCATGCAACCAAGTAATGAGATCTAACACTACTAAAAGCCAAATATGCTAAATTATTAAGCTATCCACGTCATCAAAAATAATCATCCAATCAGCACATTTCGTTTTTACACATCAGACACAATTATGTATGTGCTTCAAGTTTTTTTTTAATTTATAGTGGGCTTCATTTTCTTTTCCACAAAATCTAAAAAAACCAAAATCAATCCGACAACGCTGCTTAACTTGAAACGTCTCTCCCAGTTTCCAAGTGACTAAGTTACTTATCGATTCAAATTCTCTCAGTATGTGCTTTTAAAAGTTCATCTTCCCCACCACCTCCTCAATCAATAAAGCTCTTCCTCTCAATATTGCATTCCGATCTCTGTAGGTAATATTGCAAAGTGAACATGCCGTAGTAAAGCGGCTGCAAAGGTTCGTTTTCATGTAATCATGGCCTTTCAGTTATTCAATTTTTTTCCTGATCAGTAGTTTCTAGGGATTAAACTTTTAACTTATTTTTCGATAAAGTATTAAACTTTTAACTCCTCTGTACAAAAGTTCTTCATCTGGAAACTGCGAAATCTGTTACAGGTTAGATGGGTAGAATCCTTTGATTGTTATTGTGATGTCGAAAGTATTTGACAATGGTTACGTGAACATACTAAACCTGTTGCGCTTATTCTCCTTTTTAATTTGATTATGATGGATTTTTCTTGGTTTTCCATTATTTTTTGTAGCTCAATTTTATGTGTAAATATTGACGCTGTCTTTTTATGATCTAAAGTGAAGATTCCCGTGAGACTTTCAAGAAAAAGCTTCCCAAGAACAAATCTGTTGCTGCTGTGAGTGTCTCCTTCTCACCTTCAAAGTTATTTTGTACCTTAGGTTCATCTTCAAAGGCATACTAACTTTAAATTTGTATGGATAAACAAGTTTGAAAAGCTTCTGGAGACAAGTAGAAATTCCTACAGATGTTGTATGTACTTTATCTCAGTTTTAATGTTCTAAACTAAATACAATACTTGAATTTCACAATAATTCTGGAGAAAGGACCTCATGTTGCTAAGGCTAAAAAGCGCAAGGGTTGACTACGAGAAGAACCTGAAACCTTGCAACAAAAAATTGGTAAACTATGTTTCAATCAAGTGTTTATTTATAGATAGGTCGTTCACCAATCACTGATTTGTTGTAATTTTAAAGAGGAAGATGAGAAATTCGACAAGTCAGTGCCAGAGGTTAATGGTGGAGATTACAATGAGGATGGAAGAGAGGGTTTGACATGCTCCTCCTTAATGCAAAGGTTTGTCTCTTCTAATTTACTTGGTGATAAATTCTAGATCTTTCAGTTCCTTCTCATAAGCTGATGAGCAGGTTTGTGTCCTATATTCCCTCAATGATATCTTTTGGCGTCGAGCCTAAGGTGATCGTAGCCACCAGCATTAATCCAAAATTCGTCGGAGGTAGCTATCTTGAACTTCATCTTTAAAAGAAGTTTACAGTTCCATAGTGATATGTAACCATCTTTGTTAATCTTCCAGGCCGTCTCTTACTGAATACAACCTCTGGCACTCATTTCTATTTCGACAAAGACAAACGCAAGTGAGACCTTCATCCGAGTAAGTCTTTCGATCGTCAATAAGAAATTTATATCTTATTTATTCAAAGACCACAATTAAAACACAAAATAAAAATTATATGTGTAGTTTGGGTGTTGGTGACGTGATCTGCTCCACAAGTTCCACCAAATATGAAGGTGTGAAGAAAATTGAAGTTGTGACGGTCTTTGAGCTTAACGCATACGTGGTTAACTCGACCCCACATGTTAAATCCCTAACTGTTTCTTCTAGCATATGTCTCATTACTAATGTCCCTCACTTCCTTGCATCACAGGTTACCGAATTTTGTGCACCGGAAAAGGTGAGTTGATTGAAACGGGCAGTGGCTGGTGCTACATATCCTGCTCTAATGGGATCTCTTCCTGCATGTAGTGTGACTTAACCTCTGTTGGTGTTGTCAGGTAAGCAGACCATTAACTACATTTTGTGTACATCGCACAAACCATTTAAGCCAACCAACATATCCTGCTAAGACATTTGCAACATTTAAAACTTGAAGATATCGTGTGGAGCTGTGCATTTTAGATGGTACAGAGTCTGCAGTGTTTGTTGTTTTCTATGCCCAAATTTCATGGTTGACTAATGTGCGTGCGGCGGAAATCAGTGAACTTATGGTATGCTTGAGTGGCCACATCTTATCGCCTAGACTTTATTTATCAAGAAACATGCCTTGACAGACATTTTATTTCTGCAGGGTGTTGGTGTGGGAGACTGTAGGGGCCGAGGTTCCACAATTTCTGCAAAATATTGTTGGCAGAACGTTCACTTTCCAGTTGGAGCTAACTGAGTTAGCATCAGACCTTCACTGTTACACGTATCTTTGACCGCATCAGCGTCCCCTCACAGCAACATTTGCGATTCATGTAAATCATATTTTGAAATTTATACTCCTCCTTACATACATGAAGCGTTGTACTTCATAAAGAAAATCATTCACAGGGTGGGCACAACTATCCTGATGACGATTTGCATGGTGACGATATAAGTTTCCTGCAATTGCCTGAAGCAGAGGATGTCTGAGAAGATCAGAAGCCTACATAGAAGAAGAAGAGAAAATGTTACTTGCTCTTCAGGTTTGTACAACAGCTCAAAAGCTTAAATGATCAGAGTTGTGCATATGCTTGGTCTGAGTTCTGGATTTTCCTGAGCATGCTTTGCCACTGACCAGAACATTTTACGTAATGACCTCCACATGAACCCCAGGGGTCCATCTGCAGCAGAACAGCAAGTGGTGAGCTCAATTCTGTCAGGATCATTGCAGAGGAACAACAGCTTCCAGGAGCTGGTTGCCCACTCAAGAAGGCTCGCACAGAGTAGTTACTCAAGTGATCTACCTTATAACCCTTCTATTTCTTAGAAGCTTAAGTTCACATTATATTTTTTTTCGTCGCAGGAGCTGTTATAAAGTTACCGATCACGTTTTTTATAGCTTCAGTTCTAGAAATATAAAAAATATTTATTTCACTTTAGACTATAACAAACAAACTTAAAAAAATATAAGACATTAAAAATTCTTCCTAAAGCATCCCTACAATTCAACTTTCTAGATCCCCAACAGCATCATACTAATATTTTTTTTTACCAACATCGTACTAATACTAGCACGTAAAAAATGATCCAAACAAACAAAAACACCAAAACAGCCAACACAAAAAAAATTAAAGGATTGAACTATTTCTTTTGGTTTAGTCTTTGAAGAAATTTTTGTTTTACAGAAAGTATTTGTATAAGGTTAGATTCATCTTAATTTTCAAATTATTAATGGTTACACTACATTTAAGTTATTTTGGTTAAATACGATTTGGTTCATTCTAATTTTTTTGAAATAAATTATATGATATAATGTGGTATGAAAATCAAGTAAACTTCAATTTAAAATATTGTCAATTAAGACAAAGTTCAACAAATTCTAAAATAATTTACAAAAGATAATTAATAAAATCTTAAAAATAATTAAAACTTCATTTTTTTGTTAAATAAAATATACAAATTATCATCTATGGCTTTATTGAAACGATTTATATAGTACTTTAAAATATATTTTTATAATTTTATTACATTACATTATATTTTCAATTTATTTATCTTGGAAATGGATTAATTAATATCGTGTGAAATAATTAGTGTAAATATTAAAATTTGAAACTCTTAGAAAAATGTATCAGTTGTTTTAAGTGAAATAAAAATCAAAAGAACAAATATAAATCATTACATTTTCCTTAATTTTTTTATTTAATAGTTTTATGTACACTAAAAATTTATTAGTGATTCTTTCAACTCGAACCAACAAATTTTAATAAAATTTACAATATAATTTTAAATTAAAAAATATATTTATCATTTTTAAATGTTTTATAAAATTGAAATATTAAATACTTTTATTGTAAACTCACCCGCCCGTAGGGCGGGCCAACCCTAGTATTTATAATGTAGCACTAAACATGATGGATACGAAGAGGTATTATCTTTTTGTTCAAATAACTATTGGATGAGATCTATGAGATTCAAATATTAGTACAAACATGGTTCGGTTCATTGATATAAGATAGGTCATATAAATGTTAATAGTGCACTACGAATAATAAGGCAAGTGGAGTCAATCACATTCCATAAATGTAGGAGAGTATATGTATTGAATAATGTAATTATAAACTTTGGTTGTATTTAATAGGTTGGACTAAAAAATGAAAAGATCCAAACAACTTTTATAGGTAGATTTTTTATGACTTATTCTCTTTTAATAGTATTGATTGATTTATTTTATTAAACCGGTCTGACTCAATAATATTGGACACATTTCGTGTCTTCAAAAAAAATTAATGTCTCATATATAATGTATATATAAGATAGCTCACGTAAATGTTAAGATTTTGATTAGACAACTGTTCTAAATTAAATTAATAATTAATCATTTGTGTTAAATTCAATGGCATGAATAATTTTTGAAGAAAACTCAGGGCTAAATACAAAATTTACTCTTGCTTTAATAATATAGATTTTAATTTGGTTGTGGAAGGGAATCAAACCAAAGTTAGAGCAATCACTTATACATCCTTAAACCATTGTGCCATAACAGACTAAATTATCGTGTTCTGTATTATTTCATATTTGTATAAATAAATATATTTTAATTTCCTGATAAATATTTTATTTTTATGTTTTCTTCTTTCTTCTCGTTCTCTTCGTTACCCCAACAAAACGGCCAATCAATCAATACTATTAAAACATAAGCACAAAATTGGACCCAAATGTTTCTTAAAATCTATACATTATAATTAATATAATTACAAAACTATTCTTGAGATTAAGAAACTAATATTTATGGCAAGACACTAAATGAGTGACTATTAGTAGTTGATTTTATAGGGTAACAATTTTTATGGTAAGACTTTAAACTATCCTAATTTGATACCACATATCTTTATATAGAAAAACGTTAATACAATTTTCCTACGTTATTTATAAATTTCAAATTGGTCAATGACGGTGTTTGCTTAAATCATTGTACATAACATACTATTTTATAAATCACGAGTCAAAAAATATTATTAATAAATTTTAAAACATTCAAAATGATTTTTTTTTACCAATGTGAAATAAGCTAAAAAGATGGACTAATTTATTTCATATTTAAATCCTTTAAAAATAAAATATTTATTTTATTTTGCATATAAATAAAATTATGCATATATTTTATTTAAATGAATATTTTTTTAAACTAATTGGTAAATAATGATCTCATGTTATAATACGGGTTGTAACCTACTATAATGATAGTGTTTCAAAAAAAAAAAAAACCTACTATAGTGATAAATATATTTTTAAATATAGAGGGTAAAAATTCTATACAAGATTTTTTTAAAAAATATTTAAAACTTATTGAATATGACATGTACAAAAACTGAAATATAAATTATATATTTTAAAATCAGGTATTTAGTAAATCTTAATTTAACAACTCATATTTATATATCTGTTTGAAATAGCAATAACCAAATACTTGTGAATATTTATCTATGTCCTATAATATTACGTTTCTTTATACTTAAGACCACCTCCATCAAGCCGTTCTCAGATGGATTTAGGAATAAAAGTGAAAAAAAAAATGAAAAAGCCCAAAATAAAGAAGAACCGGTGCTTATGGGCTTTTTAGAGGTGGTAAGAGACCCTTACGTGTCAGGTGCGTGTTGGTCCTCCTGTGTTTGTCTCTCTCTTCTTCTCCTTTCTCCTTCGTGAAATAATTTTTTTTTTCTTCCTCCAATTTCGATCTCCATCTTCTCTGTGATTTTGATTAATGCTTCCTCCAATTTCGTTCACCACAAATTATATTGGGAAATCAGATAAAATCACAGAAAATTGAGAGTAAACCTTAGAAGAAGTGAAATCAAATTTTTTTTTTCAAAAGAAGTATTAGATAAAGATAGTATTTATCTAGTATATATGTTAGAGATAAATATAGATTGAGTTGTGATAAGCTTGACGTCCGATAAGTCAGCTATCGACACTTTGTATAAATATCTTTGTAAAGTCATGAATAAGGGAAACACGTTTACTAATATTCACTTGGTATCAGAGCTAAGATCAATCAAACAATGAGTGATTCTAGTGATAATTCGAAGGCTTTGGTTGGGAAACTGGGAGATATGGTTAAAATGTCACCATACACGTTGTTCTCATCGGATAATCCAGGTTCGATGATTACATCTGTTCATCTGAAGGGGGAAAATTACAATGAGTGGTCGATGGAGATGTTGAATGCACTCCGTGCCAAGAAGAAGAGTGGGTTCATTGATGGATCTCTCCCACAACCTACAGAAGGTGATGAGAATTTGGAAGCTTGGTTGAGTGTGAACTCGATGATTGTGGGCTGGATCCGTACGTCCATAGAACCTCGTGTCCGGTCTACCATAACGTTCATCACTAATGCGCAGAAGCTCTGGGAAAACCTGAAACAGAGGTTTGCGGTAGGCAATAAAGTGAGAATTCATCAACTCATGGAACAATTAGCCTCTTGTCGACAAAATGGAGAACAGGTTATTGATTACTTTGGTAGGCTGTCTATAAAGTGGGAGGAGATGCAGACATACAGGCCCTCACCACCGTGTACGTGTTCAGCAGCAAGAATTTATGAGAAGGAGCGAGAAGATGAGAGAGTTCATCAATTTATTATGGGTCTTGATGACTCAAGATTTGGAAATGTGGTAGAGTTCTATCATTGAAGCAGATGAATTACCTGATATAGGTAAGGTATATGCTAAAGTTATAAGGGAAGAAGCTCGTTTGGAGTCTGCCAAGACGAGAGAATTGAAGCCTGATGCTGTTGGTTTTACGACACGTCGGGATACTGCGACTGGAGAAGAGCAAGTTGGCGGAGGTTCTCGACGTGATACGCGTGACGTATCTTCTCAGGGAAATAAAGTTGAATTCCTGAGCGGCAGAAATCGGGATCGAGTGTGTTCTCATTGTGGCAAGACAGGCCATGAGAAGAGCACATGCTGACAAATAATTGGCTATCCGGAGTGGATGACTGAGAGAGGAGGAGGTCGTGGTGGTCGCGGGTTCAGCAGAGGAAATGGTCGTGGCTCAGGCGCAGGACGTGGGAGAGGCGCAACAGCTAATACGGCTCATGCAACTTCACCGCATGTTTCAACCATCTCTGATCTCACTCCAGAACAACTAAAGGCTATTACTCAGATCATTCAAGACAGACAGGGTGGCTCTGCAGATAAGTTGTCTGGTAAGAATCTTGGAGAAGTAATAATTGATACAGGTGCTTCGCACCACATGACTGGTGATGTCGCATTGCTGGTAAACGTGAAGGAGACGACTCCGTATAACGTTGGCTTTGCCGACGGCAGTGTAATTAAGTCGTCGAGTATGGGAACAATGGTTTTGTCTGATCGACTGTTGCTACAAGACGTTCTTTATGTTCCAGACTTAAATTGTTCATTAATTTCAGTCTCAAAGTTACTTAAGCACATGAACTGTTTTGCGTTGTTTACTGATGCGATTTGTCTTCTACAGGACCGTTCTACGAAGACTATGATTGGAGCCGGTGAGGAATGTGATGGGGTGTACTATTTCAGAGATGTCAAGTCAGCTCGGGTCAACAAAACTACTAAGAATGTCGATCATCTGCTGTGGCATCGAAGACTAGGACATCCTGCGTTTTCTGTGCTTTGTGATTTACCTATGTTTTCTGGTGTTGGTAATAATGCTAGCCCTAGTCTTTGTGACGTGTGTTATAGGGCTAAGCAAACTAGAGATTCTTTTCCTGATAGTTTGAATAAAGCAGAAGTTTGTTTTGGTTTAATCCATGTTGATGTGTGGGGACCATACAGAGTGCCTTCTTCTAATGGGGCAGTATATTTTCTTACTATAGTGGATGACTTCTCTCGAGCAACTTGGACGTATCTTTTGCTTGCGAAGTCGGAGGTTCGAACAGTATTACAGAACTTCTGTGCGTATGCTGAGAGACAGTTTAACAAACCTGTCAAAATGGTGAGAAGTGATAATGGCAGTGCGTTTATGTGCTTGAGCTCGTTCTTTAACGAGAAAGGAATCATACATCAGACATCGTGTGTTGCGACTCCACAACAAAATGGACGAGTGGAGAGGAAACACAGACATATTTTGAACGTGGTGCGAGCTTTATTGTTCCAAGCAGGACTGCCAGTTCGGTTCTGGGGTGAGGCGATATCAACCGCAACTCACTTGATTAACCTGACCCCAACAAAAATTCTTCAAGGGCTTACACCACATGAAGTGTTGTTCGGACACAAGCCCTCATATGAGCATCTCCGAGTCTTTGGTGCTTCTTGTTATGTCCATCGCAACGCGAGAGACAAGGACAAGTTCGGGACTAGAAGCAGACATTGCATATTTGTTGGTTATCCTTTTGCAAAGAAAGGATGGAGAGTGTATGACATAGATAAAAACGAGTTCTTTGTCTCGAGAGATGTAGTTTTCGAGGAAGATGTGTTTCCAATGGCTAAAGAGGGAGTAGTTCGTACGATTGAACATGAAGGACTAATATCGTCTGATGATGACTGGCATATTGTCGAAGTTGCATAGGACAGGGGGAGTACACATGAAGTGCCTCTCAATGGAGATATTGGAGTGGATATTGTCTCTGAAGAGAAAGAGAATAGTGAGCAAGATCATGTAGATGCTGAGAGCGCACATGAAGAGGTAGTTGTGGATACAACGCCAGTTACTGAGGCAGTGGAGAATAGACCAACAACGCCAGAACTAGGCAGAGGGCAGAGAGATAAACAGAAACCCGCAAAGTTTAATGATTACGTGCTGTACAATGCAAGAATGTTGCAAGATCCAGACCCCCATCACACACTCATCGCGGCTTCCAACGAGTCTAGTACGGTCCAAGGTACGCCATATCCACTTGATAATTTTGTATCTGACTTAAACTTCTCACCTGCGCATCAAGCTTTCTTAGCAGCAGTGACAAAAGAAGTCGAACCAAGGAACTTCAAGGAGGCAGTTCAGTATGAGATTTGGAGGAATTCAATGAAAAGTGAGATCAAAGCATTTGAAATAAATAAGACCTACAGCATTGTGGATTTGCCGCCTGGGAAGACTGCCATTGGGAATATGTGGATCTTTAAATATAAATATAATGCAGACGGAACTGTCGAGAGACCTAAGTCACGGTTGGTAGCATTGGGTAATCGACAGGTTGAGGGTGAGGACTATGATGAAACCTTTGCCCCAGTAGCCAAGATGACTACAATACGAGGATTGTTGCGTGTTGTTGCCGGGAAAGGCTGGATAGTACATAAAATGGATGTACATAATGCTTTTCTCCAGGGTTTTCATCATCCTGATCCACGGAAGGTTTGTAGATTACATAAGGCTGTCTATGGTCTGAAACAAGCGCCTAGATGTTGGTTTGCAAAGTTGACAAATGCGCTTAAGAAGTATGGGTTTCATCATTCTTATTCAGACTATTCATTGTTTACGTATGAGAAGAATGGTTTGGAGTTGAAGGTTCTGATATATGTCGATGATCTTATTGTGTGTGGCAATGATATGGAGTTGGTTGCTAAATTTAAAGAGTATCTTGGACGTTGCTTTCGTATGAAGGATCTAGGGAAGCTCAAGTATTTCCTAGGGATTGAAGTTGGAAGAGGAGAGGAAGGTTTTATGCTTACACAGCGTAAATATGCACTTGATATTATTGAAGAGACGGGTCTACTTGGTGCCAAACCAGTGGCGACACCAATGGAACAAAGACATCAGTTGGGAACTGACAAAAGTGCATTTCTGAAAGATGCAAGGAAGTATAGACGTTTGGTAGGGCGCTTGATATACTTGGCTGTGACAAGACCAGATCTTACCTATGCTGTCCATATCTTGTCGCAGTTCATGCAGACGCCGAGAGAGAATCAGTGGGAGGCTGCTTTGCGAGTGGTTTGATACTTAAAAGGGACGGTTGGTCAAGGAATTCTGCTGACTTCTAGTTCTGATTTCAGCATCTCGGTGTATTGTGATGCTGACTGGAACTCGTGTCCTACTAGCCGCAGATCAGTAAGTTCTTTTGTTACTCTTGTTGGAGGGTCTCCTATCTCTTGGAAGACTGAAAAACAAGATGTGGTGTCGCACTCTTCAGCCGAATCCGAATATAGATCCATGTCTGAGGCAACGAGAGAGATCAAATGGCTTGTAAGGTTGGCAAAAGACTTGGGTTTTGAACCTAAAGGAGCCGTTAAGCTGTATTGTGACAGCAAATCCGCCATATATATAGCAGCTAATCCGGTATTCCATGAGCGAACTAAACACTTTGAATCTGATTTTCATAACATCAGGAATGCGATAAAGGCTGGCCTAATCTCTACAGTTCATGTTCGCACCAATGAGCAGCTAGCGGATGTACTAACCAAAGCACTTGGGAGAGTTCAGTTTGAGAATCTATTGTTCAAGTTGGGTGTTCGAAATCTTCACACTTCCAACTTGAGGGAGAGTATTAGATAAAGATAGTATTTATCTAGTATATATGTTAGAGATAAATATGGATTGAGTTGTGATAAGCTTGACGTCCGATAAGTCAGCTATCGACACTTTGTATAAATATCTTTGTAAAGTCATGAATAAGGGAAACACGTTTACTAATATTCACGCAAATAAAGAAAATATCTGAAGATGGCGAAGAAGAAGTGTGAGCTATGTGACGGTATAGCCGCTGCTTCTCCTCGCCGATCCATAGCCACCACCACCGCGAGACCCGTTGGCTTCCATTGCGCTGCCAATCCCGCTTCGTCTTCTTCCGTTATCCATCGCTGTTTCAGCTCTGAATCAGGTGGTATATTGTTGTTCTCTTTTACCATTGAATCTGTGCAAGAGCGTGGTGAATGACTGTTATTACCCTTTTACTTTGCAGCGGAGACAATAGCGAAGAAGAAGGTGGAGGATGTTATGCCCACTGCAACTGGACACGAGAAGGAGGAGCTTGAAGCTGAACTTGAGGTGATTCCTTGTGTTTTTTTTCTCTGTATGAGTATGACAATGTGATACAAAAAAGCTTTTACTGATCAACTTCACCTGTGAATAAATCAGATTTTGATTTTGTCATTGTTTTCTTGGATGTAGGGGAGGAGGCTGCTTAACATTGACTTTCCTGAAGGTCCCTTCAGAACAAGGAGCAGCTAAAATTGGTGCGGGAGGAGATTCGTGTTTGGTCTCTGTTCCACCATACTAATCTGCTTCCTCTTCTTGACCATGCCATTATTTCTGTTAAGGTAAGTGTAAGCGTACGACTCTGAAACTTACATGGCTGATGTTTTTTTTTAAATGTTTTTACTTGTTTTTTTTTTTCTTGGGGGTGTTCACTTTGGCTCTGGCTTTTGTCGTTGGATTGACATGTGCCTTCACCAATGGTAAAATATCATTCCCTTTGTTGTTCAATTACATTGATTCTGTTTTGCATTACGTATAGTGTATGTTTCTGTGTGTTGGAACACGAAAAGTGATTCTAGAGTCAGCGATCTTGACAACGGTTGTGGTGCTTTCCCTCACCGTGTACACCTTCTGGGCTGCTAAGAGAGGATATGACTTCAACTTCCTCGGACCATTCTTGTTCGGTGCTCTCATCGTGCTCATTGTCTTTGCCATGATACAGGTAACGCCACTTATTCCAAACTCTATGCCATAAGAATTCCAGAGAGTGAGAGAGTTTTAATCTTAGCTAGTGAAATGTAGTAGCGTTTTGGTTGTATTTTCAGCTACAAGTAAGAAACTTGCACCTCGTGCAACTAATCGGTTTTCATCAATAATTGAAAAAAATATATAAAGAACCTCAAACGAGATCTCCCATTAGACCTTCACAAAACTAATTACAGTAAAACCTCTATAAATTAATAATGTTGGGACTATACCAAAACTATAATTTTTTTATTAATTTATAGTGAGACTATAAAATTATATTATTTTATAAAGATTTTTAGCGTATATTAATTTATAAATTATTAATTTAAAGATATTATACTGTAATTAACAGGGGTTCTTAATTTCATAAAGTACACACTTAATATCTTTCTCTATACTCTGTAGTTCTTGTCATTTTTACCAATTTCTTTTAGTATGTAATGAAATGATAAATTTGAAGATAAATGATTTCCTTTGCTTGCTATTCGAATCACAGATACGCTTGAGCTATATATTTCAGCTCTGGCGACAAAAATACATTAAGTTGAAAGATTCTTCTCCTCTGCCAAAAAAACTGAAATATATAAGAGATACAAAGTACTCATACCAAGTAAATAAATCCATATAGCACGTTGAATTGATGGACTATATATGTATAGGTGGTCACCAATACTAGAAGCTCGTTTACTAGAAATGATGATAACTATAGGGGTGGGCACTTTACCCGATATCCGAAGTGGCACCCGAACCCGATCCGAAAAACCCGAACCGAAATAGCAAAATACCCGAACGGGTATTGAATAAGGAGAGATTGGATACCCGAACCCGAACGGATAATACTCGAACCCGAATGGATATCCGAAAATAACCGAACATATGTATAATTAACCTTATATTTCTAGTTTACATCTCTCATTTTATATAAAATATTTATATTGATACTACACATACTTTAAGTTCATATGATATACATACAATTACGGAAAAAATGATTTGTTACTCACTTAAAATGCATGTCAAGTTTTTTATTTCAAAAATTAACAAAAAGTTACATCCAAAATTAAAAAAAAAAACTAAATTAATGTCTTTTTAGTTTTAAAATGTTATGTCCAAATCTATTAACCATTCAATCTATTAAAAATAAAAAATTAGTTAATTGAAAGTTATATTTTTAAATACAAGAAACTTGAGAAATGAAAATTTTAGTTTTTTTTTTCAAAATCTAAATATCCGAACCGGATCCGAAATAACCGAATCCGAACTAAAAATACCCGAACCCGACCCGAAGTACAGAAATACCCGAACGGGTTCTACACCTCTATACCGAAATACCCGAAAATCCGAAATACCCGACCCGAACCCGAACGGATACCCAAACGCCCACCCCTAGATAACTAAATAAAAACATTGGATTACTCATATCCGCAAGACTTGTAAAGAGTGGCATCGATCATGTTACTCCCCGCGTCTTGATCTTCTTGATTTCTCTACACTTTTAGCTACACTTTCCAATCAATAGATTATTTATTTGACATGGAATAGAACAATCGCCTAACATCAACAACAACACAGCACGGAGGGGGAGGAAGAGAGAGAGAGAGAGTATCTCTATCCTATGTTTATTAAGGGTGTGACTAGTTCAAACGCTGCGGTTGCGGTTGCGAGAGTTTGCGGATGGTTACAGTTTCTAGCGGTTTTAAGAGATTTGTACGACTGATTATGCAGTTAGAAATTGGTGCGTTTGTGTGATATTTATAACTGGTTAACTACCAAACGCACCAGCGGTTAAATAATAAATTAACAATATTTACATTTAATATAATTATAAAAATATCAAAAATCATAATATTATAATAAATATAAAAATATATTTAGACAGTTATAGTTTAAATTTTTTAAAAATTATAGAAAATATTTTATTTAAAAATTTTATAATATTAGTTAAAATATAATAGATATATTTTACTAACTTTTATAATTTTAATTTAAAATTTATATTGAATATTTTATTTTTTTATTTATATTGTTTAAAAAAAAAAAATGTATCCTCCCGCAAACGCTAACTGGAACCAGCTTTTGAATTTATGAGGTTTAAAGCAGTTTGAATCAGTTTAGAGCGGTTTGAGTGATTGTTGCAAAATACCAACAATCGCTACCAACCGCAAAAACTACGTTTGAAGGTGGTAACAAGGAAACCAGTCATATCCAAAATAGAATAAAACAAAACAAGATAATGTCTCATTTAAATTTTGAAATTGAACTATACTATATGACAAATTCATATATAGTATAGATTTAAAACCTAATTTATAGAATATAATACATAATTTAAAAAATATATGCTTATTTAAAAAAATTTTAAAAATTTCAAAACAGATTACGTCTAGAAAAAATCTATGTTTTTATTATGTGAAATTTAAAACTGAATAATTGTTTTACCAAAAACTAAAAGCAATTAAAATTATAAGGGGTAACATATGTATAATTTACAAATGAACAAAATTTAGCACAACACACACGCATACATAGGGGTGCAAATGTGATTAATACATACTATAGGGTGTATCTTTAACACCTAAGTTGTTATGTACATTTGATGAATTATTATTTTTTGTGTGTCATTAAGATCAAATTTCCCAGTAAATAATGAAGATCGAAGACGTGTGCAAAATAATTTGTAAAGTTTGGTTTCTTTGTATTTTGATAGCTAGGTTTGGTTTAATAATTTGTTGTTTACATTATGGCTACAATTAAACCACGTGTATATTTGAAATACATGGAATTTTATAATTTTTAGGAATAAATAAGTATTAGATAAATGTTAAATAATGGTTTTTTTAAAATGTTTGAGAAAAAGCAGATATTTTATAATTTTTCTAAAACAGTCTAAATAAAAAAATGGATAAAAAAATCATGACTTTTTTTATTTTTAATAGTTAAAGTAGAAGAATGACGATAAAAAAAAAGTTAAAGTCGAAGAAAATGAGATATTAATCTGTTATTATAGTTTTATCATTTTCTTCGACTTCAACTTTTTTTATTTTTACAGCAAAAGAATTAGGTCATATGAAATGCGTTTCTTAGGATTTTAGTTACACATGCGCAGATTTGGTTAAAATGTATAAACGCGATTTACGATCTAATTTAGTTTTTTTTTTGGTGAAAGTTCATCAAATCCATCAAAATCATAAATGAAGTAAATCATTTTGATCTTTCAAGTATTTCTTGTAAACTTTGACAAAAGTAAGATTTTTTTGCCTATAGTTCTTTTTCAAGTCAAAAATCAACCATGATAATACTCCAATTAAATTATAAATTACTTTTATTAAAGAAAGTCGAACTAATGGTTTTAGAGACTTCAAAATACCATCCACTTAGAGCTGGGTTGCGGGTCAAACCCGCCCCGCTGACCCGCCAACCCGCAGGTAAACTGATTTTTTTTACTTAAAAAATTTGACCCGCTTGACCCGCAAGAAGAAAATATGAAATCCGCACCCGCCCCGCTAAAATCCGCGGGTGATCCGCTAGACCCGCGGATAATATTAATAATATTAAAAATTATTAATTTAAATATTTTTTATTAAAATAACAATAAAATTTAATATTTTAAATATTTTTTATTAAAAATAACAATAAAATTTAATATTTTAAATATTTTTTATTAAAAATAATAAATATTAATCTATTTATAATTAAAATTAAATTATTTTTAAAAAAATTTCTATTTAAAAATAATATTTTCAAAAAAAATCTTTTTTTTTTAGTTTTTGCGGGTTGGCTGACCCGCACCCGCCCCGCATAAAAATCACTCAACCCGCACCCGCACCCACGAACCAAAATTTTCAAATTACTCGATCCGCACCCGCCCCGCAGCGGGTCAAATGGGGCGGGGCCCGCGGATAATGATTCATATTCCCAGCACTACATTTTTTTTTTTTTTCCACTGGAATTTTATTGAATGGGTTTAAACCCAACAAAGGCAAAAGCCCAAAGTTTACAAACAAAAGGCCAACAGAACTGGCCAAAGATAAAACCCAACACACGGGCCGTAGCGAAAACTACCATATGGGCCAAAGCCCAAACAAGGAGAACCCGTTGAGGAAGAAGAGACACGTCCATACCACGCGTCCGATCGCCCAGCGATCAATGAACACGCGTCAAAACGCGTACCATCTGCTTCCACCGGAGCCAGAGAAGGTCACGACGGAGCTCTGCCGACGGCGGAATCAAAGCGACAGAAACCGATCAACCAGAGCGGTTTACACGAGGCTCGAACCGAGGAGACAGATTCCCAGCACTACATCCACTTGATAACTTTTGTTTCTCTATTTATTATATTTCAAAATGCTATTGCCTTTTATTTCATATCTATTTCATGATACAAACGAAAACAGACAAAACTGGAGAGTAGAAGCGTGGGGCGGCTCGTCGTGTTCGTGGCACGATATTTGAAGAGTCGTATTGATCTTGAGTTCTGCGTTGACCCTTTATGTAGAAAATTAAAATACAAAAGAGATAAATTAGTCAACGTCAACTTTACCTAAAAGTGAAATTTATAAGAATGCAGTGGTCAACCACGGATCGATAGCCACATAACCAAATACATATATGTTTTGATTGTGCTTAATTTATGTGCATTTAGCGTGTCAAATGATTATATATTTCGAGTTTATTACTATTTACTTTTTTCTTAATTTAAAGATAATTACAAATTTGTAAATCTTTTCTCAGCTAACAATCAAAAGTTCACTTTGTATGTTCTGTTAAACAACAAAAAGAATTGATACAAATTTTAATATTTACACTAAAAAAAAGTTTAAGAACCAAAAGATATTACAGTAAAATTTTTATAAATTAATAACTTTTACAGAAATTAGTCCACTATAAAATAAAATATAATCTAATATAATAATAAGATAACAATTTTTATTTTTATGTAATTATATTGTCACAATATAAACATAATTTAATATTCAATATATGTATTTATATAAATATTTTACTGTTTATTATTTCTTTAGAGTGATTTTATTTTTAACTTTTTAAATTCTTTAGAATATTTTGATGTTATTTTTTCCTTACATACGAAAAATGCTACATTTAAGACACCAAATAATCAAATAAAATAACCAGTATCTGTAAAATTCATTCTCTGTATATATTCTAAAAATCAATTTTGTTCTTATTTTTACATAACAACATATTTCAAAATATATAAGATTGAAAATAATATATAAATTAATAAATATTATAATCTTAACATTCTTAATTTGTAGATTTTTTTTACTGTATTCAATGTTTATTTTATATAATTTGCAATGTATCTACAAATAAAATGTTGTGGGTTTACTCTGACATTATTACAATCCCAAATAAATTCGGGTTTCAAAATAAATATAAGATGTAGTGCACAGCTGTACACGCATTAGAGATTATAATTGTCATATTTAGGTCTTAACACCAAACAAATGAACTTTTTGTATATGCTCTATCGGTTGATCCGGTTTTTTGTATATGCTTTATCGGTTGATCCGGTCGGTCCCGACAAAAACGCATTTATTACTATAAAGTGGACTGGTTTGAAAGTGTACTACACTGCTTGATCTGAATCTAGAATACCCTGTGATTAATGCCAGAAAGTGAACCTATCATCTGTTACGCTATGCTATGTAAATTATTTTGGTCAAAACCCAAATCCAGACTGATAAACTAGTGATAATTTAGTTTACAAGAAGTACATGAATCTTTGATGATCTGTTCGGAGATTGCATTGGGTTCTTGCTGTATAGTTTGATATGAAACTAATTTTTCTATTAAAAAAATACTGCACACATGCGACATCCATCATAAAATTGGAATGGAAAAAGAAAACGGGAACTAGTAAAAATTATAATATTAAAGCATTGGAATTGAAAACAATTGTGTTGTATTAATCTCTGTTGTTCTTTTTGACCTTCCTTATTAATTATTTTTATTCTAATAAAAAAAGTTTTATCGCATCTTCATTTTTTTCTGACGTAAATAATCCCTTCAACCGGAGTCAGAGGGTACTATATTTTTACTTTCTAAGTCGTCGGCCTTTTCTTTCTCATGTCTGTCTTGTTCGAGCTATGGGTTTTTCTCGCCGCCTTTGTTCTCTCTTTAATCAACGACAACTCATGCACAAAAGCGCCGATTTGAGCAAGAGGCTGTTGTCGGGGTTGATGGTGCTGTCTGGTTTGTTGCTGCATATTTTCCACTCATTTGGTGGTACAAGAGCGGAGATGAGGAGCGGGCTTAGGATAGGCGTCAACCCTTTATCTAGCTTTCTCAAATCGTTCAACCAAGCTTCAGTTTTTTTGCGGATTTAGAGTTTCGACATCGATTGTGGTGGTGTGTGGAGCCCTGACGAGATTTATACTCCATGTATCTGCTGTGGCGTCTCTCCCTTGTGTCTCTTGTGCGGTATGTGCCTATTGACAAGGTGTTTGAATTTTGGTTTCTTGCTCTCAATCAGTGTCACTTACTGTTAAGATTTGGGAGGTCATGTGGTTGGTTCTCAGCCACAAGGGCATGTGAGAAGTTATCCTCTCTCAGAGTAGTCGCACAAGCTTAGGTAGCTTCTGTGGCATCCCGAGACTGCATCCACATCGCCTTAGTGGTCTCTGTCTCTCAGTATCAGGTTCTTGGCTGTGGAAACTCGTTCTCTCTCTTCTTTAATAAAATTTTTCGTTTAGCCTATGCTCTGTGTATGTCTTTGCGTTAGTTGTTTTTCTAGCTTATAAATTTATTGGGTTAGTTAGTTTATCTTCAAGAGATGTGATTGGGAATACACCGAAACGACCAAATTCGGTCTTTCATTTACAACTTTCAATCAACGGCATCAATTAGCTCTCTCATGTAATCTCTCTCTTCAATTAAGGTGCAAGTGCGTTTGGGATATCGATCTGTCCATATCGTGTCCGCTGAATTTTTTCATTTATTGCTGTTATTGGGATTTAAATTTATGCATACGTGTTTTTATTACCTATGTACCTCTATCCAAAATTGAAAACTGGTAAAATAACTTAAACCTTTTTACCAAAAAAAAACTAAAATAAAAAGGAAAAAAATTTGTCAGCTATACGAAGTATACTCTAATATGGTGAAAACCATCCAAAGTATTAGAATATGTCAATAACTACATCATGTTTATGTTAATACATGTCACATATACGAACTTAAATATAATATGGTGGCAACATCATAATCTGGTTTAATTGAACTTAGAATTAGTTATTGGGATCATTCTGTAAATTTATAAACATGCACCTCTATTAATAAAATCCGACCCAAACCCATAAACCGACCCGACATAACTATTATTTACCCAATCGATTTAGTTAGGGTTCTAAAGGAAAAAATAGGGGTTTCGAAAAGAAAGAGATTGAGAGAGATTAGAAAGACAGAGAGAGCCTCTTTCTTCGATTGACACTCTAACTTCGATTAAATCCAAGTAAACAATTAAGGATTCACAGTTGATTACTCATCATGTTCTTTGATTCAGCAGTCTGTCTTTGTCTCTCGAGTCTGAAATCGATTCTCTTTCTCTGTCTTTGTTACCTCATCGTGACCCTGGAATTGACTCTCTCTATGTCTATATTATGAAGAAATTGAATCTCTATATGTCCTCTCAAATCTCTTCCGGTCTCTCTTTTCGAAATCCCTAATTTTTCCTTTAGAACCCTAACTAAATTTGATTTGGGGAAGAATAGTTATGTCGGTTTTATGGTTGGGTCGGGTCAGGGTTTGTTATTAGGGTTTAGGTTTATAAAATTACATAATGATTCCAATAACTAAGTTTAAAATCAATTAAACCTGATTATGATGTTGTCACCATATTAAATTTAACTTTGTATATGTGGCATGTATTAACATTTCGCCACCTTATAAGGCATGGAGGAAAGTGCACCCACGATTATTTTAAAAAATTAAATTTTGTGTGTAAAACCCTTAAAAATTAATTGCCTTAGGTGGTAAAAGGAAGCTTGTGCATCCATTCATTCCTGAACTTTCTCATTAGCATTTTTGTTTTTTATTAACAATTGTGCACCCATTAGATAAATGTTCTAGATTCACCCATGTGTATTAGCATAAACATAGTGAAATTATTGACATATTCTAATACTTTAGATTTGGATGGTTTTCACCGTATTATCAAATTAGAATATACTCCGTGTAACTGGCCAATTTTTTTCCAAAAAAAAAATAATATATTTCTTCTTCTCTTTTCTTATGAGGAGACTGTTCATTTTTCTTATGGTGTTGACGGCGGCTCTCACCGGGTTTGTCCCGGTTTCATCTGACCGGCGTTTCAGCTCTTCCCATTTGCAATTGACTCTCCTTCCTCGGTTTCGATCTTCGTTCCTTGAGGGATGATTGAAGACGATTGATTTTATTGGAAACGTGAGTCTGTGTTTGACTCGATCAAGCGTAAAAGATGGTTCTGGTTGACCATTTTTCGTTTATCCCGGTTGTCTGATCTCTTCTTCTTCAAGCTTTTTGTTTCAATCGGTTCGAATCTCGTTGGTTTGAGTTCGTTGTCTCTCGATTGGAACTTCATCAAAGAAGAAGGATCCTTTGGCTCGTGAGGTCATGGGTAGATTTCACGCTCAAGTTTCAAGCGCCTTCAATTCTGATATTGTTTCTGTCGAGGTTCTTTGAACGGGTTCCTGTTCCGGTGTGTTTCCAGTGGATCGCCGATTAGAACCTTACCGGAATCGTTCTGCCGGCTGAGATCGGTGGTGACTCGCATGGTGGACACGTGTCCAGGCCACGCCAAATGTTAACGCGTGGTGTCCGAGTCGGCCGCGTTCTTCCTAGGGTTTTTTTTTGTTGGGCCTGTTGGGCCATTTGTAAATTTTCTCTCTTGCCCGGTTGGGCTTTTGCAATGTTTTACTTGGGTTTTAATAATGACAAATCCTTCCAGTGAAAAAAAAAAAGACTGTTCATTTTTCTACTTATGGAGTTCACTACCCCACATGTCTGCCACGGCCATAATTATTTTCCGATCGTATCATCGTCGTTTGTAAATTGTAATCGTGCGAAAGTTTATTATTTTACAATCTTCTGTATTTCATCCTTGCGTCAGCATGACATCCTGCATATGAGATCCAGAACTTTCATTTCTGGAGAGAAATACGCATTGAGCTAATTGAGTTTTAATATCAATATTCACAGACTTCATTTCATCACTAAAATAAAGTACATATTTTGTATAAATTAAATTAAAGTATTATTAATTAATATATATATTAAATAGTTATAAATATACGAGATAAAAATTATGTTATCAATAATGGTTCGTATATGACTCTGTAAGTTTACAAGTTTTAATCATTACAAATTTTGCCACAATTTATGACTAAATATTTTAGTCTATTTATAGTAATTAAAATTTTTCTCAGTTTTTCTTTTCACAGACTGTGCATTAGTTCAGTTTGTTGCTTATAACCTAGCCATTCTATCTCTTTTTATATCATTCTGCTGGGTATGTTTTCTTTTGAAATGTTACAAATCACAGTTACAGCTTTTACTAAATTTGATAAGTTTAAGTTTTTCAAAAATAACATTGTGCTTGCTCCAAAACGAGGATTTTGTTAGGATTTTTTGTTTGGTACATCCAAATAATTTGTTTTAATTGAGATAAATAAATAAAATTAACTGTTATTATACCCAGCAGAATGATATAAAGAGAGATAGAATGGCTAGGTTATAAGCAACAAACTGAACATTATTTATTTTATTATTAATCTTCAACATACGGTTTTAGATTGGGTATTTTGGTTATTGGTGTTTTGGTTCAAGAAATTTAGAAACCATTCAAAATTTACAACGTCGGGTCAGTTGTATTATTTCGTTTTTTTGGTTTGATAGCAAATTTGAGAACTTGCTAATATGCAAACCAAAAATATCGGATAATTTATGAGTTTTTAGCTTAAAAATTAGGCAATATAAATTGTTCAAATAAAATATCAGATAATTTTTAATATTTTGTATAAAAATATTTGGGTGATTCATTTTTTCGGGTAACTTAATTTATAAATAGTATTTTAAGATATTTTTTTATTTAGAAAATATATATAATTAATATTCGTAAGTACATAATTTGCATTTTAAAAATTCAAGTAGTCATTTGGTTTTTGATTCGGTTTCAATTTTTTTTTGATTCTAGAGATATATGATCTACTCGGTTCTTTATGAAATTCAGTTCAATTTTTGTTTTGGTTTTTCAGTTTGGTAAAGTTCGGTTTGCGTTTCCGAATAAATGTTCTCAAACATATACACTATTTTATATAGAAAAATTTTATTTTAAAATAATTTATTTAATTTCAAAAATAAATTCGCGCTTTATAAGCGTGGATCAAAATCTAGTTTGTTTTAATTGAGATAAATAAAGAAAATTAACTGTTTTTTTTATGGGGACGATTTCTAGCCAATTTTGTATTAAATGTATGTTTGAATTTATTTGAAATATATGAAACTAATAAAAAATTAACAGATAAACTTTGGTTCCGAAAATAATAAAATAAATAATGTTCATAAAAATATAAATATAAACACTAGTAAAAATTCTTAGGAAAAGTTGAAAATTTTGTTAGTATCATGATCTGAGGTTTGAAGAAAAGAATAATGAGTCGCTGACACTTATCCGACTATCTGCGCCAAACAAAGTATGCACTCATATTTGCCGTGTGGGTCCTTCTTTTTGACTACTTGTCGTTTTCCATCACCTACTTCAGTTTTCATACATGTTCTTCATATTGCATCTATACATATATATACAGTTCGTATCTATCTCTATATAGTGTTTTATCATTATCTGAGTATATAGCAATATTACATACGTATCTTAGAGCAGTGGTCTATTCATCGTCAACTAAGTTCGTCTTGAAACGAGTGCATGAATCTCATATATATTAATCGTCAACTAAGTTCGTCTTATTGTTTTATGGATTTAGATGACATGTATAAGTGTTATTCGAAAATCGGCTAGCTATTCCTACCGAACTACAAGGGTTATTTTTCAATAAAGAAAGATTTAGTGCTTTTAGTTTAGTAAATGTATCTCGTTTGCCTCGCAATGCTAGATCTAGAGATATGCTAATTTTTTTTCTTTTTTTTAATCAACTGAATTATATTAAAAAAGAGCTAAAAAGGGTTCAACCAATTACAAATCTCATATTATTGGATAATACTAAACGGCCAAAGGAGAAGTCCATAGCAGATAGAGGGTCACACAAGACTGACTTGCAGAACCTATCTTTCTCTAGGTTCCTTGAGCGAGAGATATGGAAGAAGGAGATCGCGTGAAACAAAACTGTAAGAACTTTGATATCGGAGACAATACCGAAGATCTCTTTGGGTGCGAGCTTGCTATTTAAAGCTCTGATGAGCGTTTGATTACCAGAGAAGACATTAAGGTCCTCAATTCCGATGGAGATTGCATGTGTATAACAAATGACTAATTGATTATGTTTTAGAATCTAATGAATTGTTAAGTTGAAAAATAAGCTAAATTGTTTTGGTATTATAGAACCTAAATGACTAATTGGTTATGTTTTAGAATCTAATGAATTGTTAAGTTGAAAAATAAGCTAAATTGTTTTGGTATTAATATTAAGAAAACAAATGTTGACAATTTCTTAATTTATGCTAACTAGCACAAATTTGTGCGTCTGTCCGATAATAATGGAAATCCAAGTGTCGGTTAAGAAGAGCCTAGAGGAGTGACGGTCTATAGATGGGATCGTCCAGACCGTTAGAAGAACATCTGATGGACTGACAAAGACTCTTCGGATCTAGTTTAGGTTAATCAATATGATGGTTCATGGATGTGACACATTCTAAACCTGAAAATCTAATTTAATACTTCTTCCTTTCCATTTTAATTATCATCGTAGACTTTAAAATTTATTTTATTAAAAGTAACATTTTATATTTCAATGCAAATATTTGATAGTTTTTCCAATTTTGTTTCTATTTTTCAGCTAATTAATTAAAACACACACAAAATACTAATGTATTAATTAGTGGTATAATAGAAAATAAAATATGTATGATAAAACCTTTTTCTTTTTTAACTTATGTATGGGAAAACCTTAAACAACATTTAAAACAAAACGGAGAGAGTAATTTTTATTTTTATTCAAAAAAGAAAAAAAACCTTAAATAATTTAGATTTAGGGTTTAGAGTTGAGGGATGAGATATGGTTTTTAGAAAGTGAGATTTAAGATTCTAGTAAATATATAAATAAATATTTTAAAAAATATAATTTTTTATATAGTTTCAAAAAGAATTTTCAATTTTCAAAAAAAAATTTTGAAAAAAAAAATCAAAAACAAATATTAAAAAATTTGAATTTGAAAAACTATAATTTGAAGACATAAAAAATATATTTTTAAATTTTTTTATTTATTTAAATAATTATTTAATATATATAAAGAAAAAAGATATAAAAGTCTTTTGCTTCTTAATGAAGAAGATATTATTTAAAATGTGTCTTTAGAACCAAGTGGTCTTTGTCTAGTGGTAAAAGAGTTTTAGCTGAAGATTCCGCCATGGGTTCGATTCTTTTTGGCCACCCATAGACGCCTTAAGTGGCAAGAAAACCCAGATGTCTATGGATCTCTTGGTGGCTAGTTCTTGAGCCTAGAAAGCCTTTGGGATCAAACCAAGATTATAAAAAAAGTGTCTTTAGCGATGGTAAACATAAAAAATAGTACCAAAAAAATTATAAACATAAAAATTCCCCAAAAAAGTAGGCGTGTCTACCATCTGGATTAACCACTAACCAATTGGTTAAGCAAATTGTATAAAAATAATAAACTAGTTTAAAGTCTCTATCCTTGTGCGTACTAATATATATACCTAACAATTTTTAGTTTGAATATTTCTTTTAATAAAAAATTAAATTATTAAATTAAATAAAAGTTTTAAATTAATATTATAAATTATAAGACTTTAATATTCATATTGGTAATCAATCTATAATTTTTTATATAGCTTTGTTTATGGAAAGTAAATTTTGGATCAAAATATTTTCTGTAATAATGATCGAATATGGAAACTTAGAATTAAAACTAAGCATTTCTTGTATTTGTGAACTTAAAAGAAATCCATTGGCAATGAAGGATTATAAACTATCACAACCTATAAAACTTCAACAAAATAACATTAGCCAACAAACATTATATATTTTCAATAATTTAGATTTTAAAAATAGTGACACAATAACACAAAAATAATAAATTACAAAACATTATCTATGTATTCTCTTAGATTATGTTTATTATTATTTTTAAATTCTTAGTGTGATTTAATGTTTTAATCCTAGTTTTTCATGTTGCCATATATACATAAATATTTTTAGTTAATTTTCATTTTATAGATTATATAATATTTACTATTTTGGTTAAAAATATATTGTTTTGATAACATTGGTGATTTTATGGATAAATTCATTATTAGCATAAATTGATTTGTGATGGGAAATTGCCAGAAATACTACATTCATAGTATCACTTTTCATGTTTACACTAATCATTTTTACCATCACTTTTAATGAGGGGTAAAAGATACTTATACCCCTAGGATTAACTAATCTAGACTTAAAGTTTATAGTTGAGGGGTGGGGTAAGATTATTGGAATGTGAAATTTAGGATTCTAATAAATATATAAATAAATACTTAATAACTATAGTTTTTTTTTAAAGTTTCAAACATAATTTTCGATTTTCAAAAAGAAATTTTGAAAAAAATATATTAAAAAAATTTCAAAAAAAAAATCAAAAAAAGAAAAATTTATAAAAAAGTTCAAATTTGAAAAAGTGTAATTCGAACTTTTTTCTAATAAGAATCAGGAAAAAAACTGGATATACTATTAGTTATTAAGATAAAGGTAATCATGATATTTTAAACTAAATATAAAATAAAATTAATTATGATATTACCGATATATATTTTTGATATCAATTGTTAATATTTTTTTATTAATTAAATGTCTTAAATATCACGATAAGTATACATATTAAAATATATTTTTAAAAATAATGTATAAAAAATAGTATATACATCAGTAGAATAGGTTACTTTTTTATTAATTATCTTAAATATCATGATATATATATATATATATATATATATTTACAAATAGAATTTTAATTAATAATATTAATTATACTAATAACTTATCCAAAAATTATTAAAAATATGACAAGTAAGCAAATTTATTTCTAATAATAGTATAGATTGATTTGGTTAACGAAGTCTTCATAGTTGCATGGATCTGACCTAATTGTCTCCGTATTAATCGCGACCTTTTAAGTATTTAATAGAAACTCTTTAATTAAGTCAATACATTATCTAGCATAGAGGGCCATTAAGCTTTTTAATTAATTATTACTATTTCTCAATATGATGATATTAACTACGACGTCTTAAGTCTTGGTCTTTCCCCAGTAACCATTATCCAACAAGAGTTTCATTTGATTTTTTTTTCTCCGGAGATGTTGAATTTTAAGTATATTGTTGATTTAAAAAGAATTTGAAATTGTTTTTTTTTTTTTTGAAACTGAATTGTTTTGGTTCTTTATGTGAATTTTCCATTATTCATGAGACTCATGACAAACAATTATATTCATGACCAGCAATTATATTTTAATATATTTTTTAGTTTTTTTTTTTTTTTTTTTAACGGCAAACGGCTATTCTATTACTCAAACTTGAGGTGGTCTGGGAAGCCAGACCGGAATAGAACAACCAATAAAACATAAGGATCTATGAAAAGAACGTGCATTCCTAGCTAACGAATCCGCAATCTCATTCTGCGTCCTTGGAACGTAGCTTATCTTGAAGTCCGGAAAACATAACCGAAGAGTTTGAACGATTTCCAACTCAGTTGAGAAGTTGGGCCAATCTTGTGGCTGCTCTATCATTGCAATCAGGTCCTTGCAGTCCGTCCCAAACCTCTGACAGGTCGAGTGTTGTAGCATACTCTCCATGGCCCACTTTAGCGCCTCCAGCTCCGAATGTAGTGCTGTCTCCCGCCTCCGCAGATTCCTTGACCCCATGAGCTGTATCTTTCCCAAAGTATCTTTCCAAACCCATCCCATTCCACTAAACTGCGCTGTGGAGGTCCATGAACCATCCACCATACAAATATTACTCAAGCTTAAGACTTGTGTTTCTTCATTATTCTGTACATTTGGCAGATTTGGTACATTTTCTCTTGCATTATACCACGCTTGACACTCTCCCTCTGCATACCTAACTAGCTCCAATGGATCTCTGTCTATACCTCGAAACAGTTTATCATTCCTAGCTTTCCAGATATACCAAATTATCCAAGGATAAGGATCTCTATCATCCTCGGGCTCCAGAATACTATTCTTTCTCCAAAAAAGAAAATCCATATTAGCATAAATACTTGGTATCGGAAAGATTTCAGCACTCGTCGGGGTCGATGATAACACCCATGCTTGTAAGGCCGGAGGGCACTCGAAGATAGCATGAGTAACAGTCTCTTCTGGTGCTCCACATCTTGGGCAGTAATTGTCGCAGCGCATATTACGTCTTACCAGATTCCTTGTTACAGCCACCTGTCCAGATATTAATTGCCATATAAGATGGCATATCTTTTGTGGCGCATTCACCTTCCAAGCAAAGGCTTGAAGTTTTGTAATGCTGGGTTGTAGAATTTCTAAGTCCTCCTCATCTCTCATCAAGTTTGTAGCAACCCAATATCCCGACTTAACAGTGTATTGTCCATTCTTCGTGTAACTCCAGCAAAATGTGTCCCGTCGATGAGTAGGGCTTATGGCCAAACTCAGGATCATCAGGATATCCTCTTCATCAACATATTGTTCCAGTATTCGAACATCCCATTCCTTTGTAGCAGGATTGATAAGGCTACTTACGATCATCTTTGGGTTTACTGCTGGAGCCCGGGCCCGAGCCGGCCTAGCTGGCGTCGAAGGAATCCAATGATCCTCCCACACATTAACCTCGTACCCTGAATGCACTTTGCTTCTGATGCCCAAAAGTAACAGCTTCCTCGCAGCAGTTATACTTGTCCAAACATACGATGGGCTATCCACTGCGCCCATTCGCAACGGCGAACTCAAACGGTAATATCTTCCCCGTAAAACTCTTGCTACAAGTGAATCCGGAAATTGAACCAGGCGCCATAGCTGTTTAGCTAGCAGAGCTAAATTAAATTCATGGATCATACGGAACCCAATTCCTCCCTCTTCTCTAGGTGCACACATCTTCCCCCATTTTGCCCAATGTATTCCTCTTTTCGGAGGATTCGAACTCCACCAGAACTGTGCAATGGCACTTGCTAGGTTCTCACATATCTCCAAAGGAAGAAGAAAGCTGGACATGACATAGGTCGGAAGGGCTAGCAATATTGATTTAATCAAAACCTCCTTCCCTCCCTTCGATAACCATCTACCCGTCCAGCCATTCACTCTGTGTAGGAGCTTATCCTTTAAGAAAGCAAAAAGTTTGCACTTTGATCCACTGATGTCCTCTGGGATTCCTAAGTATGAGCCCATCCCACCTTCATTTTGTATACCCAGAGTATCCTTGATCTGTTGCCTATCGTTCGCTGGAACCCTTTTACCAAAGAGTAACGAGGATTTGTCAAAATTAATACGTTGACCTGATGCTTTCTCATATTTCCTTACTACTTTCATAACTTCTTCACATTCACGGGGCTCCGCCTTACAAAAGAAAAGGCTATCATCAGCAAAGAGAAGGTGAGATACCGAGGGGCAAGCACGAGCGGCTCGCATCCCCGTTATCTTCCCTTGATTCTCTGCTTGATTAAGAAGGCTAACGAGCGCTTCCGTGCATAGAATAAATATGAAAGGAGACAAAGGATCTCCTTGTCGTAAACCTCGTCCAGGGACAATGTTTCCCCTCGGATCTCCATTCATGAGGACTTTATACGTGACCGAAGTAATACATCGCATAATCCATTCGATCCACAATTCTGAAAAACCCATCTTTCTCATGACTGCCTCAATGAATGACCACTCCATCCTATCATATGCTTTGCTCATATCAGTTTTTATGGCCATTCGTTTAACCCTTCCTCCCGGTTTATTTCTCAGAGCGTGAAACATCTCCTGAGCTATCATGATGTTATCTGTGATCTGTCTACCAGCAACGAAGGCTGACTGAGTCTCTGATATCCGCTGTGGAAGAACCTTCCGCAATCTTTGGCATAAGACCTTAGATATTATCTTATAGCTGACATTACATAGACTAATAGGTCTGAACTTTGTCATCTCATTCGGCTTTGTTGTTTTAGGAATCAAACAGATGTTCGTGTCATTCAGACCCTGGGCCATAGTCCCCTCAAAAAGAAACTGATTAACCATACGAGTTAAATCATCTTTTACAATATCCCAAAACTTCTGATAGAAAAGAGCTGTCATTCCATCCGGTCCTGGAGCTTTCTCTGGGTGCATAGCAAACAATGCTAATTTGACCTCCCACTCTGTCACTGGGGCAGTCAAGCCCTCGTTTATTTCTCCAGTAATTGTAGGTGAGATCTCAGATAACGCTTCCGCTATATCCTCAGGGTTGGATGACTCAAATATTTGTCGGAAATAACTAGTAGCAATGGCTACTAATCCTTCTTCATCTTCCACGACATTCCCATTTTCATCCAGAAGTTGTGTTATCCTATTCTTTGCTCTTCTCTGCTTTACCAACGCATGGAAGTATTTTGAGTTCCTATCACCTTCCCTTAACCAGAGCACCCTACTTTTCTGTCTCCAGAACATCTCTTCTGCCTTAAGAGCAGTAGATAATTCCTTCAGGGCAGCTGCTATTTCCTCCGAGGTAGCATCGTCATTCGAGTATAGGTCCTCTACCTTTTCCTTGAGCTCTTCGACTAACTTCGCAGAATTCACATTGTTTTGTGTCCTCCAATGGCTTAAAGCTTTTCTACAACTAGCAATGTGCTCCATAATATTCGCCTCCGGAGGCAAGTCCTCCGACTTCCATCCTGCGAGAATGACTTGCCGTAGTTCCTCATTATCCAGCCAGCGTTTATCAAATTTAAACTTCTTTTTTCTCCTCACTGGCTTTCTTAAAATATCAGCTAAGACCGGACGATGATCCGATCCCCAAAGCCTGAGATATCTGACAGCTGAGTGGGGAAATTTTTCATGCCAATCTTCATTTCCCACTGCTCTATCCAGGCGACATCTAACAGTCGTCCCTCCTGATCTTTTCCCCACCCACGATAGCATATTTCCGGTGAATGGAAACTCTAACATGCCACAGTCACGCAACATTTGCTTGAAAGGCAAGAAGGAACTATCTGAGCGCCTTCTGCCTCCCACTTTCTCACTATGGTCAATTATCTCATTAAAATCACCGATCATGAACCATGGTCCATTTCGTGTTGTTGAGAAACGCGTAAGACGTTCCCAAACCTGATCCCTACGTTCTAAAACAGGGTCTCCATAAACAAATGTCATAAAGACTTTTATTCCATCAATGACTGCCTCAATGTCAATCATTCTGTTATTTGAAAATAAAACATTAACTTGAAAATCATCCATAAATAAAAGAGCTAAACCTCCGCTGAGACCAAGTGGCTCAACGGTAAACAAGTGATCAAATCCTAAGTCGGCCTGAATGTTTTGCAACAGCAGCCTCTTATTCTTCGTTTCAGAAAGGAATACAAGTCCTGGGTGATGCTTCTGACACATCTCCGTAAGGCGTCGAACTGTGAGGTCATTCCCTATCCCCCGACAGTTCCAACTGAGCGTCCTCATTTATGCTTGTGTGATGAGTTTTTGGAACTCATCAAAACCTCATACTTTGAAGAACTCTCTTTGATCTTCCTTGTGTGGTGTCGTCTTGTGCTTTCTGGTCCACGCAGAGACACATTAGCTGACGATGATCGCTTAGTTGGAGATCCCCTACGAAGGATCTCAAATTTCCGACTGGGAATGCCCAATGGAGCACTACGTTTGACTCCCAGTTTCCTGTTTCTTGTCGACTTCGTACCAGACGGCCGTCCCTTCCCATCCGAAGGGTCCTCCCTAGCGCCAGTTGCTTCCATCTCCATAAGATCCAAGCCAAGAAGGTCATCCTCATTATCATCCGTATCCAGCATACCTCCATCTTGTTGATCCAACAGCTCCATGTCATGTAAGGCCTCAATGATTTGATCCTTAGCTCCCGATGATTCTGTTTCTCTCAATGGAGAGAACGTAAGAGAACGAGCATCTCCTCCGTCCCGAAGAGTTACATTCTCCACCATATGATGATCACGCACTGGAGTGACAATCGTGCTCGCCAATTTCCTGCTAGACCCGCCAGCATTGTTGTCGACAGTACTCGGCTCACAGACCTGTTCATAAGGAACAATCTCCTGAGATGTTGCAGCGTGTTCAGGACGAGTTTGAACAGCGTCAAATGCCTCAGCTTTCCTTGCCTTTACCCTCCAAGCTTGCTCCGTTCTCCGTTCATAAGGACCATATCGTGTTCCACCATCTCTATTTCTCTGTTTGTACTCGTTACGGCGACGCATGACCCTGTCACCGTGATGTCCTCGTTGATCTTCCTCCCTTGCACGATACTGAGAGCCCCTGCTGTCATAATTGTTCCCACTTGAAACATACCGTGCGGCTTGCGAAGAGGCATATCGATCCCTTCCCGTCAGCAAAGACTGACGAGAAGATTGTTGTGAGGACTGCGAGTGTAACATCTGATCCTGAGGGAGCTGCACACGCGAGAATACTCCTGATCGCTGAAGTGATGGCTGGATCCTTGTTCTAATATCAAGGGAGGGGCAGTATCCCTTTTCATGAGACATCATTCCACAGATTGAACAATGCTTGAACAGCTTATCATACTTAATCTCTATTGTAACCTCGTCACCTTCATACTCCACCTTTCGTGAGAACTTCAAGGGCCGGCGAGAGTCTACCTCGATGAGCATACGGCCCTCAGTTAGCTCTAGAGTATCTATGTGACCAATGCGTCCTCCTATGTTCCTCAGGTTCGTGTCAGTCCACAAGTGTAGCGGAAATCCGATCAGGTGAACCCAGAATGGAATGATCCATGGGTAGTCATCGTGAACAATAGGTTCCCAGCGCACAAGTACAAACATACAAAAATTGTAATGGAAAGGCCCCTGTCGTAGGACAAAGTTTAGATCCTCTTCTGTTGTAAAATTAAGCAAAAACTTCCCATTCCCTAGATCATTTGCCGTTATTTTATCAGCCAAACCCCACTGAGCTGGCATTGTTTGGAGAAGCTTCTCCACAGTTTGTTTTCGATGGTTAAGGATCTTTCCGATCAGAGACAAGCCGAACTCTTTGATGAGATAGGAATCATCGCGATCCACCAATTTAATTGGCACATCATCATCATCATCGTACAAAATCCCTTTCCCCTTAACATCGGCCTGATGAGCCGACTTCATGCGAAACGACGATCCCATATAACGATATGGACCGAGACGATCAGCAAAACGATCCTGTTATAAGCGATGTTGAATGTTGCAAAGACGATCCCGTTGCAAAGCTATACGAAGATAAAGCCGTTGAATGTTGAACGTAGATGTACGTACAGAGTGATGGTATTTCAAAGGAAAACAATCAGATCAAGCAGTTCCCCTTGCTCTCCGTAAACTCTAACCCTTGGTGGGATCGTGCCGACAAAGATCGTACACGGGTGAGCTGATCTACGGACGGAACTGTTAGACTCAACAAGGATCAAGTACAGCACTGAAGTTGCTTGAGGAAGACGGCACCGGTGAATCAGGGGGAAACGAAAAACAGGAAAGCCACAAGGAGTGTCGACAGTCTCCCTTGTGATGTTGACGACGCTGCCGCGAGAGCCGTGTGAAGAAATCACCGTCAGTGATGCTCAGATCTGAGAGTCGCCTTCTCCATCGCCCAAAGCCCTAGCCGCCATATTTTTTAGTTAATAATATTATATTTTGTTAAAAATAGATGGATAAAGATATACGATTAGTATGTGCATGATTTGGTAGGATGCAAATCGAATATCGGTAAACCATTTTTTCTTTCCGGACGGTGGCACAGGTTCATTCGAGCAGTATGAATATGATCAGATGACAGATGGATTTATACCATTATCAGATTTAACAACAAAATCAATTTTTAATTTGTGTGGCTCTCGTATCAGATGGAACACAGAAACAATACGGAGTATTAATATTTATGAAAAGGGGTTTTTTAACAAGAAAAAGAAAAGAAAAGAGGAGAAAACAAAACAATGACTTGTTAATTAATAAAGTACAATAATTGATTGACTTATCACAGTTAATTAGACGAATAAAATAATAATGGAATTTAGAAAATGCTACTTGAAAAGAATATGGACCGTTTGGTATAAAAGTGACAAACACATAGGTCCAGAAACGGTGATGTGACACACAGATTAAAACGTAGCATCGATCGACGATCATCATCATATACCATTTATTCCTTTAGTCTCAAGCCACAAGAACAAATCTTATTTTATACTACCCCTACCCCCACCAAACAAAAATCTAATTGATAATGAAATAAATGTTGAATTATTTTTATTTATCCAAATTCTATAACCTTCGTAGTATATCATTAATACAATAACATAAGAAAATTCATTATATAATACAAAAGAAAAAAGTATATATATATATATCATGGGGCATGTTTTCATTGTAATTTGATATTGCTATGTATTTATATGGGTGAACTACAAAGTATTTATGATTTATTTGAAATTTTATTCTAAATAGTAAAAAAAATGGGGAAAATTGCCACAAATATCACATTCATAGTACCATTTTTCATGTTTACACTAACCACTTTTATTTTCATTTTTAATGAAGAGTAAAAAACAATTATACTCTTAGGATTAACTAATATAGACTTAGGGTTTAGAGTTGAGGGGTGGGGTAGAGTTTTTGGAATGTGAAATTTAGGATTCTAATAAATATATAAATAAATACTTAAAAAATATATAAAAAATTTTAAAAATATTTTCAAACATAATTTTCGTTTTTGAAAAAGAAATTTGAAAAAAAAAATAAAAAAAATTCGAAAAAAAATTCAAAAAAAAAAATTTATAAAAAAGTTCGAATTTGAAAAAGTATAATTCGAAACCATAAAAAAAATTTAATTTTTTAAATTTTTAATTTTTTTAATTTTTTTTAATTTTTTAATTTTTTAAATTTTTTATTATTATTATTCTTATTATTATTTTATTTTTTATTTTTTTATTTAAATAATGATTTATTATATATATAAATAACAAAGGCATAAGAGTCTTTTGCCACTTAATGAAGAAGATATTTTTTGAAAATGTTTTTTTAGTGGTGGTAAAAATAAAAAGTGGTACCATGAAAGTGGTAAACATGTAATTTTTCCAAAAAAATGTGATATAAACAAGATAACTTTTGTGTTTAAGACTATTTCTATAAATCAATATAGTAATAAAAAATTACAAAAATCTGTGTGTATATATTCGGTGTGATAAAAATTGACCCTGATTAATCATAAACTAAATTTTCATATTTTGGACAAATATTTTTTGTCTTGGCATAAATGTTCACGAAATGAAACGGAAACAATCATGTATATTTAGTCACGTTTAATCATGTTTGTTTCATTGTGTTTTAATCATGTATTTTTAGTTACATTTTAATTAAAAATAAATTAATTTCAAACTTAAATTTAAACCAGAAAATAATTTTAAATTGGAATTAGTTTATAAATTAGAATTTGTATATAAATTTAAATAGATTAATAATAGAATTTTTATTATTAAAATTTTGGATTATTAAAAGAAATATGGTTTAAAGATAAAATCAATCTGCAAATTAATCTGCTTACAAATTTAAAACACATTTAATTACACATAAACCAAATTAAAATTAAAACCTAAATCTAATAACCTAAACCTAATTAACAAGTTCTCCAGCCTGTGTAGCCACCTCTAACAAGTTGAAGAGCTATGTCGGCGAGTCACAGTCATAGAGGCGGACTAGAAGTCTGGATTCGTATAGGCAGACTAGATGTCTGGAGTCGCAGAGGAGGAGCGAAAGTCTTGAGCCGCTCGCAGAAGAGAAATTTTCGACGAATTGTAGAAGATGATAGAAGCATTGGAGTCTGAGAGGATAGTGAATAAGGTTGCATGGAATCAGAAACGTATACATGGAAACAAAATGTTTTGAAACGTGGAAACATGATTTAGAAAAAAAATAGAAGTAGAAACGTTTTAGAAACGTATGTAATTAATATATATATATATATATATGTGTGTGTGTGTGTGATTAATTAATATGTAAGCTTTATTTGTTTTTATTTGCTTGATTTATCTAAGAAAAGAAACTCAATAACATAAACTTTGTCTTTTTGTTCATTTTATAAAAATTTAAATAAAAATTTAGAAAACCAAAATATGTTATTCTTCGCTAAGAGCATCTCCAACAATTACACAAATTTGTGTTAAAATTATACTAAATTTACTGTTTTGGTGTAAAAATAATTTTGTCATCTCCAACAATGAAATCAAACTTTACTTCAAAAGTAATATTATATATTATTCGATGCTTTCAATTTTACATTTTTATATTTTTATTATTTTTTATTGATAAATAATAATTTTATCACATCTAGATATTATTTATATTTTTATTATTTGTAAGTGATAAATGATAATAGTCATTTAATAATTTATTTTTAAAATAAAAAATAAATAAAAATAATATTTTTTTTAATTATGTGAAAATAAATTTAAAATACAAATAATACAATATACTTATGTTTAATTACAATATTTGATAGTAATTAAACTATATTATTAAATGAAACATAATAAAATATGTATTTTATATATTTGGTGTGATGAAAAACCTGCATATCAAAAAACGTTCAATGGCTTAAAAACAAAAAAAAATGAGTGTAAGATTAGATAAATCTACCTTTATATAACACACAAAAATACATATCTAAAATTAATAGATCTACCTTTAAATGAGTAGAAGACTGTAAAAAAAAATGAGTAGAAGATGAGTACCATCTGATTAAAAACATGCACAAAAGTTAGATTAGTAAGAAAGACATGAGACAAAACTGAAAAATTCATATAAAGTTTGGTGTTTTCAAGTCAAAGAGATTAGAGTGGGTTTGGAGAATATTAGTTTGAGAAAAAAGTAAGAACTTTATACAACAAGAAGTTATCAAATGAGAAAAAATCAGACATAAAAACTTACCAAAACGCTCAGATCTATTATTAAAGGGAGACTTCGTCAGAAGACTTGACGAAGTCTCCCTTGAAGTCATCTGGACTTCAAATCTAGATCTGAAAAACCTGCATATCCAAAAACGTTGAAATGAGTTTAAAATAGAGAAAATGAGTGGAAGATTAGATAAATCTACCTTTATAGAACACACAAAAATATATATCTACCTTTAAATTAGGGGAAGATAAATACCATCTGATTAAAAACCTGCAAAAGAGATAGATTAGTAAGAAATACATGAGACAAAACTGAAAAATTCATATAAAGTTTGGTGTTTTCAAGTCAAAGAGAATAGAGAGAGGTTGAAGAGTTTTAGAAAGATGAACATTAAATTTTTGTTGCAGCCATTTGAGAAGAGGAGAGAGAATGTGTAAATTTTTCTTTATATAGGGAGACAAAAAATCCAATTAGGTTAAATATTTTTGATTCAGACGACTTCCAAGATGACTTACTTGTAAGTCGTCCAGAAGAGTTTAATATTTTTAGCGGGAAATAAAAATATTTTTAGCGGGAAACTAAAATAGAAGACTTTCCAGACGACTTACAAGTAAGTCGTCTGGTTTAAATTATTTAAGGGGGAAAATAATTTTTTAAAAAATTTTAAGCTGGAATATTTGGACGACTTACATGTAAGTCGTCTGTTTTAATTTTTTTTTACCAGACGACTGAAATGTAAGTCGTCTAGACCCTAAACATAACCCCTAAACCTAACCCCTAAACTTAATTAACTAACTAAACACTTCATAAAATCAAATTAAACTTCAAAAGTGTTTACTATACACAAAAATAAACACGTATAGGTAAAAAATTAATTTTTCAAAAAAACATTCAAGCTTTCCAAAATCCAACCCTAAGAATACATACAATACTACAACTTATGTTGCCAAACCCTAGACCAAAGAATACCATGATTCACTACCTACACTCATCTATGTTGAAAACAATTCAATTTTGTTATATTTTAATTTATATCACTTAAAACTGTTTATAATTACAAGATTTTAATTTTTCGCTTATCAAAATATTTTTAAAAAAATTTATAAATTATTTTTAAGATCAGCTACGCTAGAAGACTTAGTTTGAAGTTTTCCAGACGACTTCCAACATCTCAGACGATTCAGACGACTTACTAGGGTTATATTCGTAAAAACAATTTTTGTTTTTTTGTTTGGTCACAAGGGGCTGAGCTGTAATTTTACAAGGCTTTTAGGTTAGTTTTGCATTTGATTCAAGTTTGGGTATAGATTTGGGGTTAAAGGCTAGTTGTGGGTTATTTTTGGTAAATTTTCCATAACACTATTTACATTACATCAAATTTAGTGGGATGGCATCACTTTTGATGTTTTGTCTTAGATGAAATTACGTTTTGTTGGAGATAGCTTAAAACAGTAGAGTCAACTTCATTCCATGTCAAACGGAAATGAATACAGGTATCGAAGATGATATTAAAATACAAGTCAACTAGTAGATGGAAATACAGAAAATGAAGTAAACAAGTAATCACTAAATGACAAATAGTCCTTCTTTCGTGTTTCCAAAGCAAAATCACAATTTTTTAAAATGGAAACGCATCGTGTTTATTAAATGCAAGAAACGTGTGTTTCCAATGTATTTTCACAAATTTTCAAGAGATTCCGTTCCAAAATTTCCATGCAACCTAGAAAATGAGGCAGAGGAAGAGATGAATTTCCATATGATATCTTGAGCAGCTCGCAGAGGATGTGGAGTCGCTAAAGAAAGGAGGAGATGAGGCGTTGCAGAGGAGGGCTCACACATAAAAGGAGAGTGAGGAGTCGAGGAGAGATATTTGAGAACGATGTTCTTTGGAGAAAATAGTGTATAGACCTTGAAGAAAAATGTTGAAGAAGAAACAAAAATTGTCATTAAAGGAAGAAAGAAGAGAAAACAAATTGTCGTAATAATTATCCTAAATATCAGCCAATGAGAAGAGAGGAGAATAAACACAAAAAGAACAATTTGTGGCCATTTAATCAACAATAATCAAGGGTGAGAAATTATAATATTTTTCAAGGATTAGCCAAAGATAAATTTTCTCTTTTCATTAAATAGTTGTTTATAGTTGTAAAGATTGTGATTTTATATATGATTTGTATAATATAACTACTGTGGCTTTTATTCTTCTAGTTTTATTTTTATATAGCAATTAACTTATTTATTTACATTTTAAATTAATGATATAAAGTTATAAAAGTTATTATATTTCAATTTTTAAATAAGTAGTGTTGAAAATGATTTTATTTAAGTCATATGTAAATTGTGTTTATTTGAAAAATAGCTTTTAAATGGGTTAGATATTAGTTTAACTTAAATTTTATGTGTATAATAATTATATTTTAGTTTAAAAGTTTAAAGTTTGTGATACATAAGCTCTCCATATTAAACCAATATTATTGTTGAAGTTAATTAGGTATTCGGTTTGAAGGTTAGGTTTAGGCTGCAACTGGATTACCTATTTTTGGAATGGAATGCATTGGAATGATCAATTCCATTAATTTCATAAAAAAATTTACCAGTTACTATGAATGGAATGGAATGCTCATTCCATCAATTCCAAAAAAAAATAAACCAAATACAAAAAAAACCATTCCATAACAATTTTGCCAAGGAATAAATGGAATGAATCTATTCTCTACTGCATTCCTCTTATTCCATTCCATTCTATTCTATTTATTCCATTTTCGATTTACCAGTTACAACCTTAATATTTTTTAAAATAATGAAAAAGAGTTTATGGTTTAAGTTTAAAATTTGAAATTATAACCTTAGAGATTAGATTTATGATATAAGGTTTGAAGTTATGGGGAAGAGGATTTGGAGTTTAGATTTAAAATATAAAGTTAAGGTATCTTAAAAATAGGACTAAAACATGATTTTTGTAAAACAATATTCGATATTAGGGGTTAGAGTATATTGGTCTGAGATTTATGACTTAGGGGTTAAAGTTCTAGTGCTTAGATTTAGATTTGAGATTTTTTTTTTTTTAAGTTAATTTTGAATTTGAATTTAAGATTTAAAGTTAAATATAAAAGATAATTTTAAAGTTTGTATTTAGAGTTTAGAGTTTCAAATAGCCACAAAAAATTTGTAACAAATTCATAGCTATTTTATAAATAGTCATAAAAATTAGAGTCAAGTACTCTTAATGAGGGAAAAAGTGATCTAGCGTACTCTCATGTAATCTGCCATACTCTTATCTGTTTTCCTACTCTTCAACTCGATGGTCAAAGTCGAAAGTGCCCCTCTCTACTTGACAAATGAAAACCCTCTCTACTTGACCAATCAAAACGCTCCTTTACTTGACCAATAAAAAAAAAGCACGGTTTATCTCTCTCTCCTGTCAAGGTGGATTTTCTTAATTAGTTTTAATTTTTCTCTCTCCTCCCTAATTGTTCTAATTGTCTCTTTCGACGGACGGCGAAGAAAGCCAGAGAATGAAAGCTAGAGCGATCATTCGGAGTTTCTATTGTAAAGGAGATTGCGGCGAGTGTGGGTGCTGTAATTGACCCCCAACCCAGGTCAGATAAACTTCAGTTAAAGCATTGTCTTGCTTTGTATCTTATAACTCAATCCCATCATAGTGGACTCGAATGAATGAACTCAATGCGGCTCGTTAGGTTGGGATTTTTAGACAGTAGATTTCGAATATATGGGTCTTTGTGTTGTCAATTGAGAGCTGTATGGTGTGTTTGTAATCAAAGTCAACAAGAAATATCGGGAATCAAAGCTGAAATCCGGAATTAAAAGGGTGAAACTGGGTAGAATATAAAAGTGTAAATAAGTGAAACTTTACTGTTGAGAAAAAGTGTAAACAAGTATAATTTAGTAGGACTTTAATAGCAAAACTGTATAACTAGGATTAACTTTAATTGTATACTTTTATTTGGTACAACAGATAATGGGTTATTCTTCTACAAACATACACTTTGACTATGATGGACAATATGCGAAATCTGGAGATGATTATGAATGGATTCCAAGCGATGGTCGTTTGTATGGTATATCCCTTAAGACATCATCATTGGATGAGATCACTTATTCCTGTTTGAAGGAGAGGATATGCAAGAAGAAGAGCATAGATCCGTGTTTAAAGAGGATGAATCTGAGTTACATTCCACTGGTAGTAGAACCTAAGAGGCAATCATATATTTTGGATGATGAAGATGTGTATGTGTATCTGACATCAGTGGATAAAGATGGAAGAAGAAGTATTTTGCATGTAGAGGTCATCGAAGATATGGAAATAGTTTCAGTAACGGAGCAACAATCAGTAGTTGAGAAAAAAAGCTCATATTGTGGGAACTATAGTGAGCTTGCGAGTGGATTACCCCAAGTTGAAGGTAATCAGGGTGCACTCACTCTATTTCCTCGCATTGAAGAAGCAGAACTATATCTGCCGGGGGCTGAACGGGTGGAGAATGTTGTTATAAATGGAGAAGCTGACGAAAGGGGCATTAATGTTGTTAATAGAGAAGCCGGCGAAGGGGGCATTAATGTTGTTAATGGGCAAGCCGGCGAAGGGGGCGTGGACAGTGAGGGCGACGTGGATAACTCTATGGGTGTTCGTCCTAGTTCGTACTATGTTGAGCTCCCACGTGTTGCAAAAGAAAATCCAGTGGTTAAAGAGTGGGAAGATGGTTTGGGTCTTCAGTTGTTTCAAGAATTTGAGAGTAAAGAAGCTGTGAAAGATATTATTGATAGAGCATCACAGGAGAACTGTTTCGGAATCAGTATTTGCAACTCGGACAGGGGTCGATATGTGGTGAAATGTCGGGGAGCTGATGAAGGTTGTAAATGGAGTGTGAGAGCAACAAAGATAAATAATTCTGAAGCGTTCTCGATTAGAACATACAGGAATATGCATTCATGCTCTCGCGTAACTTCAAGTACCGGAAAGAAAAGGAAAGTTACACCAAGATGTGTTGCAGCTATAGTGCACAAGGATTATCCGGGACTATATGAGACACCAACAGCGAAAATCCTAAAAGGTCTGGTGCAAAGGAAAGTGGGGAAGTGTCGTATACGACATGTTTGAGAGGAAAAAAACTAGCTGTTGCGGATATTCGTGGTGATCCCGAGAAGGGATATAGAATATTGCATGCTTATTTGTATATGTTAGAGAAGACGAACCCGGATACAAAAACAAGTTTGGTAGTGGATAAAGACAACCGGTTCAAATACCTATTTGTTGCGCTGGGAGCCTCCATTGAAGGGTTTGAATACATGAGGAAAGTCATCACTGTGGATGCAACTTTCCTGAAGACTATTGAAGGTGGTTGTTTAATTATTGCCACGGCTCAGGATCCAAACCTTCACCATTATCCAATAGCCTTTGCTGTGGTTGATGGGGAGAAAAACGAAAGCTGGAAGTGGTTTTTCACGACGCTGAAAACTGTTATACCGGATTCGACGGAATTGGTGTTTGTTTCAGACAGAAATCCAAGTCTGATAAAAGCTGTTGCTGAAGTGTATCCGATGTCTAAACATGGATATTGTATCTGGCATATATCGCACAATGTGAAAGGTCATGTCAATCATGGCAGGGACGAGGTTGCACTACTATTCCAAAAGGTTGCATGTCTTTATTCAGAGCCTGAGTTTAAAAAGCAGTATGACGATTTTAGGGAGAGGTATCCATCGTGTGCTAGGTATCTTGATAAAAGTGTCGAAGTCGAACAGTGGGCTAAGTGTCATTTTCCCGGTGCTAGGTACAACATAGACACCTCTAATTGTGCGGAGTCTTTGAATGCGGTATTTGAAAAGGCGCGAAGGATGTCTTTATTGCCTATGCTTGATACAGTTATTGAGAAAATGTCTGAGTGGTTCAACAGACATAGGAAGGATGCAGCAGAAGGACCGTCATCTCGAAAATTGGTTCCTTTGGTGGAGAACAAATTGCATAACAGAACACCGAAAGGTTCTAAACTTACAGTGACTCCGCTGAACATTTTTCAGCTTGAATACAGTGTTATTGGAGCAGACGGGAAGACTTATTCCGTGGATTTGCAACATAAAACGTGCAGTTGCAGGAAGTTTGATATAGATAAATACCCATGTAGACATGCAATAGGCGCTATCATTAAGTGTTTGAAGCATGATAGACCATTACAGATGAGTGACATGTACGATTTCATTTCGAAATATTACTTCATTACACTGTGGACAAAGCGTATCGAAGGACTATATATCCAGTCCCTCATATAACTCATTGGATGGTTCTAAAAGAAGTCGCGGCGGCGAAGTGTCCTCTACCTCCAGACTACAAGAAAAGAAAGGGAAGACATCAGGAAAAAAGGCATCCTTCGGCGGGAGAAAGTCGGCCCCGTCTCCGTCCTAATAAGTATATCCCGAATAGGGGTCTGGCTAGCTATTTCAACTGCTTGCAGGGAACTGAAGGAACTGAAGGAGCTGAAGGAGCTGAAGGAACTGAAGGAGCTGAAGGAACTGAAGGAACTGAAGGAACTGGAGGACCTGAAGGGACTCAAGGAACACAAGGAACTGAAGGACCTGAAGGGACTCAAGGAACACAAAGCACTTGAGGAACTGAAGGACCTGAAGGAACAGAAGGAACTGAAGTGTTATATGAATGTGAACCTTAGTGAAACCTGATTAAAGTGATTTCGTTTTATGTTTGTAAAACTTGGTGAAACTTTCGTTATGTAACCTTTCGTTAGTTGATGATTTATATTACAGTTGCGATGACATAACTTATCCATGTTCTAGGAAGATGACGTGACGTATTCAACATGTTGTGAAATCCGAAAAACTTCGAGTGAAAAAAATATAATCTGGAACACATTTTCTGTCGAATGGGAAGGGAATACATCATTGTTAGCTATATGTTTTGTATACACTACCTCGTGGGATTAGAAAAGTTACATATGTCACGAAATCAAATTTTATTCTACATGAGCACATCTAAAACGTTGATAGAAAATAGAATATATCAGGTATAACCATAAAATCAATCATCTAAGTACAGTAAAACCAACAAAATCGGAAAAAACAGATTTTTTATTGATACTTTCGGGTTTTGATACATTTCTCTTTTACGTCTAGAATGATGGCTTCCATTTCCGTCAACCATGGGTCTTCGGAGTCCAGGAAGAGGTTGAAATGTTAAGGAAGCGCATGGATGCGATGGCTGCAGAGATTGCTGAACTGAAGTATAATCTAACCCGTCAGAATCCCACCACTCCATGAGATGCGTCCGGTCTACTATCGGTTGTTGTTGTTTGCTTGAGATTCTGATTTACTAAGACTCTAAAGTTTCCTTATTCTCCCTCACTCTTTCACGATCTACGAAATATCATAAATTCACGAAGTTACACTAAGTTGAAAGTGAAACTTACACTAAAGTTTTCCTATTCTCCCTCTTTCACGATCTACGAAATATCATAAATTCACGAAGTTACACTAAGTTGAAAGTGAAACTTACTAAAGTTTCCATATTCTCCCTCTTTCACTATCTACGAAATATCATAAATTCACGAAGTTACACTAAGCTGAAAGTGAAACTTACACTAAAGTTTCCCTATTCTCCCTCTTTCACGATCTACGAAATATCATAAATTCACGAAGTTACACTAAGTTGGAAGTGAAACTTACTAAAGTTTCCCTATTCTCCCTCTTTCACGATCTACGAAATATCATAAATTCACGAAGTTACACTAAGTTGAAAGTGAAACTTACTAAAGTTTCCCTATTCTCCCTCTTTCATGATCTACGAAATATCATAAATTCACGAAGTTACACTAAGTTGAAAGTGAAACTTACTAAAGTTTCCCTATTCTCCCTCTTTCACAATCTACGAAATATCATAAATTCACGAAGTTACACTAAGTTGAAAGTGAAACTTACTAAAGTTTCCCAATATATAACATAAGTCTTAAATACCAGTCTTCAACATGAATATCCTTCAACATGAATATCCTTCAACATCAAACAAGAAAGTCATACAAACCGAATAGAGTTCATCCACATTAAAACAACCACATACGGAATTCACTCGGTCTTCTTACCTACTTTCTTTGTCTTCTTAGCTGCTTCCTTCTTCTTAGCTGCTGCCTTCTTCTTAGCTGCCTCCTTTTCAGCTGCTGCCTCTTCTCAGCTGCTGCCTCCTTCTCAGCAGCTGCCTTCTTCTTAGCTGCCGCAGCTGCCTTCTTCTCAGCAGCTGCCTTCTGCTTCTTTTCACCCTTGGTGCTCTTCTCTGCTGCCCTGCTTCTTAGCTGAATGGGACTCCTCACAGTATCACCACGGTCCACCTTAACCTTTTTCACAGGAATTGCTTCTTTGCCATCATCTTTTCTCGACCTCTTTTTTTTCGTGTTTACAGACTCTGCTGCCTTAGTCTTTAATTTTTTCTCGGCCTCCACAGCATGTGCATACATCTCCGCATCATCATCATCCATGTCAACATCACCATATTCCCTCTGCAAATCCTTTGAAATATCGAGAATGGCGTCTTCAACATCATTGTCACTACCATCCTCTTCGTCTGGCTCGTTATTGTCACCACCATCCTCTTCGTCTGGCTCGTTATTGTCACCACCATCCTCTTCCTCCGACTCCTTATCCCCACCCACATCACCATCCTCTTCTTCCGACTCGCTATTGTCACTACCATCACCATCATCTTGGACCGCCGGATTGTCACTTCCGGGAACACTCAACCTAAGACTTTTCACCTCCTCTTCTAGAAGACCTAGCTGCGTAGACAATGAAGTGACTTTTTCCTTCACTCCCTTCATAGCATCTTGAACTGCATCTCGGACTGCATTCACAAGCCGACCTTCCATCGCTTTTAAAGTCTCAGCTCCAGGAGTAGCTCCAGTAGCCTCCACCGAATCTGCATGAGCCTGACCAAATTGTGCATTATTCGATGGTCCTCCGATAGGATTGGTGGGACCTTCAATCTGACCTGTGCGAGATTCAAAATCCATGCGGAACTGTTTTTCAAAGAAAACTTGTTTCTTCCCTTTCCGTATTATCTTCGTCCAACGATCAACTGCTGCATCATCGGCGTCATCGGCCCAACAACTCTCCTTGTCCATTCCTATGGTTTCCAGAAGTTCCTCCTCAGCTGCTGTTGCTACCAAGATACTCTCAATATCCTGTGGTAAAAACACAAAAAGACTAATTACCTTAGTTTCACCAAGTTTTCATAAGTCTCATAACTCCCTTCTCCTCAATTCGACTACACATAAAACATCAATTACCTTTGTATTAGTACCAAGTTTATCGTTCACAGCTTTCAGACTGAATTCGTTGGTTCCACTTTTCCGTTTGTACTGCATCTTGCACATCCGCGGGCAACCTCTGCTTGCACCATACACATCTTCTCGGAAATGGTTCCTCAAGCTTGGAATTGCCTCAAAGGCCAACAACTACCAACACACAACAAAAAGACATTAACATCAATTAAACAACTATGTTGAAGGGAGCTTGAGAATACCTCCAGAGGGATAGGAAAGCTTGTAAAAACCCAACTCGTCGGCGCAACTCCGTTGCATTTCTCCAAAAAGCTAAAGACATCCTTCAAGTTATGTTCGAATGCATACCGCCCCCAAGGGAACGTTACACACGCATCTAGGTCATCAACAACACGCAGGAAGAAACTGTCCACAGATGATGCTCCCTCACCACTCTTTCGGCCTCCGACAAGGATGCTGGCTAAGAAGAACAGAATGGCCATCTTCTTACGATCCTCAGATGGCTTTGATTTCATTGCCAACATCTGCTTCTCCAGGTCAGCGTATGTTACCTTTCTCCCTCCAAAATACTTGTTCATGAATATTGTACCACCCAACCTCTCATGGTTGGGGGGATACTCATGGCAGTATAGACCAGAAATGAGTCCTAATTCTCTAAAAGAATATCGGATTGGGACGCCATTAACGACAAACCATAACTCATACTTCTTCGCAACACAAGCTGATCGTAAAACGATAACCCACATTCCCATCCACTTCTGCTTTCGGTTTTTAATATGGAAGAAATGTTGAAATTGTGGGTGCTCTATGAACCATTTCACCTCCTTCTTTTTCAGGATCGTTTCAATAGTTGTTATCGCCGTGTCGATGTAACACTTTCCTGAAAGCTTTAAAGACTTTTGATATTCGCTTGAAGAAAAGTGCAACTTCAGCGGTCGCATGCCCTCTTCTTCGTCATCTACAACCTGCACTCAAGTGAGATCCGGATCACGTACGACATCTTACAATCATCAACATATAGTTTCACAAACTTCGACTTAGTTCAGCAATCACTAACTCTAAATTCCACTTAGTTTTCCACACTTATCTAATCTTTCAAATCATCTATGTAAAAGTCACGTACGACATCTTACAACCATCAACATATAGTTTCACAAACTTCGACTTAGTTCAGCAATCACTAACTCTAAATTCCACTTAGTTTTCCACACTTATCTAATCTTTCAAATCATCTATGTAAAAGTTTTCAATTTTAATACTTACCGAATCTGCATGCGACTCAGTTTCATGTTGTCGACTCGGAATTATCGCAGCTTCTTCGTCGTTTCTTCGGGGCTCTATTTCGTCTCCGACTTCCTTCTCTTTTTCTCCTTCCTCTCCGACTTCCTTCTATTTTTCTACTTTGTCTCCACCTTCCTTCTCTTTTTCTCCTTCGTCTACTTCTCTTGATTCCTCCCCTTCATTTTTCTTACTTGATTCTTCCTCTTCTCCTTTTCCACTTGCATTTTCTTCGCTTTCATTTGCATCTCGGGAACTTTGGTCGGTTCCTAGGGCGACAGATTTGTCGATAATCCTTGGGTTTGCTTCATCTCCGGAGAATGAACCAAGTGCCATTTCATCTCCTACTACACTACTCGAGTCGTCTTCTTTTGCCTTCGTATCGTCTCGATTCATCATGATTTGGGTTTTTGATTGTCGATTGAGGATTCGAATTGAGTAGGGTTTTTAGAGAGATTCGAAAAGTTTTCAGAGAACTCGAAATTAAAGAAATTAAATTCTACAGCTCTTCACTTAGTGGAGTACTTAGTGAGCGGAGGGGAAACGTTTTGAGTACGTTTTCGGGAATTCAATTTCTGGAAGTGGATATCCGATTTGTTTGGGTCGGTTCTGGGTCCGGGTTTGGATAGTCCTAGGTAGAGTTGTAATTATGGAAGTTTCTCTTGGTTTTGTTGTCTTTTAATAAATTTTCTGATTTAATTAAAGATATATGAAATTTCAAATCCGGTCAGTTTCAGGCAGGAGTATCTCAGCTCTTTTTTTTCGGGCAGGAGTATCTGAGCGTTTAATTCTAAAAATTATGGTTAAATCGTGACAAAATATATTTTTGTAATGTTTTCTTAGTGATCATTTAGTGGGTTGTTAGCCACAATTCGACACAAACAGTCATGTTTTGTTATTTTTGTAACGAAAATAATTGTGATAAAATGTGTTTATTAATAGACATATTATTTCAGTGACAAAACCGTGTCCACTAAGGCTCCGAATGGTAACAACGGGTTGAGCGGTACGGAAAAAACGGTACAACTGCGGTGCGGTTTTAACAGTTATAAAAATGTATAGATATATGGTATATGTAGATATTTTTGTTACTGTTAACTGCGGTGCGAGACGGTGCAAGACGGTGTGGATCGTAACATTCTGAGGCTTAGCCATGAAAAACATGGATTATGTCACGTTTCTTTGATTTGTAACTATTCCTAACCTTTTCTTGAATAATTAAAAAAAAATAACGCTCTCACCCGAACTAAAACATGGCTATATCCATTTTTCAAACTAGTGATTGTAATTCAGTTTAATAATTTTACACAAAAATTTACTGAATAGTACTTCTTCCGTTCCTAATAGATGTATGTTCTGGAAAAAAAATTATTTCAAAAAAATATATTTTTTACTTTTTCAATGTATGATTTTATGAAAAATTGTAAGTTTCAAAAACATTAATGGTGTCTATTAAATTTCTATTGGCTAAAAATTATGAAAAATTATTATTCACAAAAAACAATGCATATTTAATAAATTTTCTTAATATATGTGAAAAGTCTAGAATATGCATCTTTTAAAAACAGAGGAGAATGAAAAATGACACATTCTTGAATTCTGAATCATGAGTTACAAATATGAAATCAAATTACAGCATATTTAATGATTTGTTTAGAATTAACGACTGAATAACATCATGAAATTGTGCCTGGATTTTAATTTTAATAGAATTCATGGTTGATTTACACCTCTTTAATGATTAAATTAAAATAATATTTTCTCTGTTTTATATTAAATGTCATTTTAACATATTTTTCTTGTTATAAAAGAGTGTCATTTTAGAATTTTAATGTAACTTTCATTTCAATATTAATTGAAAATACAATGATTTTATAAATAATTTTATTTATCTCAAATATTATTGGTTGAATAAGTGTAATTAATAAAAACTTAAATGTATTTTAAATATTTTTTCTAATTATGTGAAAATGTCAAAGTGACATTATTTACGAAACGAAGATAATATTTTATGAAACGGAAAGAGTATTGACAGGTCTCTATTTCCGACCACTTTAGTAAACTATATATGTCGATTTATAGCGTTTTGTTGTCAACCAATCGTAGATAATTTTGATATTATATAATGTCTTAAACAGATATAATCCCCCTCTTGGTATCTTGCGTAATACCAAATACCTACTAATCTCAAACTAAAAACTTAGTTAATTGATATAAGTAGATAAGTATCGCCTCCTAGAAAAGGTAAGCAGCAAAGAAACAATTCTCACGAAGACAGTTGTTCTTAGAATAATAGAAAAGAAAAAGACCGAGGGATTAGGAACACTCTATGATTATTACATCTTCCTTTCAAATAAAATATACAGCCTTGAAAAATTTACTCTAATTAGGAATTAGTTAAAAATTCAAGACTACTTAAAAAATCACTTGGGAATGTTATGATGATATACAGTAGTATTTTTTTTCCTCTAAAACTGTTTCAAATGTCAACTCATTTCTGGTAATTTCCACACACTTGTCCGTACTTGCCTATATAAACAAACATACACACCCTCATAAAAAATATACCAGCGTTTCACATTCACGCCCTTCATATCACATAATACACAAACTCTTGACCTTTGTCTAATAACGATCTAGGGGTGAGCATATAGTAAAACTTTCTGATTCTGTTTACATACATGGCTGATGAGTTTCAAGCTACGGCAGCAATTTGCGGTAGCGGAGGCGGTGCTTGGTGGAGCTCGCCGAGAAGCGTTATGTCTCCTTCGGATCATTTCTTGTCGCCTTATTTCGGAGCTACAATCACTTCCGATGATTTTGGCTGTCAAGAGAATAATATCAAATCTAGGAATACTTGTACAGACAACAACATCATTTCTGGGCAGCGAGAGGCCGATTCCGACAGTGGAGGAAGCACCGTGACGATTGACTCGACGATGCAAATGATGGGTCTAGGGTTTTCCTCGAACTCTTCTTCAGATTGGAACCACACAATTTTGTAAACTTCTCAAGAAAAAACCCTAACCTTAATTTTGATTCAATTCTTAATTTGTTGATGATATTGAAATCTTCAGTAATTTATGATATCATTTTTGATTATTGCTTTTGTATTTTTCAGACAGGAAGACTTAAACTCAAGCTTCTTAAGGAGCTCACAAAATCATGGCCAAGGATTCTCATCGACAACTGCTTCACCTTATCTTCTTAATCCAGCTTGCTCTTCAACTTCTTCTTCCTCGAGCTTGTTACGAACCTTTTATGATCCCGAACCGAACCCGTACAGCTTCGTTTCCACCACTAGCTGCTCCTTAAACAACCCTCACGCCTCTTGGGCTAATAAAAAGATAAATCCTAATCATCAAGTTTCTTATGGACTAATTAACAACTTCTCTGACAACACAAACTCTCTACCCTTTTGGAGTTCTTCATTAACCACTAACTTAAATAACACGACGCATAACAGTTATGTAACCACTCCGCTGATAATACCCCCTCGTGTTGACGATAAAACCAAGGTAATAAATAATATGTACATATATGTAAAAAATTTCTTATATATAATTTTTGCGGCCAATTGATTAAATTTTCTTTTTGTTTGAATAATCAGAAGACAAGAGGCCAGAGTGAGTCTTTGAAGAGAGGAAAGTACAATGAACCTGCGTCGAAGAAACAGAGAGTTACCACGCCTTCACCCTTGCCAAATTTTAAGGTAGATAATCATAAATCACGATTTGTTTGTAACCTTTTATTTTAATTAAATTTCTTGGTGGATAAAATTGATTGTAAATGTAACAGGTGAGAAAAGAGAACCTAAGGGACCAGATTACTTCATTGCAACAGCTGGTTTCACCTTTCGGAAAGGTGAATGATTTAGATTCGATTTATTTGATTATAATATACACAAATCAAAGTTTTTGTTTTCATCTTCTTGGTCAGGATTATTTAGACCTTCTTTTTTTCTTTCTGTGGGTTAATTTTCAGACAGATACCGCATCGGTTCTCCAAGAAGCTATAGAGTACATCAAGTTCCTTCACGATCAAGTCACTGTATGTTTCTAACGGTTTCTCTGTTTAATATTTAAAAAAAATATCAAGAAACCCTAGGAATGAATACATTTTGAGCATAATAATTAATGTTTTAAATACAGGTTCTAAGTACTCCATACATGAAACAAGGTGCCCCGATCCATCAACAACAGCAGGTTTAATAAAATACTCGATCTTGTGTCAGATTTGTACCCAGCTTTGGAGTCTTCAATATATAGTCTAGGTTTATTTTAATATGGATTCATGCTGATATCTAGTAAATCTTAAAACCAGGATGGAAACGATAATCAAGAACTAAGAGCACACGGTCTATGTCTCGTCCCGATATCAAGCACTTTTCCGGTGGCTAATGAAACAACCGCCGATTTTTGGACACCGACGTTTGGGGGAAACAATTTCAGGTAGAGAAGATGAACATTTATCACACGGTTCTTTATTACCATCAAAATACTAATCAATTGCGTGGTTTTAAAATAATATAAAGAAAAATAAAATTCGCAAGTCATGATCAAAGATTGAATCATTACTTGGAGAAAAAGTAGAGATGGAAGAGGAAGGTGACTCTTCAAAGGTGGCAGAGACAACTATGGTGTTGGAGGGGACCAACTACAAAAGCAAGAATGATTTAGGGCTTAGAAAATGGAATTACCTATATAAACGTTTTAGAAAAAGAAACATACATACTTTAATATAAACGTTTTTACATGTAATAATTACGACTTTTTTTAATTCTGTATAGGTGAATAAAGAGAGAGGGTTGTGGTTGTCAAGACGGATCGGAACATATGCTAAATTCAGCTTGCAAACTCTAAAGCATGGATATAATTTTAATGTATTTTCTTCTTCTTTTCTTGTCTTTTAATCTTGTATTTCGTAGGGAGTTTTATTGCTGAATTTAGCAGATATGGGTTGTTTTATGTTGAAGAACCTTTTGTTCCTGTCCTTGTTCTTGAATTTATATATAGACATATTTTTGCCGTTGGTGCCGTCTTTGTTATTCACTTATTAAAGAGAAAGCTCTTAGTATGTTTCTGATTTGTATTTGTATAAACTGATCTTTCGTTCCGTATGCGAACTTCTATATATGGTGAAGAGATAACAAGAATATATATATATATATATATATATATATATATATATATATATATATATATATTTATGTACAAATTACATAGATATAATATGTATAAATTTGAGAAAATCCGACCAATTAAACTAAAAAACAAAAATTTAAAGAGTGAAACTGATAGAAGCAAATACCATTATAAATATTTTTTTATTAATTAAAAATGAATAAACTGCAATTATTAAAATCCGTATCCACATTCTTCAAAATTTTACAGACCGACTAAGTGAAACTGACATTTCCTGGAATACCAAAGTTTAAGTTATTTCGAGAACCAACAAACCTATATCCATATGTTGTTATCAACAAAAAACATGCCATGATAGTAAAGTATGAAGTATTAGTTTGGTTACACTTTATATATGTTATGATGTTATCTTCTAGTATTAATAAAATTGTTTTAAGTTACCACTGAAATTTGTTCTTGTGTTCATTTTATAAATTATTACTAGATTTTGACCGGCGGGTTTGAGGTTTGTAATTTTTGATAAATTTTAAATCTAGTATAATTTTTTTTGTTTCACATTATAACTATTGATTTTTAATATTTTTATTATTCTTATTTTTATAGTGTAAGATTTGTTTGAAATAGATTTAAAGATGATATGTACGTTTTTAGTAGCAAAGATATTCATTATTAAAAATATATATTTTAATTATTGAACTGTATTAACTAATGTTTCGAAAATCTGATCGGACCGTACGATCGAACCAGTCAGATCCTGACTCGCTCTTCTAACTGGTTCCGAGTTGTGCTAAAAACCGAATTTGAGTTAAATCGGACCTAGTTCAATATTAAAACCCAGTTTTCGCAAATTCAAGTTAAAAAATAAAAAAAATTGCAAATTTTAATAAGATTTCATCAAAATTTAATATTGTTTTCTACTACATATATAAATAAATTAGTTTTAATTTTTGAATTTTTCATTTTATTTTTCATATCAGTTTTAAAATATAACATTGATATAAACTTATATCAAAATTAATTTATAGTTATACTTACATATATAGTTACTTAATTTAAAACTAAATTAAAATTAAGCGGTTAAACCGATTAAACCGGTCTGGCAATTGACCCAGGTGCAATGTTGAATCAATGTCCCATTCGGTTTTCAAAACATTGTCATTAACACACAAGCTATCAATTTTAAAAATGAATTTTCCTCGCATATATTTATATCATAGTTACAACTATCAATTTACATTATTATAAAACCAATTATTTTTAGTATTGATATATTTTTCAATTTCAGATATTAAATTTGTGATAACATTTCATAAAAAGAGTCAAGAAATACATGAATAACATATCACTTAAAAAGTGCAATGAATATTGTTAAGTTTGTAATACAAAGGTATGCATCATATGTTCGATAATCTGTATGTAGGGTCCAAAAATATCTACATTAACATTAATCCGTTTGTTATGACTATTTTCTTAAGTTATTTTCTGTATTAAAAAAAATAATAATAAAATATTTACGTAAAATATCGTTGTTAGTTACAATATCTCTTTTTTTGTACATTAGGAAATTATGAGTTGATGTATGGAATATTACTTTAGCTTAAAAATATGCTGAATTATGTGGTGTTAGTCTAACTAATAAGTTTAAACAATCTTGCATAAGTAGATTTTTTAAGAATGCTTTTCTTTTAATAGTATTGATAACTGTAGGTAAATTGAAACCAGTAGTGGATAAGAGAACACTAATCAAATGAGTGGTTTTAGCAATGTCAGATTAATGATTATAAGATTACAATAAATTGATATTACAAATGAGTTTTTTTAGTTAATATCAATGGTGATAAAAAAATAGCTTTATAACAGTGATAATTTGATAATTAGGTAACTAGGAAATAGGTGTTCGAAAAAAAAGGTAACAAGGAAAGATGACACATTTCTGATACCCATGTATTTATTACCCTTATTATGTTCGTAAATATCCATGCATATATACATGTGTCCATGTATTGAACTTTTATTCGTTCGATTTGAACTAATATTATCAAAATTTGATAGTGGAAGCCAGTAGACAACAGGCCCACTCTTCCTACTTTATTATTTAAATATACAGATATGGTTTAGTATTTGTATACTGATATATATACCAATTTGACGTTCAATATCATGAACATGAAATAATGTTTTAAGTCGTAGACAGACTTTGAAAAACTAAGTAATTCAGATTTGAAGGTATTTCATTACATTTCATCTTTTGGCCACGTAAATATGAAATAATATTTTAACTCTTATTTAAATATAAGGAGAAAAAGTTCATCCATTTGATGCACCTTCTTTTAAAGATTAGTTTGTATGCTTCAGTTTGATAAAAAAAAATCATCATTCATGTTTAAATAAAAAGATAGTTCAATTATTATTATGTAGACTTGTATGTGTCTAATCTATCAAATGCCGCCAAAAATATATATGTATGAAAGAACTAAATTCTTACCAAGATATCAAACTCGATACATACTCAGGTCATATCTACACGGTTATTTGAATTAAATAAATCTACGCATGTGTAAATTTATATTAGTGTACGTATTCATAATGTTTTTCTTTTCTTGATTGTACTTCATTGGAATTGCTGGTTTCCTCTAGGGCGAATCTTCATTGGTGCTTGTGAGTGCAAGCGCACCCATAAAATTTTGATAATTTTTATGTTACATACAGAAATTATAACTATATATTACTCCAATAATTCTTGTATTTGGGGAGTTCAATGCACCCCTTTTACATTTTTTTACTAATATGTGTATATACAATACGGTTTACCTACATTATGCACCCATTAATTTTTTTCCCTGGATTCGCCCCTGGGTTCTTCCAAAGTCCAACCAACGAACATGGCATGTAGAGCCAGCCAGTATTCAAGCTAGTGTCAAAAAAACAAACTTAATTAATACCATGCATAGACATAGGTTACGAAGCTAGGGTTTAAGAATTTGTTGGTATTTTCATCCTTTCTTATAAACTATTTAGTTATTTGGTGAATTTAGTAATTAAAAAATTTATACCCACAAAAGCAACAATAATTTTATTTTCCAATATTTTTCTTACACGAAAGCCATAATTACTATAAACATGTGTATATATGACTACACTAATATATTCTTGTAATAATCGTTGTTATGAGGTTTAGTTAAAGTTTGATGTGTAATGAAGATTCATGTAAATAGTTTTTGATTAATTTGGGAGTATTCCACGCTTATAGAAAGGCACAGACTAATCTTCAAATAAAGATGCAGTCCACGATAAAAATCGTCTCTTTAGATAGTCAAACTAATTTTCTATATCCGCGTGATTACAAAGTGATAGGGTTGGACAAAAAAACCGAATCTGAAGAACTGAACCGAACCCGATCCAAAAAATTAGTAGTGAATATGAATCGAAATTGATTAAATATCCGAACGGGTTCAAAATTTTGGTATCTAGAGAATCGAAACCGAACCCGATTCGAACCAAAGTATTTCGGGTATCCAAATGTATCCGAAATAGATTTATATACCTAAATATATTAATTATTTTTAGATTTAATGTATATTAAAAAATCATCCAAAATATATAAGATATTTTAAGTTGTCTAAAATACTTGAAAATATATACAAATAGTCAAAAGTAAATGTCTAAAATAGCTAAAATATACTCAAAACACCAAAAATACTTGAAATATCTATTGATTCTCTATTAAAATATTCAAACCAAACTAATTTATATGTTAAGTTTATGTATTTTGACATATGTTATTCAAATTTATATGCAGTATATTATTTTATTTATAGATTTCGAGAAATTTAAAGTATATAATGAATTTTAAAAATCATTTAAATGGGTTATCCGAACCTGAACCAAACCCACAAAGATCCGAATTGAACCCGAACTGAAATTTAGAAATACCCGAATGGAACTGAAATCTTCGATCCTGAAAATCCAAAATCTGAATAGACCCAAACCGAATCCGAATGGATACCTGAATGCCCATCTCTACAAAGTGAAATGAAAATTCATGTAAATTTTTAGTAGCCAGTTTGTGAAACTAGGTAGTTTTGTTTGATCCCTCTTAACAACCAAAGATAAACTTTAAGTTAATTACAACTATATAATTCCTGGCTCATTTATTGTACATAACAAATAAAAACCATTGATAAAAATGAGTGAGCTAGTTTGGAATATCTGAATTAATATTACAGATGAGAAAGTTATAACATAAACCCGGAATATATTTCAAATCACTAGTTTCAACTGTGGATCGAATAGAATAAATTTTGTAATAGATTTTGACAAGCTATGCCATGCGCCAAAAGAAATAAGGATATGTATAATGAAAAATGAATATAAAAGGCAAAAGAAAACATTATGGGCATAATTTTCAGTCTTTTAGATGTACAATAAAGGACGAACAAGTTTCGTCATTTTCTTGCTTTATTAATTTGAAGACAAGTTCTTATATAGTGTCTTCAGCTATAAGCTTGTTTGATTGAAGCTTAAAAGCCTTATTCCTTTTTCTGTAGGAAACTAATAGAACATTTTTATTCTAATTCTGCTAAGCTTTAGAGAATCACAAAGACACACGGCTTATTTTCCTCCAAAGGATTTACTTCTTTGCCTACTTTCATGAATCAAAATATATGCGTTTTTGATCTGACACCTATCATATATTATAGAGAAACTCTAAAGCAAATATCTAAGGAAATATCTGAAAATAAGAAAATAAAAATAAAATAAATACTGTTTGTCTACTTTCATGAATCAAAAATATATGCGTTTTTGATCCGACACCTATCATGTTAGAGCAATGATATCTAAAGAAAGATCTCAAAGTAATAAAACAAAAATAAAAATGTCTAAACACTTACAATATGAATGTATTATTTATTGGATCACCGTTCAGAAGAAGAAAAAAAAATGTATTGGATCTTTCAATACGTGAATTGTTAATTTTAGAAATTTCTATTTTTTTTTCCTTTTTACCAAAAATTGAAATTTCCATTAAAAAGAAAGTGTTTGTAAAAATATATAACAGTTAAAACAGATTATGGTCTACCTTGACGAAAAAGCAAAAACAAAGTAGAGCATAACATTTTTTTGGACAAGTAAAAGTATAACATTTAAGAACAGAGAAACAATTACTCATTCCGCAGTCAGTGTTGCATCATACTGCAATTCTGCTTTAGATTACGCTTTGACAGAATCACATCATGGGTGAAACGGTCCAAAAGCTTGAAAGTGACAGTCGGAGGCGTGGAGATGCTATCGTGAAGTCGCTTATTCTGCTCAGACCAGATACAATAAACAGACGCTAATGAAACCAAACACTTGAGGAGTGTAGGTGAGGTGTCATCATGCGAGCTGAGCCAATGATTAAAAGCTGTCCAAGTGTGAAACCCGAAAGAACTGTAACCCAGTCGTATGAGACAAAAACTCCAGAAGTCACTACTCAATGCGCAGCGGAGGAAAAGATTATCTCTGTCCTATATGAAAGTGTTGCAGAGGCAACATGGGGAGCTAATATGAAGCCCCCATCTCTCCAACTTGCTCTTATGGCAAACAATCAAAGATGAGCCAGCCACATTTTTTTTTTTTGCTTAAAATTTGGAGCCAGCCACATTCTTACAACCACTTCTTAAAATGTTTACACTTTCTTAGTGAAGTTTACGATAATCTTCTTAGGTGATGATGTTTATGTCATATGAAGAAAACTTAAAGAAAACAAAAAACAACGTCAACAGCAGGGTTCGAACCTGCGCGGGCGAAGCCCAACAGATTTCAAGTCTGTCTCCTTAACCACTCGGACATATTGACCAATTTGTTTATATAATGAATATATTATTGTAAACATGCTACCTACTATAACAAAGGAATGTTGAACAAGGCTGGTAATCTGGTATACTACAAGCAAACAAGTCGACAAAAATAAACAGGAAAAAACATTTTCACAGTAAAATAGATAAGATTTACAATTTTTGATAGATGTTTTAAAATCCTTATCATTTTATTTATAAAATCAACATGATATCATTTGATTTCTATAATAGAATTGAACTCCATCTGAGAGGATTCTAATTTGAAATTCAATTTCAGATTTTAAATTAACTTTTACACAAATATAAACTGAAACGCAAATACTTTTAAACACAAACTATTTTATCATAAGATTACTAATAGACAATGAAAATAGTATTGTATATAATTATTATGACAGTAAAAAGGAAATGATGTTATTCCATGTGAATCCACAAGTTAATTTCATCAAAAAAAAAATCATCAAGTTAAAAATTAAAAAGCACATATAATTATCAAAAGAGGAGTTTATGTTTGGAAAATTTTAACTTGATGAATTTGATACAAAGAAAATCTGGGTTGGGTCCAAGAATGAAAGCTATTTTCTGTTGGAAGATAGGCTTGATGAAAGAACAATTAATTTTTATATTTGCTCTCTATCTTGTTCGATGAAAAACAAAAAACTTTTATTAGGATTTATTATGGATGATGTTCCTTCTATTATATTTTGTTTTTTTTGTCCATTAGTCAGCTTTGGTTTTGAACACGTTTATTAGCTAGTTTGACGTTAGAAGTTTTTGTTTGATGAGTTTTGGTTTTATAAATCTGAAGTTAAAATGGAAGATTTTGATTGAAAGGTTTTATACGTAAAAGTAGATTCCAATCCATTCAAACTATTTCAAGTCAAATGAATTGTACAAATCTATCAAACATGAATAACACTAGATTTGAAATGGTGTATTTAAATATTTGATTGAATAGCAAAGGAATTAAAATTTCATTCATTGGAAAGATTTTGAATACAATCACACTACTAAAAGCCAAATATGCTGAAATATTAAGCTATCCACGTCAGCAAAAAATTCACACCAATCACGAGTAGGCAAAATGCCACGTCGTTTCACTCGAACCATTTCTAACCCAAGGCCCGTTCTGTATCATATTCTGCAGCCGAAATAACTTAAGCGGATGTTACTTAATGGCCCACTAAAATTCATTTACGACCCAAAACGTGCATTATCATAAAACCTAATGACTGTCCCAGTCACTCTACCGTCAACAAATTTTCCAGGAGCAACAAACCCAATCTCAGGGAAAGGTATCTAAAACACTAGCGCAGAAGATCGGAACATCTATCGTGCGTGCCATTGCACCATCGAAGGTTAGGGTTTACGCTGTTGTCAACATCATTGTGATTTGTGACTACGATTTCCTTGCTGTTCAATGAGGTACTTTCCTTCTCTTATCGTTCTTAATCTAATTACATAGCTTTCTAGATCTTATTCGTTGATTTTCATGAATCTGAGGGATTGCTTGCTCTGAGATCATGGTCAATGCAAATCAAAATTATGTGCTTTGCTGTTTATGCTGGTTTGTGGAGAACAAATTGCAGAATTTTGCTTCACACCACTCGGATGTCCTTGAGAACTTGAGTCCGACAGTCATGGACCGTGTAGAGATTCTGACAATCTTCCAGTTAGATGAATATGTACATAGTCTTTTACTTATTCCTTTTAAATTTTGCATTGCAGGACCACCATGATAAAATGGAATCAAGGAGAGGCAGCGGTAGAAGCTTAGTATCAGAAGTTGTATCAACCTTTGTATACAAAGGTATGGAAATGATCTTCTATTTGTTGCTTCTTACTTAATATATCAATTGGAGTTAATAAAAAAATTGAGATTGAGGGACGTGAAGGACAAGAATACACTCCACTATGTCCACAGCTCCACTTATCCTCCTCCTTGGTTCGTGATTATGTTCTGGTCCAATTCTCTTCTTCTTTTTTTATCCCACATGCTTATAACTGATATTAATAGTTCTCTTTCTTCTCAACGTAGTAGTAGGATACAACTTGATATGTCCTCTCTCTGTCGTAAAATTAAAAATCGTCTCTTTTTTTAGTTTGTTTGATGAAATGAACTTCTTTTGGTGCAAAGAGATGGATTCATGTCTGAATTTTTTTTTAACTGGTGAAACACAGCTTGGATTTTGAGGTCGGAGAGCAAGAGGATTAGCCAATCAGAACTCGCCAAGCGTCCTGACCCGTTCTTTCTACTGGATCTCCTTGATTGGTTTGAAGAGAGCAAATACGGTTGGCTAGCTGATGATGTTAAGAGGCTTTGTGAGCTCAAAAGGAAACTCTTGAACGGTTCTGTCTCAGTGGATCTGCCTCAAGAATCAGTCACTGTAAGCTTTATTGCATAAATGAATGTTTTTATTAGTTTAAACTCTTTGTGATCTTAGCTCTGCATCTTTTATGTTGTAAAGACTGAAGATTGCTCAGGATCTGATGCCAGTCCTGAACGTTATAACGAGGAGGATTCATCATCCAAGACACCTACTGATGATGACAATGAAACTCATCTAAATGGAGTTGATGAAGAAGAAGAGGCAGAACTCTGGAGGCAAATGGCTTTTGCTCAAGAATCATCTAAAGTTGGTTACTTCTTTTACATTGACCAACAGTTTCTCTGTGCATTTCTTAGCTTTTTCAGCTCTTTTTTGTTTGCATATTGTTAGGTAACGGTGGAGAATGTACAAGACAACGATCCCAAACAAACCGAAGACTGTGAGCACTCCTTCATCTACAAGGATGACGTTGGAGAAGTCTGCCGTGTTTGTGGACTCATCAAAACACCCATCGAAAACATCATCGAAGTTGTCTACTACAAGGTTAGTGATCATACTCAACTGACAAATCTTTACAACTTTAAAATCTAACTTTCTTCCCTCATATAGCCCAAGAGATCAAGAAGAGCTTACACACGCGAACAAGAAGAAGAAACAGAAACAACGAGGATGGACTTCACAGAAACCCACTCTTCTTCTCACACCAACAACATCTTAGGAGACAAGATGTTCATCCATCCAAGGCACGACTACGAGATGAGACCCCACCAGATCGTAGGCTTCAAGTTCCTATGCAACAACCTCACATCCGAGGACCCAGGCGGGTGCATCTTAGCCCACGCGCCGGGATCAGGCAAAACATTCCTCCTCTTCAGCTTCCTCCAAAGCTTCATGGCCATGGATCCGCAAGCCAAACCGTTAATAGTCCTCCCAAAGGGAATCATAGAGTCTTGGAAGAGAGAGTTCACTAAATGGGCGGTGGAGAACATCCCTCTCTACAGCGTCAAAGCCGAATCAAGAAGACAGCAGCTAAAGGTTCTGAGAGAATGGGTTGAAGAGAGAAGCATACTCTTTCTAGGCTACCAACAGTTTGCAAAGATCATATGCGATGATAGTATTAACATAGATGATGAGGTGTCAGAAGATTGTAAACGTATTCTCCTCGAGAAGCCGACTTTGCTTATCCTCGACGAAGGACACACGTCTAGAAACAAAGAGACTAACATGCTCATCTCCCTCGCACGCGTCAGGACACCTAGAAAAGTAGTTCTCACTGGTACATTTGTATTCATAATGGCTGATTGGTACACTCTAACTCTAAACAATAGGTTTACATTGTTCACATTAAACAGCTTTGTGAGATTATGAATGGTGTGGTTGAAGTTGAAGGTGCACCAGAAGAACTCTGGAAGGGTTAAAGCTGGTGGTCAAACGCTTCATCAAGCAGGTAGAGTTGAATATTGAGTTTGTACACAATACTATCAAAGCATCATAGCTACCATTTATAAATTACAGAGAGCTTTTAATTTGGGTTTGAAGTCGTCGCTGATAACTGTTTTCGAGAATTCAAGACCATGTTTGAGCAAATAGACTCGCGACCTTGCAAAAAGAGATGACCGAGCACAAAAACACTACCCAACAAACAAACAAAAAAACCCAGAACATCAAACAATAATATTAATATTTACAATTATTCCGAAGTAAAATCTAATTACTTAAATTATTAAAACAAGAAACTGTAAAATTAATATTACATCAACTGTGAGAAAGTAAACCTTTTATAACTTTACAACTAAAAATATTTCTAATCATGAAGCGAAATTTCTTTACATCACAAAACAAACACAAAAAAATATAAATTAAATAGCAAACTATAAATGATAAATTTTAATTATGATTAAAACGATAAATTGAAGAAAGCAAATAAAGAACCGGTTTACAAGTCGGTTGGTATTTTCTTTTAAAGACGAGTACAAAAATAAAAACTTAATAACTGTAAAACCAAACAAAATTTATACAGTAATAATTATAAGTTTACAATTGTTTTACATAAAAATAAATAACCAAGACAAAGAACATGTATAAATCTTAACTAATAATTAGTCAACGTTTTATTAATCTTACTAATATCCTATATAAAATTTCAATAAAATAAAAAAAATTATTTCGAATAGTTTTAAATTTTAATTTATTTTATAATTGTATAGCTAATAATTTGTTCATTTTAAAATAAAAATATACAAATTAAATTAATAGTATAGGAAAAAATCCGGGCGTAGCCCGGAAAACCCCCTAGTAACTAATAACACAAGATTTTATAATCACTTAATAGAAATATTTTGAATACAATAACCAATAACACTAGATTTAAAAATAAAAATTTAAAATCAATACTTGAATAACACTAGATTTTAAAATCTAAAGAAGTAATTTTAAATCCACAATCCAATAACACCAGCTAACACTATTCACTATTCATTCGACCAAAAAAAACTAACACTATTCATTGCTTTTTTTTTGCTTAACACTATTCATTGTTTGTTTGCAACAAATTATTCATGTTGAATCTTCTTATCTTGGATATAAACTAGACCATATAACTATAAAACCTGTAATTAGTTGAATGACCATATTTTCTAATGGCAATGATATTTTTTATATAATATATAAAGACAAAATAACCCAAAAATATACCAATTTTTTTCTATTTCAATGGATTAGAGCAGAATTTACATGTCAAATTTGAAGAAATAGAGCATAACTCACATGTATGAAGTTCAAGTTAGAAAAAATATTTCATTCCATCATACATATTTTTTTGGTAAAAAATAACATTTATGTAGATTATGTATAGAATGCTATATATTGTATCATTTTAATGTAATTATATACAAATATTTTTATTTTGATAAGTACCTATCATTTTACTACTGGATTATTTTAAGATTTAATATTTTGAATTTACAGTTGAGTTATTAAGAATTATTAAAAAGAACTAGAGATTTTCCCGGGCTACACCCGAGCTTTCAGCTATATTTTAAATGAACTTAAATTTGAGTATATAAATGTAAAAATATTATCTCCTTTTTTTTAATTCATACATCGCAAGTTCAGATCCTAAAACTTTTATATATTCACCAGATTTGTTTCTTAAAAACTTCATACTCGGAACAAACCACTCAAATAATCTTGCTGGAAGTTGGTTGAATTTATATAGTATGAAATGAGCTGTTGGGAGAAGAGGAGGATTTGCTATACCAAAATATCAGCTTTGGCCCATTAGACTTGCCAAATGACCCAAAGACTTTTGCAAAATTGAAGGTTAAGGAGATCAAGAATAGAAGATTTGTTATGTTTGCTATGTCTGGGTTCTTTGTTCAAGTTCATTGTGACTGCTAAAGGATCATTTGAGAAACTTGCATTTGGCTTCGCCTCCAATTTTGCTTTGTGAAAGTTAATAGTTTATCGGTTTGTCATTTGTATTCGAGTGAGAGTAGGGAAAAGGAGAAAGATTTAAGGTTGTGTTTGTGATGGATATTTGAGACTTTCAAATGTGAAAATTTAGCAAACTATATATGATTTTATCATTGATCAAGAATTGATTTTGTCCATAATGCAATACTTGCTCATAATTTGCTAGTTTTGATTATACTAAAACAATATTTTAATACATTTGGGGAAATTTTATGTTTAACACTTTCATGATACCACTTTTCTTATTTACCACCACTAAAAGGACATTTTCAAAAATATCTTCTTTATTAAATGGCAAAAGACTCTTATACCCTTGTTATCTATATATATAATAAATTATTATTTAAATAAAATATAAAAATAATAAAAATATTTTTTTTATGTTTTCGAATTATACTTTTTCAAATTCGAACTTTTTTATACTTTTTTTAATCTTTTTTCGAACTTTTTTTTATTTTTTTTCAAAATTTCTTTTTGACAATCGAAAATTATGTTTGAAACTATTTTAAAAAATTTTAAATATATTTTTTAAGTATTTATTTATATATTTATTAGAATCCTAAATTTCACATTTCAAAAACCCTACCGCACTCCTCAACTCTAAACCTTAAGTCTAGAATAGTTAACCCCATGGGTATAAGTTTCTTTTACCCTTCATTAAAAGTGAATGCAAAAGTGATTAATGTAAACATGAAAAGTGGTATTATGAATGTGGTATTTGTGGCAATTTCCTTTCATTTTTAGCATTATTATACTAAATCTAACATTTAAAAAAAAAAAGTCAATTGTTTTTGTAAAGCTAGCCAACCTAAGTGTATATATAATAAAATTCATTGAAGACTCGAGAATTTTTAAAATGTATTGCACTGTTTAAAAGTTTAACATAGGTTTATATGTTTTTTTTGTTTAAATCATGAAATTATTATTAAACCCTACTATTTGTATATTAACTTAAGATTACAATACTTAAATTTTAAGAAAAGAAACTAAATTTTTATTTATTTTACTTTTTCATGGGTGTTTATTTCAGTTTTATATCTAATATATTAAAGGGGAGTACAAAATTAGATTACCATTTAGTTTTACCACTTATTTTCAATGAAATTGAACCTATATTTAAGTATGTTTGTCTTTTCCTAATTTAAATTATAGTTTTCATTAATCTAATCTTAACCAAAATAAATTTTCCCATAGATTTCCTAATATATTTTGTATTAATGTATTAAATGTTTTCCGATATTTATTAGTAATAATCAATTTATATAATAGATAAATAAAATATAAAATAATCTATTCATAAATTATTGGTATGATATTTTCATAAATATAAGTACAATTAACTAATTGGACTTATATATATGAGAAAACATTATACCAATAATTTATGAAACAATGTGATATAATAAGTGATTAAAATACCAAAAATATAAGTATTCAAAGTAATAAATAAACATTTATGTTTTAAAATGTTATACAAAAAATTAGTTAATATATTTTAATTTACAAATATTATTATATCATTTAGTACAATTTTTTTAAAAGTGAAAACAAATATTTAGACGGTCACATGTCAAACTCTAGGAATAAACAATAACAGCTCAGATAAAAAAATTTATAATAGAAATTATAATTATAAATTTTTTAAATTTATTTTAAGGGGTGCTAAAATTTTAGAATTAGAAAGATTTATGGTCCAACCCTATATTGTTTTAGTATGAGTAATTGAAATTTATATCATAATATTTTATTAAAATTAAAATTTTACTTTTTGTTATAACTGCATAATTTACTCTTCAATCTACCTTTATGAATAGAATGTACAACTTTATTTTGTGATATACATATTTGTTTGTGAAAAATAATTTAAAATATATATTACAAAGTTTTATGGAGTAAGATCAAACAAATATATGACTTGAAAAATTATTAAATTATCTTCAAAAATGTTAGAAGACGTAAAGGAAAGAGAATACCATACATGTTGACTATAACATTATTTTATTCACAAAAATATAAACGTTCGAAAATATGGTTAATGTTAAGAATATTTACCATTAACGATGTAGAAAAAACTTTTACGCATATAAAAATAAAAACAAACACATGTTCAGCTGCACGGGTTATTGTCTAGTTGTTTGTTATGTTTACATCATTAAGAAAATTTTCAGTAATATGAATAGTGATTGATTGTTAAAATGTAATAGTTGAGTTATTTATTAATTAACTGGTATTTATTTTTAATTACATCAAAGTGATATAAGATTTTTTTATAAGTTTACTAGGACCGGCCCGCCCTACGGGCGGGATTATATATCAAAATAATTAAAATAGCTAGAGTAAATTTCTAGTATAAAACTTGATATATAAGTGACAATTAGTCAAATTTTTGTTGGGTTAAAACTATACTATATATATATATAATTTATTTGTGCTTATATTACACTGTAAATTATTGATTTATGTTTATTCTTGATTATATTTTACTACTTTAAAAACTGTTAAATTTCCATTGAAATTGTGTGATTTCTGATTAAATATTTTTAACAAAATACAAATGATCACAAAGACATATGAAAAAAGTTTACAGTAAAATATATTCCATATAAACTAATTTATAATGTAAATTTTGATTTTAATAGTTGCATTTTGTATTTTTGATAGAAATTATTAGGTAATAAAAAGATAACACTATTTGATTTTTTCTTAATACATATAATACTTGATAGATGATATGAAATATTATATGTCATTGTGTGTATTAAATTTTATCATTATTGGGTTTTTGAAAATAAGGGATTTTTAAAAAATTCACGATTGTTTACTTTAAGTTCCACCTGAAGACTAAATTTAAGTATAATGTTGTTGCTAAATTGATTGGTTATAATTTTAAAAACTTCTAATTTATTTTTTTAAGTAAAAAATCGAGTTCTCTTGCTTTAAAGCATGAACACAAATTGTTTAGTTTGTTTGTAGTAAATAAATTTGACATTTGACACAAAATGTAATGTAGTTTTTATATTCTTATATACTTTATGTTAATATATTAGTTGTGTCACTCACTATAGATATTATTTGAAAAATTTTTATGAGAGAAGATAACTTTTAAACACTAATACATATTTTATTCCAGCTTCTTGTAAAATTTCTAATATTCAATAGCAAAGCCTATTTTCAAAAAAATAAAAAAATTGTTTAAAATAGTTAAAATTTAATTACAGTAGAACAAACTATTTGTGGACAAAACAGAAGTATAACAAACACTCCATATATTCTCAAACAACGGAGTATGAATCCGTAGCTCAGTTGCCTCCCTTACATTTAGATTCATATAATTCTTTGGAAAGTGGACATATTTACTCTGTCCGAAGCACTTGAATTCAAATCAACCCAATGTTGATGCACTTGATCACTTTATGATAATTTCAGTGAGTTTGTTAATGAATAAGGAATAAGCCCGGATGGTGAAGATGACGTTGATTGCTCGTGTTGCTGATGCGTTGCCCTCTAGCTGAGTTTCCAGATTCAGACATGCATAAGCAACATGTCTAGTCTCTGTTTAAGAATCTTTCCAGAGGTGACAGCAAAGCTTTATGAATGTCATTGAGACTGACCCCTATGTCTTATAGAACATGTGTTCTTTATTTGTCTCGCAAAAGCTGTGGTGGTGAAAAGCTGGAACACAAGCATCTGCATCTATTCTTTATCCTGTGATCAATCAAGAGCACATAAATATCTAGCTGGGTACATTTGTTGTAATCAAGTGAGCTAGAAAGTTGCTTGTATACAAGCTTTCGTAGTGATTATTGTTTGCTGCTCCACTCCATAGCTTACCGAATAGCAACCTTTGTCCCCAAATCTAACATAAATCTTAAAGTACAGTACAGGAAAACTCTGTAGTCGTACTAATAAGAAACTGATGATCACTAACCTGATTTTTGATATCCATATTGTCAAACTCGTGAATGCAACATATTCCATAATCAGCAAACATTAAAGCACCAGCCTGTTAAAGAGTTAGATGACATTAGTCAGAAATTCTAGGTTACTTGTAAGTTTCATTGCAAGGAACCATTTATCATTGCAAATTCAGCATTCATGTTCTTTAGCAACAGTTGCAATCAACCCAGCTGCAGAAGAGGACTTTCTAGATGTATACACATATCTTGGTATATGCCTATGGTGTACATGCAAGAGACACATATTTAAAAAAATAAAAAACAGTAGTAATTATATACAATGAGAAGTTCTAAGGTTGATGCCAATACCTTAAGTAAAACCTTAGTAATTAATATACATCGTCACCTTTAAGGTTGATGCCTTTATGAATGGTCTTATGCACACCACTTGAACGCATAAGTAAAACTGCACGCTATGTTTTTATGTCCAAAAATGATTACTAAACTGTTGAAGTAATCATTTACCGTTGTGAATGTTGTAGGATCTCAACTCTTGATCTGAGCTTCAAGCAGTCCTCATACTTCTCTAGTCGCTTAAGAGGAAATAAATTAAGGACAATCTTAAAGCCGAGGTTAATCCTTGACAATTCATATCTATATATAGAGATAGGAAAATACATGCAAGTTTTTAGATGATAGATTTGGATCCATTGTTGCATAACTATGTTTTCTATATTTCTCAACAGTCTTAGCCATTCCACTAATTCATACAAACAAATGATCACTTAACAGAATCTCAATGTATATCTACCAAAATCACTGATCATATCATTGGAACTCATCCGAAAGCCTAGAACTCATTAATCGTAAATACCTGATTCCTATTGTTTACCATTGTTGTTGACATTTTTATTTTGTAAACATAGTTGATGCAGACAAATGAAGAATGCATGAGATGAAACATTAACCTCTGCGTTATTATTGTACTCTAGATTTCCCTTCTGCTTTGACGCCATCAAGTTTGAGCAACAGCCTCATGAGACGCTATGCAGTCATGTCAGCCTCCTCCACCGCAACCTCCATCCCCCATTTACAGAAACTTCAAAAGCACAAACCTAATTTTTGCAAAAAGAAATCAATTCAAACCAATTCTTCGTTCCTTTTTTCGTGCAAAAACAAATAAGAAAAGATTGCAGCTCATATAAACTCACCATGTGCGAGAGCCTATCGACCTCCCATGTGAGAGCTTGAACTGTATCAATTGCTTTTGATCTCTCTCTCTCTCTCTCTCTCTCTCTCTCTCTCTCTCTCTCTCTCTCTCTCTCTCTCTCTCTCTCTCTCTCTCTCTCTCTCTCTCTCTCTCTCTCTCTCTCTCTCTCTCTCTCTCTCCACACTCTCTGTTTCTTGATCTGCCCGTCGCTTGCTCTATCGCTCCCGCCGCTTGCTCCGCCTCTCTAGCCGCTTGCTTCGCCGCTCTAGCCGCTTGCTCCGTCGCTCTCCACCGCTTGCTCCAACGCTCTCGCCGCTTGCTCCGTCGGTTGCTCCGTTAGCTGGACGAAGTCAATTGTAACTCGGCGATACTGGTTAGCTCGGTTAACCGAAAGCGATGAGATTTGGGTATACTCTGAATGCTTATAAGTGGATGTCGACTGCAGCCTCTTAAATTTCTTCTTCATTTCAAACTTCAGCTCAGATGCGCCGGACCTTGCGGCATATGATAGAGAGATGAGACCCTACAACCATGGATCAGATTGTTTGGTTTTTTTACGGATTGAGAGAACGATGATCAATGGAGCAAAGCTAATATTTTTATAGGTAGATACACCGCCTTTCAGAGGGATAACTCGCGTTCAATGTGAAATCGTGCTTCATATAGCTAATCAGCGATGATCAGTGGAACGCTTTCGAAACCATAGATCGAGTTTAGCTCTCGTACGGCGGGGATGAAGAACTGGTTCAGCCGTAAATCAAAAACGTCGTGTTTCAATATATTACTCTTTATTTGGTTTTGGGGTCCACTAAGCCGAAGGAAAGCCAGTTTACAAACCCAGGCCCAAATCTATTACACCCTCGAATAAATGAAACGCGACACTTTGATAGACGGGACACGTGTTGGCACCACAAAACTCGACTTTCCAGCCTGGATCCGACGTGGCATCACAGGAGGGAACCAAACAATTTTTTATATAATTAGATGTGTTGGATTTCCCTTGAATTTAATCTTGTTTTCTTATTAATCTATTGACTTTAACGTTTGATTAGTTTTGGTTTAGTTTTATTTTTGCATTTCTACTATATTTTTAGATTTCATCTAATCGCATTGAGAAGGTATATTCCATTATTTCTTGATTTGTTTTTGCGACTATGAATTCAAAGGGAGTCTGTGAGGTATTGTATGTTATGAAATTATTTAACATATTTTCTATTAGTGATATAATATCTTGAATCTTGTTGTTCCATTAAATGTTATTCTATTGTTGATCCAGATGAAGTAAGGGGAAGATATTTCAGACATTCTTTTAGCATTATATAATTGTAAATGTGTCATATATTTGATCTTTTGATATTTAAAAGATGTACAATAAATTTTAGAAGTTATTTTTAACATAAAATCATCTTAATTAGTCAAATTCAAGTAAAATATTATTAGGGAAATTTTATTTTCCCATGTATATGAACAATCATACGTTTGATGAGACATATCAAATTATCAATAGATATATGAATTGCAAACTGAGCAACTCAACCAAGTTCTACAATGTATAAATTTGTAATGTATAAGTCAAAATTAAAAAGTGGAATAGGATATGGCCGAAAATATTTGTCTGATGATATTCAGTTCATTTTTCAAAATAAGAAAATAACAAAGACACTTCCAGTTTCCCAGTGAATCTGACAATCAAACTCATTTCCCGTTTATCACCGGTAGTTATCCCCATAAAGGTTAGTTAGGCTTTGTAATTATAACGCAACTCTGTTCCGTGCCTGCTATAGTGCGATAAGACTTAAAGCTTTGTCTCTCCATCTAATGCTTTGAGGACACAAATGTCTATTGTTTACCGATCAAAGACATTAGCATCATCAGAGGTAATAAGAAATAGAACCCATAATCTTGTCTATCTTAACTCACAATGCATATTTATAGTATTTCTTCATTTTTTACAATGTGCATAGAACCTAATGACTGGCTACCGACTTGTCTTGAATCTTGAGAAGCTGATTTAGGGCTGGAAATAATATGAATGTGAGCTCCTTATCGACTCTTATTTCAAAATAAGATTATGGGCTCAGCTGAGATATAGGCAACAGTAACTTCTCAGCAAAAGCAGCAGCATGAGTAGTCTCTATAATTACCCAGTTTCTCTCAGTCGGCTTTAAGAAAAGCATCCCATGCCTTCCAATTGTTCTAAGCGAAGAACTTTTCATTATCCCACTGGTCTAAGCAGCTTTGGAGGTTATGTGGTGTTTTGTTCCTTAAGCTTAATGAGTTGACAAAAGGAGTAACTGGAGGTCCAAAGAACAATCCGTGATAGAATTATAACAATCAGCAAACACAATATGAAAGGTTTGATTCTTCTCTCATGATAGTATGAGAAATCTTTCTCGGTTTTGTGATGTACTTAAAATCTTCTATTATTTCCTTCACAACAACTCTACAATATAACCAATGTATATAAACATTTCGCACTTGTACGGATTAAGGAACTCCTCCATAGATGAATATAATCCAAGGTTACAAAAAGATATCTTTCTTAATTGTTCCGAATGATTACTTCATTACCCGAGCTTCATCCTCCTCTTGAGCTTGCTTAGACCTGAACATGGTTTGGTCCAGCACTACAAATCTCTCTAGCCTCTCCTCTGCTTGTCTCTGGCTCGTTTTGTACATTAAAATTCATAAGACTTAATTAGGATATATTGAAAGTGTAACCATTACCGTGTATTTATACCTTCTTCGTGTCGGCACCTTCGTCACAATCATCATCCTCGTTTTCTTCATCTTTAGTGCCATCGTCTTCTCTTAACCGGTTTCTATTTTACTTATATCGTACAACATTGTGTGACACTTGGCCACTGGAATGATAAAGATAAACAAATATAACGTTTTAATAAGCTTGGCAACTGTGGTTTCAGGGGTCAGATTATAAATTAAAAACACAAACCATCTGAAAGAGATATAGCTGACCTGAATTCAACACTGAGGAAAACATACCTCCTTTAATGGCAACACCTATAAGAATCTTCTGATGCGAATCCAAATTGTTTGCAGGTTTAACATGTCTTTATTCAGCACTGAGGAAAACATACCTCCTTTAGTGGCAACACCTATAAGAATCTTCTGATGCGAATCCAAATAGTTTGCAGGTTTAACATGTCTTTTCTCAGCAATCTTAACACATTGTTCACTGAATTATAATAAAAAAAAAGAATGGTGAGTGAGTGAGACCAATATCATACTAAATGTTTGCCTTTCTGACTTTACCCTTTGGGCTTATTTTCTACTTCCTCTTCTGGTCGAATCTGAGAAATAAGATGCTTATGTGCTTATTGATCTGAGACCCTATTTACAACCGATATTTCTATATGTTTTATGAGAATTTACGCATAACTGCATCACCTGAGCCGTTCTATCGGATCCATGATTGCGGTACTCCTTGCGCCTTGCTGCAGATCTCTTGTAAACCGTTTGTCCATTAATTCACATAATTCTGCCCTCCCGTGAATTGAAACCCATACCTCATGGTGTAGAAGTATTAGTGAACCCTTGGTCAAACCACTGAACCAAGGAGGCTTCCACACATATCAGTTATTACATGGTTAATTTTTTTTTAACAAAAAAATCTGACTATATACCTAATTAATTAAGAGAAATTGCAGTGTATATACAAGCATAAGTGCATAATTTTCACGGATAGAAGTTGTCATTTCTCGCTTATGTGTCTTTTTTAATGGCCCTTTTGCCCCTATATCTCGTATGTTACACTAAAATTGTCACCCATTTACGAACTCTCTATATTGGTATACTCTTGTTATATCACGCGTGAAAAGGTTTGTCAGTAGATAGCACAATAATCGATACACGTATTGTTTCAAAATCAAAACTGTTCTTCTCTCTACTTCCACATTTTCTTTGTTTAATCCATCGGTACCTTCTCTCTCTTCTCGCAAGATTTCCACTGAATTGTCTAGTTCACTCTCACCGGAGTCGAGTGTCTCTTCGTGTTAAGCTTCACTTGTCATCATCTGCAACCGCCTCCCACTCGCCATGAACATGAGCTTTGACTTATTATGTCCACCATCGCGTCTAAATGTAGATCGCCACGTCAAGTTTATTCCTTTCACGGTCGTGCTTCACCATTCACCTCTGTTTACGTCGAGTTCGATACCGTCGCGAGATTCACATGGCTTACTCCTGTGTCAGTGGATCTTCAGTCGCCTTGCTCTAACAACGTCGCCATGCTCATAATCAAGCCTTGCCGTTGTGTTCATCCTTGCCGTCGCCATCTAGTTCGGCGAAGAGAAAGGTTGATCTCTCCAATGGTGACTTTATATGTTTTTGCACAATAAGTACCTGAAATTATGGTTCTTTTCAATTTGACCCCAAATGTTTTAGATTTACAAAAACATCCTCGCGAATCAACCCCCAAATCTTTCAATTGTGCAATCTAGCTCTTCTTGTATTTGCACAATTGTACCTCATTTCTAGATGGCTTTCAAATTGGCCACAACACTAATTACTCAATATATCTTTTGTTTTGGGTTTGCAGTGTTAACCCTCCGTTAATTAGTATATATTATCGGCTAACTATAACAATGTCTAGATAATTAATATATATTACCAGCTAAGTATAACAAAGGAGTCAAGTAAAATCTTAACCGGGTAAACAACCATTTTAATCATATGTATTGTGATTTGTTAATGAGTTTATTTTATGTTTAGCCGAACATGTAAATCTAATCATATGTTTTGTGATTTACTAGAGAGTTCATTTTTTTTGTTTATCTGAATTGATACAAACCATCAACTGATCAAATAGCCAGTAAATATAATATTATATGCCACCTAAAATGTAAAGTATCCGGATAAATCAGAATATAACAATACTAATTTCTTAGCCGGATAATTATAATCGAGAAAACATGCATAATCGGATAACTATAGTGTTAACCAACCATTGATTAAAAATACTAACAAAGAATAATGATATCTAGATAGTTAGAATACATTACCGGCTAACTATAACAATATAAAAATCAAGTAAAATCTTAACTGGTTATTTTACAAGCTACATCATAAAGAAAAGTGAAAGATCTTTCCAGGAATCATAGTAACAACTAACAGTCGGTACTCATCCTTAATAGACTCTCATCTTTGGAACTGATCTGCCCGAGATGGTACTTGACGACGGTAACGTGATGGTAATGTGGCGGCGGTAAATAATGATGGTTAGAAAGAAACCTTTTGTTGAAGCGTGAAGAGTTAAGGAGCTCTTTGTTAAATAAGGCCATGCTTTCCAGCTTCTACGAGTCTACTCACCGTCGTGTAATAACCTCAAGTTCGAGCGAGAGAAATTTGAAAGGTGAATGTGTGAATTTGTGGTAATGAATCTAAAGATGATAAAAAAAATTTAACAGAGAGGATTCCCATTTCAAAAATTGATTATTTAGTGTTTGGTAATTTATCTCTATGTGGAAAAGAAAGAGTGATTTGCTTGTGGTTTGACGGGGGGGGGGGGGGGGGGGGAGAGAGAGAGAGAGAGAGAGAGATTTTACATGTTCTCTGTACAATCATTTTTACAAAAAAAACAATGATGACATGACTAACAAGATTGATGACATGGTTTGACGGGGGGGGGGGGGGAGAGAGAGAGAGAGAGAGAGAGAGAGAGAGAGAGAGAGAGAGAGAGAGAGAGAGAGAGAGAGAGAGAGAGAGAGAGAGAGAGAGAGAGATTTTACATGTTCTCTGTACAATCATTTTTACAAAAAAAAACAATGATGACATGATTAACAAGATTGATGACATGGTTTATAGTTAATATGATATGGACAATCACATTTATTACTGACATATATTTTTGGTAAATTTTATAGATATGACAATAACTAATACATTGCATTTAATGTTGATTTATATTTTTGGTAAACTTCTTAAAATATGGTAATAATTCATAAATCATCACTAAAATAAATATATTGAAATATGCATTATAAATTTCGAAATACATTATTTAATAGTATTTTTATAATTATACAATTTTTATTACTAATATTTTCAAAATTTTCTACATCTTTTTTAAAATATTAATAAATTTTTAATCATAATTTCATTAGTTTCTTTTAGATATCTACAAATTTTATAAATATTATTTAGTTATAATTTTTAATAACTATGCAATTTTTATATGATTTTTTAGTAGTTTTATACAAGTTGATTTAATACATTTAACCAAAATAAATAGATAAAAAATTTATCTAAGATTCAAATTTTAAATATATTACATATATATTATTAAATGTAATTTAAAATAAACAAATTTTTTTTTTTAATTTTATGCTTAAATAATCAACTTTATATTAAATATTAATTAAAAATAATAAAATATATAATATTAATAAATTTCATTTTGAATATAATTTAACTTTTAAAAAAATTATCACGTGCAAAGAAAACCCCTAGTTAACTTAACCCTAGAAAAAAAGTACTTTTTGGTAAGCCGACGAGACATTACTAAATATGTAAATGAGAAAAGATATTTTATTTAGTTAGCGTGATTGTTTGGACCGACGACAAATATTTTTAGCGTGAAGCCCACGAGGTCGCCTTTTGTGGGTCCCTTCTCTCTCTCCGTATCGTCTTCAGCCTCCAAAACCCCCCACGAAACGGCGAGCCACCGTAGACCGAGTCCTAATCGATGAGACAATGCTCCGTACGCTTAACGGTTTGAAGATCAACAACCTTTCTCCTCGAAAAGCTCGTCTCTCGCCATGACTCTCCTCTCTAGGTTCGTCTCCGCTTTTGCTTCCCTGTTTCCTGGAGATTGGGTTTAGAAAAGTTACAAAGTTTCAACCTTTACTCTTTCCCTTTGATTGTTAATCCTTTTTTCTCCGTTTCATGCAGATTCTTGGTGACCAAAGTGGTTACCAGATACACACAATCTCTCTACTCTAACCAGAAACATGGGACATCTGTTAAAGTCTCTTTAGTTTTGCCTCAGTTCAGAAATTCGAGTAATGGGTTTCATTCATTGTCCCTTGTCCCTTACGCTAAAGGAAGATCTTTCGGTCATAGTCTTCTCTCACGAAGCTATGTAGTCAAGCAACGTGCTCAATTCTCTTTGAAATGGCTTCTTAATAGATACTCTACCCACCAATGGAACTTACCTCGCATAAGCATGGTTGCTCAAGCCTTTTGCTTGTCTGTATCCCGTTCGCCCTTGTTAGTACCTGGCGTGTTAGCTCTCACTTGTAGGAAAGTCGCTTATGCGCAAAGGCCCGCTCCAAGTCCTCCCGTTTTAATACGGTCTCCTCAGCAGTTTTCTCTTTATAGAAGTGCTGTTAACATCCCTGTTGTTATCTCCACTTTGGTTCTTTCCGCGGTGAGAAGTGTGGCTCTCCTCGGGAGAGCTCTCTATTTAGCAGTCTTGCTTTCTCCTAATCTCGTGATGGCGTTGTTGGAGTTCTCATGCGGGCCACGGTTCAGGAAGTTGCGGCATGAGGTCCTCCATCGAACTCTGGAGAGAGCTGGTCCTGCTTTTATCAAGTTCGGACAATGGGTCGCCACGAGACCTGATCTGTTCTCCAAGGATCTGTGTTTGCAGCTCTCGAAGCTTCACAGTAACGCCCCTGAGCACAGCTTTGAGTTCACCAAAAGAACCATCGAGAGAGCGTTTGGTCGTAAGCTCTCTGATATATTCGAGGAGTTTGACGAGGCGCCAGTGGCTTCCGGGAGCATAGCTCAAGTCCATAGAGCCACCTTGAAGTTTCAGTATCCAGGACAAAAGGTGAAGTCCTCCGAAGTTGCTGTTAAAGTTAGGCATCCTTGCGCTGAGGAGACGATGACGAGAGACTTTGTGATAATCAAAATGGCGGCAAAGCTAACTACTTTCGTCCCGGGTCTGAACTGGCTTCGGTTGGATGAGTGCGTGCAGCAGTTTAGCCTCTACATGTTGTCTCAAGTTGATCTCTCGAGGGAAGCTTCTCATTTGAGTCGGTTTATATATAACTTCCGTGGATGGAAAGATGTCTCTTTCCCTAAGCCTGTGTTTCCCCTTGTGCATCCCTCTGTTCTGGTTGAGTCATTCGAGCACGGAGAGAGCGTGGCTCGTTATGTGGATGGACCAGAAGGACATGAATGGCTTAAGTCTAAAGTAGCTCATATCGGAACTAATGCTCTCTTGAAGATGCTCCTGGTGAATCCTCTTTTTTATTCGTTTCAGTTTAGTTATATAACTTTTAAAGATTTTTTTATCTCATTCTTGTTTTTTTTTTGCAGGTGGACAACTTCGTTCATGCAGATATGCACCCCGGGAACATTCTTGTCCGGAAGAACGGTGCTAAAAGAGGTCTGTTCAGATCGAAGAAGCCACACATTATTTTCCTTGATGTAGGGATGACTGCAGAGCTCTCGAAAACGGACAGAGACAACCTACTCGGTTTTTTCAAGGCGGTTGCACGTAGAGATGGTCGGACTGCCGCTGAACGGACACTTAAGTTATCTAAACAACAGAAGTGTCCTAACCCACAGGCCTTTGTCGAGGTGAGAACACATACAAAGTTTCTTCATCTATGTGGTGTTGTTTATATTTATATATAAAACACATATTGTGACAGGAAGTAGAAGAAGCGTTTAGATTCTGGGGAACAGCAGAAGGAAAATCAGTTCATCCAGCAGATTGTATGCACGAGTTATTCGAGAAAATGAGAAATCATAGAGTTAACATTGATGGCAATGTCTCCACCGTGATGTTTACAACATTAGTTCTCGAGGTGAGTTTATTGTTGATTTATAGAGTTTGGTTCATATCTTAAAACAAGACTGAGGCTTTGAGGTATGTATGTATGTTCTGTTAGGGGTGGCAACGGAAGCTGGATCCGGGATATGATATAATGCGAACGCTACAGAAAATGCTGCTGAAAACGGATTGGATGAAGTCACTTTCCTACACGGTCGATGGACTGATGGCTCCCTAGATTTTTGACAAAGGTTTAATTTTGAGAGCCAACTTTTGTTTTGACTTAGGAGTTGATGAAACACCATCTTTTACAGAAGAAAAAATGAAAGATAAATTTAAATTTTGTTTTTCTTCTTTTCTTTTGAATTGAGTTTAATCATTCATCTCTCTAATTACATCAAACTTGTATTTTCTTTTGCGGTATATATCACCATATCAGTTTTGTGTCTCAGTTTTGGTTATTATGAACCTAAACTCAAACGAAATGTGTCTCAGTTTTGATTATTATTTCATTTTCTGCATAAATTAAAATTTATGACAATTTCAATTTTGTAATGGACGGTTTTCTTATGAGCCGAAGAATTAAAGAATCACTTTTAGGTTCCAAAACATTTCTTTAGTTAATATTTGTAAATAAATCATGGATCTAAAAACCAATGAAATGGTAATCGACGCATTTTTTATTGGTAGGAAACTCAAAAAGTATCTTAACTTTGCAAGTATTTAATATGTAGCTACTACAAACGAAGTTGCTCTAGAAAAAAAAAGTTTCAGTCAAAGTTTAAATGTTAAAACATAAACACCAATCGAAGGAATGACTTTATCTAATAGTTTGCACCAATGGTTTCGCTTAGAAGGAGCCGTTACCAATGAGCCAAAGCCAACCCAAACAAACACCAGCGAAGATACCTCCCAATAGAAACACGCACAACAAGTTCCCTAATGCATTCGACTCGGGTCCCTATTAAGAAGAAATTCAATAGATTACAGAATCAGACATATATAACTAGTTCTAAATCGATTGGAGACATATATAAAGTAGCTTACATTGTAACCCTTTGGTGCAATGCTGAAGATGCAGACTGTTAAATAACCGTTACTCAATCCCAAGAAAGAGGTGAGGAAAATCATCCATCCCTGATCCGCGTATTTAGCTGTAAAGTAAAACGCTGGAACGAGCAAGAAACGCGCAATAACGCAGCCCGTGATCCATTTCCTAGATTCCATTGCTAAAATTTTGATTGAGGGGATGAACCTAGCGATTGAATCCCATCCGTTGTACATGGCTATTAGGACTGGTGCATACCTTTTATTTGTCACATGAAACACACAAAATGTTTTTTTTTACGTAACCAATATATATGTATAGTAATGAAAAATATGAACTGAATGCTTGTTAGTGTTACGTACCAATCGCCCAACCGGTGTTCTCCTGTGTTCTCATAAAGAAAACCAGGGAAAATCGATAGCGTAACAACGTAAATCATGAATATATTCATCCCATGATCAATGTTTTGCCGTAGCAATTGCTTCTTCGTTAGTCTTATGATCTTGGTCTCGTCCATTTGTTGAACCTTTTGTGAGGATCAAAAGTTAAACAGATAATTAACTAGCGAAATAAAAACCACAGCACTGTCGTTTTTTGTTTGTTTTAGGTTCAAAGTTATTTAGAACTGAACCTGTTGAGCTTGCTCTTGGAGGCCGGCCGCAGCTAGATCTGCTGCTACGGATTTAGCCCCTTCTTTCCCTGCTTTGGAACGGTAGTATTTTACGATAGGAAGCTTAGCGAAGACAGTCACATATAGAATGAGACATCCTAACTCGATCAATGTTGCTATTCCTATGAACAACACTACAAGAAACACGTGATGATGATTAAGATTAGCTTTAGTTATATAATAAGATGTAACAAAAAGTTACAGGAGAAGTTAGAAGAGACATTACAAGCGCCTTTTCGGAGACCATCAGAAGACTTGTCAAAGATTGCTTTCGTAATAAGCCTTAAACCGGAGGTTAGTGCCCCGGCTATGCCTAAGCCTCCCATGAATGCCTGAAAATAAAAGATAAAAATAATAATAACTTTTAGCTAAATTGATTTTAGTGAAGAGAGACAATCCATCACTAAAAGACCAAAACTAAACCTGTATGAACTCGGGGCACATGAAAGACAGATCTCCAACCATTCCACCTTGTACAAAAGCATCAGCCAACCCGAAAAGAGCAACAATCAAACACAACACGACATATGCTCCTACACTTCCACTGCCATGCGAAGCAAGATCCAACTTCCCCAAACCGAAAACAATGAATCAAAACCAGGGAGTTGTATATCATGTAGAAAACACATTTTGTTGAAAATTAAGTGTACTTACAATGATCAGACAAAATGTGCCAGCAGTATAAATGCTGTACCCCAAAATGTTACGAAATCGAGTATTGAGCTTGGCTTCTTTGTAAGCAAGTGTTGATATAAACACATTGGCAACCAATTGGTAAACTATGGTTAGCACCCTCGAAGGATGATATTTCTGTTTGTTACACAAAAACAATACAAAACAAAAATGAAGTGAATTAAAGTTATATTATATATAACAACTGAATAGATTTGTCTGTCAAAAAAATGTTTTTAGAGAATCATACCGGGAAAACTTGATAATAGTAATCGGTGATGGTCAGCATTGCATTCCATGCCACGAGAGAACCTAATCCTAGAATGCAACACACAACTCGTGCTATATTCTTGCCCTGTTCATCATCAAAATCCAATTATCATATACACTTAGCATAGGAAGTAACATACACTGTAGATTATATGAATTAGTGATTTATATAACTTATATCTACCTCAAGCCTGCTTGGGATTTCCTCTGAATTACTCATTGGAGGATCACAATCCTGCAAATTTCAGAAGCTTAGGATAGATCAATATAATTTTATATTCGTTTGGCTCCGAAACTTTCAGCCTCTTCCCTTTCACACCAAGATCCTCGACTACCAAATCAAAGACATGGTGTTAAGTCCCTTAACTATCTTAGTTGAGTTTGATTTCAATCTAAGATTAGAAGATCACTAAGAAACAGAACTCGAATGAGTTGGAATATCATTAAAGAACTACATGACACTTGCACAAATTAAGGTTAACTGTAATAGAAGAAGAAGAAAAAGAAACTCACCTTAGGCAAACCTAGTTTAAAGGTAGAGGGAAAAGATGTATGAGGTTTAACCCCGATACCTAAGCATATATGAAAGTTTTTTTATGGAAGATTCTTTGATTTTCGATATCAATGGATTTGCATGATTCGCGTGAATCGTAACGGCTTTAATCCGAAAAGGATTTATTGACAAAAAGAAAAGAAGAGAAACAAAATTCGAAAAATATTCATAATATATACTAGTTTAAGACCCGCGCGGGATGAATGTTATATATAACTAATTTTTATCTATTATTATTTTTTGTATTCATTTATGTATTATGTATATAATTAAATTAGAGTAAAGACATAAATCAAAATAATATATCTTTTTTATTTACGATACTTTTTTGGTAAATTAATCAAAATAATCATTTTTATTTTATATGCTATATAACTAAATTTCAATGACATGGACATATATATATATATATATAGTATCTTTTAGTATACATATATATTATTGCGAATTCATACTCATATGATAACACAAAATTTTTAATGTGCGATTTTTTGAATGCAAATTTCAAAATTAAAAATATTAAGGTTTCAATACTTTTTCAGTACAAATTTAGAAATTATCATATTTAAGTATTTTCCTATGTTATATATTTTAATTTTAAACTATATTAATATATAATATGAATGTCTAGTAAATGAGACTTCATATTCATACGATTTATGTTCATTTGTATCTTGTTATTACCAAAAACATTAAACCATTAATCACAAAATTTTATTATGACTCATTTAACATTTTTAGTAATTTATAGTCGTTTTAAAAAGATTCAGAATATAACATATAAGAAAAAAAATAACTTTTTATTATATGATTAATGTCGTTGTTTAATATTATTTAATGATACAAAATTAAACAAAAAAGAGTTTAGATATAAAAATTATTATCAAATATTTATTACTCATAATCATTGATTATCATATATACGTTAATCATATTAGGCAATTCTGTAGCTTTTATTAAAGGAAAGTGCGAGAATATTCATTTATACACTATTTATCAATTTAATAGTTAGTTTAATAAAAGTATATTATAAGTTAAGATGGACCGACCAATTTCTCTAAAAATTCTGAATTTCATTTTCATGATGACACGTAGCTACAAAACAATATTGTAATGTTTATCAATTAATGTATAAAGGATGTTATCAGGAAAAGAAGGGTCTTAGACTCTTAGTGTTAAAGAAGGGGAATATCATAATATACATGTTATAGGATCTAGAGAAAAATATTCATAATATATATGCAAATAAGGGAATATCTTAATGTTATCAGGAAATAGAAAAGCTTGCCGCTTTAGAAAAAAAAAAAGATAATGAAGTAATCAAAGCACATTTTCACGTCACTTGTGCCAGGAAAATCTTATCCTACATGTTGCTTTTATTTTTGTAAAGTTTTTAGCACATTAATTTCTTTTAAGTAATCAACTATTGTTAACAAAACATTTAGGTTAATATTTTTCAACTATAGGTATTTTGCCCGCACATGCGGACATAATCATCTTACGAATACTTATTATTTTATATCTTATTAATCCAAAAATTGGTATTATAAAACTCTAATTGGTGAATATGTTGAAGGAAAAATATTATGGTGAATTTTTTGTTCCTCAAAATTTATACCAGTTATGTTGAAATTTTAGTCAAATTATTGAAAGGTAGATATCACTTTTTTCTTCTAAATTCTCATGGAAGAATGAATTTATAAGAAAAAATTTCCCTATGCAATTTTGATAAGAAACAAATCGAACAAAAATTCATATTTTTTTATTTTTCCAATTCCTCAAATGAAATTTATTTTCTATTTTGTTCATTTTTTCATTCTTCTAGTGGTCACCAACTGAAACTATAGTGTTTCACGGATTAAACTTAAACTGGTTTAAAGTAAAAGCAAGAAAATTTGTTTTAAACTCAGTCACAAGTTAACTTATTATTTATGATTTTAAATAGTTAAATCAAACATCAAATTATTTATATACGTCAAAAAATGTTCATCAAACTATGTACTTATTATTATGTTAAAAGTTTTAAAACACTCATATATTAGAAATAGTTTAGAAAATATCTTTATATAAATATTTTTGTTTGACTAATATTTAATTATAAACTGTTTTATATCTTAGTTTTTTTAAATTTATGATAAAAATATTATTTTCAGATAGCAAAACAATATATATATAAGAATTCTCTTAATTTTTAAATATATTTTCACAATTTTATTATATTAGTTTATAATTAATTATTTAATATAACGTAGAAATTTAATTTTATTAAAATAAAATGTGGGTTTTATTATATATAAAATTCATTACGGGTTTTGTGAAAATTAATAAATACTCAGTTAAAAACTAATAATAAATCAATAACTTATACAAAAGCTTAAATCCTAATAAAATATGACAAATAAGAAAATAAGAATTTGAATATAACATATAGATTTAAATGTTATTAAATCAAAATTCTTTTTAATTATATATAAAATTCATTAAAATATTTTTTTAAATTAATAAATTAGTGATTCAGCTGAAAATTATTAATAAATCAATGACTAAGTTAAAACCTAATAAAAACATGACAAATAAGCAAAATTGACTAAAAGCTTGGAAAACATGACAAATAAGAAATATCAGAATAATTATATATCTAATTACATATTTTATATTTATATTATTTAAATTAATAAATTATGGACTCAACTAAAAACTATTAATAAATTAATGACTCAGTTTAAACCTAATTAAACATGACAAATAAGAAAAATTACCTAAAATCATGGAAATCATGACAAATAAGCTAAATCACTTCATAAATTATTGTATAGATAGATAGATTGTAATTTAATACTATAGTTTATTTATTGGTTAACAATTTTATTTTAAAAATTTATAATCTATACATAATATATGTATTTTATGTTCAAATGTATGTATATAATTTATTGAAATTGTTTTTTTTTTTTTTTTTTTTTATTGAAATTGTTTTTTGGCTAGTTTAAATAAACGATCTTGTACCTAATTTATTAATTTATGATCCTATTTTTTCTCTGTTGAAAGTTGTCAATCAAATTTTGAACATTTTCAAAATTGTTACTACGCTAATTAAATTTTGGACTCTTTCATATTTGTACAATGAACACTGCTTAGATAATACAATCAATCTACTTAAACTAAAGCAACATCGTCTAATAAAACTTAACCGATGTCATATTCCGAAATTAAGCTAAAACCAAACTTTCAGTTGTCTGCTATGAGGATCCCAAAAGCTTTTTAAGCTCAAATATTAGAAAATGATTTTAGCTTAATTTTGATTTAGTTTAAGTAGACGATGTTGGTTTAGTTTATATAGACTGGTTGTATTATCTAAGTAGTGTTTAATAATATTGTAACAAACGTGAAAAAGTCCAAAATTTAAGTAGCGTAATAGTAAGTTTTAACAGGTCCAAAATTTAAATGACAATTTTCAACCGTAGATAAAATATGAATCTAAATTAATAGATTAGATAAAAATACAAAACAAAATTATTCAAGATAAAAACATTAGATGAAAAAAAATTGAATGAAATCAAATTTTCTCCGAGAATGGACCCTCCTAGTTATATAGTGTAAACATTTTTTTCAATATTATCTTTCTTACATGATATCAGTAAACCATACCAAAAAAAAAAAAAATCAGTTATTCTCCTCTTATCCTCTAAATCAATCATCGCTGATGTTGCAAAGGCAACCACCTCTGACAAACCTCTCCAGCCAAGGCTAGCGGCACCATTCAAATCCAAACGCAAAACTTTTCAATGTTAACACATCCAACGTTAAGAAGTTAACATCAACAAACTATAGTCTTCAGATCCATGATTTCCTCCATGGCTATGATCTATCTGGTTTCCATGATGGTATTTCTGCAATCCCGAATGCCACAATCATTGTCAACAAGGATATTGTTGTCAACCCTGAATTCTCTTTCTGGAAGAGACAAGACAAGCTCATATTCAGTGCATGGCTAGGAGCCATCTTCTCCCTGATCCAACCAGTTGTGCATGTCATGTGCCACAACCTCAACAAAGATCTGGCACATCTAAGCATCAACATAAACAATTGAATAATCAGCTGACGCAAAAGCAGAAAAACAAAAAACAAAAAGGTGTTTCGATAAAAAAAAAAGTGTTTCAAAAAAAAGAATAATCAACTAACGCAATGGACTAAAGGAAATAGTTCCATCGATAATGTACTACCACAGCTTAACAACTTGTATGGATCAACTCGCCATCCTTTGTAAATAGCTTGACCATGAATACCAAATTGAAATCATTCTTGAAGGTCTTCTTCCCGAAGAATACAAATGTGTTGTTGATCAAGTGAATGGTCTCTACAAATACGGGAAGACATTAATTCCACCATATCTTACTTATTAAGCTTCACATACGTCTTCGAATCATGATGCAAAAACACTCACCACATGCCCTCATACAACTTTCGGTCTCCGCAAATATTGCTTCTAATCAACACAAAAACATTTCTCGACAGACACAACGGAACACTACTCTTCACAACTCCAACTGGAACAACAATCAATCCAAACACTGGAACGACAATTAATTGCTCAGTCTTACATGTCCAAGTGTTTCATTTGTTAAAATATTATATTTTCAAAAAAATTTAACACTGTTGATATAATTTTCCACGATAATTTAACATCATTTTTGTTAGCTAACGATAAATGTTTTTGTAAAAGTATCATGAATTTTGTTTTATTACATGTAAATCATACGATTTGTGCGATTCCGAAAGAAAATATAACTTTGAACCCATCTAAAAGGAACTTTTGGTGCCTATTAGCCAAAGCCAACCAAGGCAAACACCTGCGAATATTCCTCCTAACATAAAAGATACTAGCAAATTCCCCAAAGCATCTGTCTCCAAAACCTGTGAATCATATAAAATGAAATGTCAAGAAACAATGAAATTCACGTTTCAAAAAACTATTTGGTTTTAAATTTAGTAATTTGCTTTGTTGATTATGATCATAAATAATAATTTACAACACTTGATCATTCAATTAAACAGTGACCCCAGACTGCAACCACAAAAAAAAAATATGAAAATAGAACTATATGGTTTTGATAGAAAAACTTACATTGTATTTACTCTTAGGCTTATTTGCGAGAACACAGACAGTTAGATAACCGTTGGTCAGTCCCAAAAGAGATGTCAGTAACACCATCCATCCTTGATCTGCGCTTTTTGCAGTGAAGTAAAAAGCTGGGACAAATAAGAACCGCACAAGCACGCATGAAGTGATCCATTTTATTGATTCAATTTTTAGGTGTTTGCTAAGAGGAATATATCTCGAGAAAGCATCCCACACATTATATGAAGCAACAAGTACAAGAGGGTACCTATATGTTGAGAAAATATGACGATTAATTATTGCAAAAATGAGATGAATATGGTTAAAGAAATAACAGTAGAATGAATAATATATATAATGATATTATATATCATATTCTTTTCGAGTTTAAATATGTATGAATTTATTTTCATCACAGTATGAGTAAATGTTTAACTTTCGTGTCATTAAGGAAGTAAAAGAAACAAAGGTATCAAATTAAAGTTTATAAGCATATACCATGAACCAAGTTTGTGTTCTCCAGTGTTCTCGTACAAAAATCCAGGAAATATTGACAAAGTCAGGGCGTAGATGAGGAAAAGATTGATTGCAAGGCCCATGTTTTGATCGAGCAACTCTTTGTTGCTTAATTGCGTGATTTTCGTTTCGTCAGCTTCTACATGGTTTGATTCCGCCTTTGCATAATAATGTTTAACAATTGGTAGCTTTGGAAACATGTAAATATAGAGAAGCATGCAAATGAACTCGATCAAAGTCGAAAATGCCAAGAATAGCACTGCAATTGATCTTATATTAGTTTATAACCACTTCAAAGATTTAACGTGAACACACATTTAGCATATATAGAGAAAAATCTCAAGTTCACTAGTTAAGTGACCTACAAGCGCCTTTTCGAAGACCGTTCGGAGATTTATCGAATACCGCTTTGGTAACAAGCCTCAAAGCAGATGTTATGGCTCCGGCTACGCCTAGACCCGCGACAAATGACTTACAAGAAAAATTATAAATTGTAGTTAGAAACAATTAGAAATCAAAGTTTATGCCTATATCAGTTTTCTTATAAGAATAAAACCTGAATAAACTCAGGACACATGAATGAAAGCTCTCCGAGCATGGCCCCTTCTACATGAGCATTCGCCATCCCAAAACATGCAACAATCGAACATAAAAAGATGTATGCTAATAGAGTTCCTTCTCCTTTGGTAGCCACGTCTAACTATAAGAAAAAAAAAACAAAAGAAGAAGAAAATGTACTCTTTGGCTGTATTATTTAATGAAGAAATTTCTGCTAACAAATACCATGCATATATATAAAAATTACTCACAATAATCAAAAGAAGAGAGCCGATGAAGAAAATGGTATAACCGATAGCAATTTGCTTCTGGTTCTTCTTCTTTTTCCCCATGAAAACCAAGATGAATATAGTTCCAAGGACAAATGGCTGGTAAACTAGAGTAAGAACTCTTGAAGGATGATATTCCTTTGATGAATCAAATCACGATTCATAGAAAACAAAAGAACATGGAAACAAAATGTTAGAACACTATATAATCGTGGACCTAAAAATCAAATATAGATAAGTAATTAGTTTTCAGTAGTATATAAATATTAAAATATATATAGGGAAATTTTGATAAAGCTCATGATTTTACCTACATATTGCACGAGTTTAAATATGTGTATAGTTTTCCTCAATATAAATAGATAAACAATTTATAAAAAGAATTGATGATTCATGATCAAGAAGCTACACTTACAGGGAATACTTGATAGTAATAATCGGAAATAGTGAGTATTGTGTTCCATGCCACAAGTTGTCCTACTCCTAAGATACAACATACCACCATAGCTCCAAACTTACCCTGTTCCATATAGTCACTCATCACAACCCCAATCAATGTCTTTTATTATACACAAGTGTGCAAATGTTTTTCTTTTCTGACAAAAATACACATCAGCAAAATTTGAAAATTTATTCTTGTTATGTACATTAACTGACCTCGAGCTTCCTTGGGATGTTCTCAGTTTCAATGTTCATGTTTTTAACTTCGTCTTTGTTGTCACAAATGTTTAGATGAAGTAAGAATAGAAGTGTGAACAAAGGAAAAATGAACAAAAGACAAAGAAGAGAATTCAGAATCATGAAGTGAAAACTAGAAACCTATCTGGCGTTTTGTATGCTCCATACGTGATATTTTGCAAATAAACAATTTATAAATTATAGTACATGTCTTTCTCGTTTATTACTTTAGTATAGCTAAAGAAACTGCTATCCTGTGACTTGCTAAACGTCTCAGCCACGTACAAGAGATATTAAAACAAATAATACACTTGTTTTGTACGGCTGCCTTTTAAAATATGATTGTTGGTTTGTTACAAGCTGTATGTGTTTGAGATCATGTCTAACATTTTGTACAGCTCAAAGGGTATATTCGAACCTTGTTATAATCAAATTGCAGTAGAGTTCAACTTCATGGAAAATTCTTTGAAAGACTCATGGTACAAGTGCAAATAAGATCGGATGAAAAGAACAAGAACCAAAAGCCAAATAGAGAAAACAGTCTCTTAGTTGTATACAATTTCAAATCGAACATTTGATGCGCTTTCCACAATCATCATGTCTTACCCATCCTCACCATCCCTAAACCAGAGCCACTACCCAAATGCTTGTACTCTTTAGCCTCAAGATGATCGTCATGCTCAGCAAAACCAGTGCCTCCTTTCTTCAACCCAACCAAGTTCCTGTCCTTGCAAGGTTTGTCACACACAAGACAGACTTTGTCCACGGGCATAAACTTTTCACCACACTTCTTGCAGAAAACATGTCCGCATGAGCTAAGTGCCACAAGAGACATGGTGTTAGTCAGAGTGACTTTGCAGCTCGGGCAAATGTAGGTTTTGTCATAAGAGCTTGTTGATGACGATTTCGCCTTCTTCTCTTCCTCTTCGCTGTTATCTTCGGTGAAACGGATAGCAAAGAGGTTCTTAAGCTTGAGCTTCTCTTTGCCCTCTGGACAGACCGTATGAGTTTCAGGAGCTTCAACTCTAACTGAAGCTCCAGGTGTAGCCGAAGGAAGCCAGAAGGCTTTCATCGTCCTAAGCGCCTCTTCTTCAAAAGAAGTCGCCTTCACACTGTTGGCCCCGTGAAAACCATTCTTGTCCTGGCTTTGGCTCTTGTCACTGTATCGAGGCAAAGCACCATGGTTTTGCTGATCAAACTCGTCGAGCTCTCTAGCCTTTTGTAACATTAGCCTCTCTTCTTCTTCGTCCTTATCTTGATTCTTTTGAGAAGCATGGGCAGCAAGCCTCCTGAGAACAAATCCACATGTTAGTACCACTTCTCTCAGGATATTAACATAGAGAGCAAACAAAATATACAAGTGAGGAGAGACAACTCTAGGCCCCTTTCTACCATAGACAAGCACAAACAAAATTATATGCAACCAACCATACTTCACCCAACCCAAAATGGCAACGTCACAATCATCTACAACAATAGTTGAGCAACAACATCATAGGAAACATATGGCCCAATAAAGAACTTAACTTTGTAACTTAACAATGACTTAAACTGATACCTAACTCACTTAAGAATCATAAAGCTAATCCACAACCCTATCTATATCTCGAAACAAACAGCATACGAACGTATAAAGAAGTCAACTTTACAACAAAAAGAGAAGACCCAGAAGCTGGAATCGAAGGAGGATTGAGTTTTAGTACCTCTGGATGTCTTTCTTCTGCGCGAGGAAGCACTCGAGGATACACTCTCTGCAGAAGACATGACCCTTGTGGCAACACATGGGATCGATGAAGGGTTTCAAGCAGAGGGAGCAAGCATCGAAGGGCTTGATCGAGTCTTTCCCCAACCTCTCCCTCTGGGTCCCATACCCTAGCTTCTTCTTCTCGTCGTACGTGAAGTAGGCGAGATCGTTGTTGTTCTTCGAGTGTCTTTGCGGCATGTTTCGAGAGAGAAATTTAAGGATCCAAATCGCAAACCCTAGAAGTTTTGTTTTTCAGATTGGAAACTGATTTCGATTTTTCCTGTGTTTCGCACTCATATAAGTTGCTTTTACAACCGCATCCTTCACCGTCCAATTTAATAATTAATAATAATCTTGACGGTTCTTTATGGTTTTCTTAACTGTTCACCTCCCTTCAGAAGTATATCACTATAGTCCCACACAATAAATTAAGCCCATTCTGTATCCCAAAGTTTAAATCCAATTTATATCCACTATGGAAGTTCGAATTCAATTTGTCCATATATTTTAAAGTTCCAAACCCAAAATCAAACAAGCATTGGTTAGTTCCGGTCTATTGTTAACCAATAACTCGCAAACCAGTCTTTCCAAATCAAATGCATAACAAAATCAAAATTATTTAGTTAGAACCCATTTATAACCTGCTTTTTCACAAACTAGAACTAATTAGACGTGTTTAAAGGCTTCTACACCCAGGTCTGGGGTTCGAATCCCAGACTATGCAATTTATTGCAGATTACAGGAAATCCAGGTTTCAAGTCCCGGAGAGAGCGGTTTATTAAACAATTATGCAGACTACAGAGGAAAGACTTGCAAGAGATCTTCAACATGGTGCAAGTAAATCTGGTCAGGCGTGGATCTTCATAGAACGGCTCAGGTGATGCAGTTAGGCGTAGGTCTTCATAAGGCAGGTAGTATTGTCGGTTGTCAAATCGTCTATGTAATCTTTCCTATATCATAATTGTAAGATCGTAATAAATCAGCGTTAAAAAAAAAAAGAACTAACTAGAGTGTTTTTCTTTTGCACAATATCCTAAGTAGCGAGATAGATTACATTATCACCATCTCAACCGAGAGAACAAATAGCCTTTTCTGTTTCGTTATGATTGGATTCACCCATTTTGTATTATGATGTTAGCATTATGTGTCGCTGCCTTACATCCTCTTTTCGCTTATCTCGTTCTCGTTGCCAGTTTAGTTTTATCTCTAGGGATGTACAGCCTCTCCTCATAAATCTAGATTTATTGAGAATGGTGGATTTGAAGCATATGTTGAGAACTTTTTTGATATTATTATCCCGAACCCGATAGTATGTATTTTGTACTACATGATCGAAATAGTTTTTCCAGCATAAAATTAAACTCGCAGGTCTATAACAAAAATAAAGGATGCGATTAAACAAGTATTGATACCTTAGACACTCAGGGAACTAATCATGAATAAAAGCTGTTGAAGCATGTGTTAGTAAAAAGAGGACCAAATGTCATCTAAACCAAATGACCAAATGTTTCTAAACCTAATAAGGACCAAATGTTATTCAGAGAATAAGCATGTTTTGATGAATCATGATGTTTAAGTTGAAGTTGTAGAAGGAGTAGTTATGGTGGAAATACTAGATGAACTCCTCACCAACATTGTCCTTTTATGGGGTGACTTGATGTAAGACATGTTTCTACATCCGACTCTCACGTTGCAAAAATCCACATCATTGTTAATTAACACATATGGTCTATTGGAAACAATAGCGCAAAATTTGACATATCTACAGTGAATGAAACGACAATAATGTTCAGAATTCATTTATGGGATCGGAGAATCCAGTGAGTATGGAGCTGGAACAGAGTTTTGTCGAGCCGAAGAAGTTTCTCTAAAGTGTGTCGCATGATTTTATAAGTGATCACAATTGCTACAATTTTAAAGCTTCGATTAGCCAAAAACTTCTAAATAGAACTTGACCGGCAGATTCCTGACGAATCAAGCTTGATGAAGCATAATATATGAAGATGAATGAATCAATTGAATTTTAAGCCTCAATAGCTCTGATATACATGTTAGTGAAACTCAAGTAAGGCCCTGTTCGTTTGTTCACCCAGGTGATCCATCTGGGTGAAGATGCAAATTGATGTTCGTTTTGTGCATTATAATGTTACATCCAGATGGATCACCCAGCTGAATTTTTAAAAACTCATCTCAAATTTTCATCCAAATGAAGGTGAGTCTTGATGGTGCATCTGGATGCAGATGCATCTAGTTCAGTCCAAAATGATAAATGACAAAAATGACCTTTTAAAATCAAAATATTATTTTCAAACCGTAAATTCTATTTTTTTTGCATATACATTTTTCCGCTATAACCAAAAAATATATTTTCTCGCAAAAACGGAAAACACACACTTTTCCGCCAAACCCGCAAGATGCGTTTTTCCGTAAAAAACATAAAACACACATTTTCGTCTAAAACAGTAAAACCACACTTTTCGACCAAAACCCAAAAAACGCATATTCCGGCTAAAACTGCAAAAAGCATTTCCCGCCAAAACCGATAAAACTTATTTTCCCGCCAAAACAAAAAAAAAACGCATTTTCTCACAAAAACCGGAAAACACAATTTTCCCGCCAAAACCGAAAAATGAAATTTTCCCGCCAAAACCGAAAAATGAAATTTTCCCGCCAAAACCGGAAAACAGAATTTTCCCGCCAAAACCAGAAAATTGAATTTTCCCGCCAAAACAGGAAAAACGTATTTTCCCGTCAAAACTGAAAAACACAATTTTACCACCAAAACCGGAAAATGAAAATTTTCCGCCAAAACTGAAAAAACATATTTTTCCGCTAAAATCAGAAAACATATTTTCCCGCCAAAACCGGAAAAACGCATTTTCCCGCCAAAACCGGAAAAACGCATTTTCCCGCCAAAACTGGAAAAACGCATTTTCCCGCCAAAACCGGAAAAATATATTTTCCCGCCAAAAACCGGAAAATGCATTTCCCCGCCAAAACCGGAAAAACGCATTTTCCCGCAAAAATCGAAAAAACGCATTTTCCCGCCAAAACCGGAAAAACGCATTTTCCCGCCAAAACCGGAAAAATGTATTTTCCCGCCAAAACCGGAAAAATATATTTTTCCCGCCAAAACCGGAAAAATATATTTTTCCGCCAAAACCGGGAAAATGTATTTTCCCGCCAAAACCGGAAAAATATATTTTTCTACCAAAACTGGAAAAATGTATTTTCTCGCCAAAACCGGATAAATGTATTTTTCGCCAAAACCGCAAACATAGTTTTCCCGCCAAATCGCCAAAAAAAAACTTTTCCCGCCAAAATCGTGAAAAAGAAACTTTTCCCGTCAAAAACAATTTTCCCGCCAAAACTTTAGAACACACTTTTTCCGTCCAAACCGCAAAAACGTATTTTTTCTCCAAACCCATAAAACGTATTTTTCCGCCAAAACCATAAAAATGTAATTTTTCGCGAAAAACACATATTTACTCAAAAATCGCAAAAATATTTTCGGCCAAAACCGTAAAAATGCTATTTTTCCGCCGAAACGTAAAAAATTATATTTTAGTCATTTTATTATCAAGTCCACCTGGATGCAGATGGAAGTTAAAAATAAAAAGCAAACGAACATAGTTGCATTCAGATGATTCATCTGGATGCATGGACGAAATGAAGAAACGAACAACACCCAGATGGAGCATCTGGATAAGACATCTAGATGGACCATCTGGATGCATCTTACAGATGTACAAACGAACAGGGCCTAACATAGAAAATGAAGAAGACAATTAAAAATGAAAGAAGATTATGTTATTGATTAACCAATTCTGTTGTACAGCTCGCTCTCTTATATATGAGAGATCAATCTCAGTTTAAAACTATAGTAAGATCAATTGCATTGGTTAACACTAAAATATGACGATAAAATAATCAAATAAACTATAACTAGTACAAAAAGTGTTAATAAAGTAGTTTTAATCAAAATAATTTTAAGAAAATATAACGATCAATACTAAAATATGATATATCCATGCTATTATCGAACATACATAATTATAGGGACTAAAGTAAAAAATAAATAGCGTTTTAAGTGGAGTAAATAGTACATCTTCAAATTAGAGAGTATATTATTCACCCCCTTAAAATTTGAGGGAATGAGGGGCTGTTGAAGTTCAAATCTATCAAAAAATGAGGGAGCAAGAGGCTGTTGAATATTTCCTTAGTGGCTTAAACAATTAAACACGTTATTAACACGCATGGTAAAATAAGATTTTTTTAGTTTGCATTATGTTAAGATAAAGATGTGCTGAAATTACTGTGAATTTTAACTGAGTCTTTATATAATCCCCTATATATTAATCTTGGAACACTACAACATGTTTTTGTAGCCACGTGTCATCACGAGGATGATTCTTAGAATTTTTTAAAAAATAAGTTGATTCATATAAACATATACTATGTTTTTTATTAAACTAACTATCAAATTAATTAATAGTGTACAAAACAATATTTTTCTTTCCTTAAATAGAAGTTACGGAATTACCTAATATGATTATCATATATATGACAATTAATGATTATGAATAATATATATTTGATAACAATTTTTGTATCCTCTCACTTTTTTGTTTAATTTTATATTATTAAATGAAATTAAACAATTACATTAAGCATATAATATAAAAAAAATATTTTTACTTATATATTTTATTTTGAAATTTTTAAAACCAACTATAAATTACTAAAAATGGTAAAAGTCCCACATTGAAAATTTTGTGATCAATGGTTTAATTTTTGTTTGTTCAAACAAGATAAAAATGATCATATATCGTAGGGGTGGACGTTCGGATACCGGTTTGGGTATGTATCGGGTATTTAGGATTTTCAGGTATTTCATTATAAATGTATAGAAACCATTCGAGTATTTCTATACTTTGGGTCGGGTTCGGGTATTTTATGTTCGGGTTCTGATATTTAAATTTTGAAGAAAAATAAATAAATCATGTATTGTTTAAGTTTTCTATATTTAAAATATATTTTTAACTTTATTGGTTTTATAATTTTAAAGGATTAAAATATTAATAGGTTTGAAGATAAAATTTTAAAAATAGAAAGACATTAATTTAGTTGTTGTTTTGAAATTTTAGATTGCAATTTTTGTTAATACAAAAAGCAAGAGCTTGATATATATTTTAAGTGAATAGAAAATGATTGTGTCCATAACTATATGTATATTTTCTATTTTTGAGCAATGTGCATCGTTAATATAAATATGTTGAATAAAATGAGAGAAGTAAAGTAGAAATATAAGGCTAAGTATACTTATGTTTGGTTATCTTCAGATATCTATTCGGGTTCAGATATTATCCGTTCAGTTTTAAATATTACCCGTTTCGGTTCAGATATCCAATCTCTCCAAATTCAATAACTGTTCGGGTATTTTGCTACTTTGGTTCAAATTTTCGGATCAGATTCAGATACGGGTTTGGGAATCGGATAAAATGTCCATCTTTAATAAATCGTATAAATATGAAGTCTCATCAATAGATATTCATATTATATATATATTAATATCATTTGAATATCATTAATAGATATTCATATTATATATAAATATATTAATATTCATATTTTATATATATATATATATTAATATCATTTGAAATAAATTATACACTATATAAATGAGACTTCATATATTGCTACATAAATATGTAAATTTCAAAATATTGCAGTAAAAAAATTATTGAGATTTTAATATTTTAATTTTGAAAATTTTATTGAAAATATACATTAAATATTTTTGATTAACGGTTTAAATGTTATAGCAATATACAAATGTTAAAAAATCATATGAGTAGAAAGTGTCAATAATAAATATTTATATTAAAATATACTATATATATATGTCAATATCACAAAAGTTTAATTTGTTCTATATAAAGTAAATAAAATGATTGTTTTGATTTATTTACCAAAAACGTGATTGTAAATTAACAAAAAAAAAATAGTTTTGATTTATGTGCTTACTCTAATGTATATTCTTTTATGCATACAAATTATTTTTTAAATAGGTGGTTTCTAATATCTTATTTGATCATGACAATCTCAAAAACACATTTCTTCAAATCAAGTGAATTTTAATATTGGAGGCACTATATATATTATTTCATTTAGATTAAGTAATTTAGTCTTATTTTTATTCCTAAAAAACTTTTAATGAAATATCATGACAAGATTTCAGTCACTCCTTCTGAGTTTGTTTAAAGAATGAGAGGTTTGATCATTCATCTAATATTTGTTTCTCCCTAGTACCGTATCTAGTTACTATAATTGTAAGAATGAAATATTTGAACTATTTATTATAAGTTTTCTGGTTTATCATTTAGTAAATCAAACAGTTCTTAGTTTATACATAGTTTACATATACTAGAATGGTAAAGTATTATATATATTTTTATCTTTATATTTTAAGTAACTAAATTTCAAAAGAATATGCTAATAAAATAAGTGATTTATTTTGTTGTTATAGAATTAAATAATTTTTAGACCGAACTGGAGAATATATACTAGACATATGCACTTATATTTTATAACAGCTTAATGTATTAAATTTGAACATTAACTTGAGTTTGCCAGTGATTTTCTTCAAAATTTTAATTCTTCGATATGTATATGGAGTAGAACAAATTTTTACCGATGTCCATCTTTTTAAATTGACATTTATGTAATTCACCAAATTCATAGAAGAAGTTAAAAAGAAACTAAATTCATATCAATAAAACAGAGACGAGAACGAACGCACAACTTTACATAGGTAAAAAATGAAATCGCTTATGGAGAGTCAATAGTAAACAAATTGAGAGCAGAAAACCTAATCCCCTTTTGTGATTATACAATCGATGTTGCTTATTAGGTTTTGCTGATTTGTGTCAGCCGCAAAACTTATTTTATTTTTATGCATATGAAGTCTTAAAAATAATTAAAATGAGTTGTAATAGGTTAACTCTTCAACAACGATAATACATTTAAGATACCAACATTTATATTCGTCATTTTACAATCGATAAAGATAAATATTGTAGTGTTGCAAAATGTTAAAGCCAATTAATGAACATACATTATTATAAAAACTCATGCGCGGATTATCATCTAGTAGATGGTATTATTTGGGTTATAGCCATCAACCATTGGCGAAATATGCTTTCACTTAAATTTACTTTTCCAACATCTAAATCTTTGCTATAAATGTTAGCTAAGAAAACAATTAGTTACATGAGTTATCAGTTGGTCGCCAGTCGTAAAAAAAAACAAAGACAAATCAATCATATAATCGCTAAACTAAACTTGAAGCAAAAAAAAAAAAAAAACTAAATCGAAACCAGTTATAGGTTTCACTAGAGCTTGACCCGTGCGACCGCACGGGTGTTTATGCCATGATTTATGTATATTATATATTTTGTTACTGTATCATGTTATATATATATATATATTTATTTATTTATTTATTAAATGTGTTGGAGCAGTTATGTAACTAAATAAAAAGATTGGATGTGTATATATATATATATATTAATATACTATGTTGGATCAAATTAATATTGACATTTCTTTCATATTTAACTGTATGGTTGAAATGTATTATTAGTATATTATGCGTTTGGGTTAAACTAAAAATGAGTTACAATTATTCTAAAAATCCAATTGGACGGGATATAAATTGACCCGCTTATTTTAGCTAAAATCATGGGAATAAAGTTAAGTTTATATTCAAAATATTAAGCTGATATTACTGGAATATTTTTTTATTAAAAAAAATGACGATACTATTCTAAAAAGTTTATAATAAGGAAGGTTAAAACATAAGTGAATCACGTCTAATATATATGCAACATATTTTATTGGTAAGTTATAGTAATAAGCATTAATTTTGTTTATATATGGTAATGTATACATATTATAAGACCAAAAACGTGGAAGCTAACTTTTAAATTGTTTTTGTTAATATTTGTTTCTATAGTTTGTTAATATAGATGTATTTTAAAGTTGATTTAATTACATTGAACTCAAATTTATTTAAGGAAAACACATTAATCTAACTGAAAAAAGACAAGCATTAAAATATGAAATTCAATTTAATTCTCAGTAGCATGGAAGTGTAATTAACTTTAAAAGGTAAGGGATATTTTTAATGAGTACTTCTCTTTTAATAATATAGATTTATATATGGTAATGTATACGTATTATAAGACCAAAAACGTGGAAGCTAACTTTTAAATTGTTTTTGTTAATATTTGTTTTTATAGTTTGTTAATTTAGATGTATTTTAAAGTTGATTTAATTATATTTAACTCAAATTTATTTAAGGAAACACATTAATCTAACTGAAAAAACAAACATTAAAATATGGAATTCAATTTAATTCTGAGTAGCATGGAAGTGTAATTAACTTTAAAAGCTAAGAGGTATTTTTAATGAGTATTTCTCTTTTAATAATATAGATTTATATATGGTAATGTATACGTATTATAAGACCAAAAACGTGGAAACTAACTTTTAAATTGTTTTTGTTAATATTTGTTTCTATAGTTTGTTAATACAAATGTATTTTAAAGTTGATTTAATTATATTTAACTCAAATTTATTTAAGGAGAAAACATTAATCTAACTGTAAAATACAAGCATTAAAATAGAAAATTCAATTTAATTATCAATGGCATGAAAGTGTAATTAACTTTAAAAGCTAAGGAGTATTTTAATGAGTATTTTTCTTTTAATAATATAGATAGATAGATGTTGCTATCTATTTTGACATAAATTTTATTCTTTGCGATGTTCGCCCGTGAATCTATTGTGGGTGAATCTCAAATTACGTGAATCGAATGAGCAATTGATGGAATATGAAATTAGAAAATGGTACAAGCGAAATTGTAGAAAACGATGGTGTAGAGATAGTGTGTATGCGTACTTATCTTTGTTAGATAGTTTAGTTTGAGAAATTCTCTAAAATAACCCTAAAAAGTATTTATTACAAATAGTCTTACAAAGATAAAAATAACCAAAATGTTTTATTAAAAAGGTAAATAAACATTTATATCTTTAGGAGGTTTTAATTTAGATTTAGGATTTAGATTTGAAAGGGTAGATTTTGGTGAAAAGTGGGGTTTATGATTTTTTTTTAAAAAAATAAACAAATACTAAAGATTTAAAATAAAAAATTTTAAAATAGTTTCAAAAATAATTTTTGGATTTAAAAATAAATATTTGAAAAAGGAAATTTGAAAGAAAATAAGTTTGAATTCAAAAATGTATTATTTGAAAATAATAATAAAATATTTTTTTATTATTTATTTAAATAATTATGCATATTTAAATATCTATAAATTAAGAATAAATGAGGCTTTTAATGAAACTTTTTTTAGTAGTTTTCCTCCTTGTAAACTATTTTGATGAAAATATATTTTTGATGAAAAATCAATTTTTATGCTTTCCAAAGTGAGCTAAAGACTGTAAGTGCTCTTTTGTGTAAATCAATAGCCAAAAAGTGTGCAAGTGTAAATATTCAACTTTGTACTATAGCTGGCCAAAAAAAATTTGCAAACCTTTCTAATTCCGGATTGTGATTTGTGACGTTGCAAATTAATAAAAGCATTTTAGTTACGAAAATAAAATAATCTTTACATACTCATTTAGAATTTAAGATTGATAAAAGCATGAAGCATGAAGCATTGAAAATGAAAAATGAAGCCTGAATCATGAAGTGACATCTCCCACATGTTCCAAGGTCAATTCTTTGGCTTTCACAAATCTCAAATTATGTTTTGCGGACCCAAAATAAAAACTAGAGTACAAATCCGATTTTATTTTTTTTCCTTGACAACGTTTAGATTCAAGTATGTACGTATTATAAAATGTTAAACAAGCCAAAATATTAACTATGCACAAAAAGTTGAAAACTAAGAGACTTCCCTTGAGAAAAATGAAAAAATCAAAGAGCGAGGGGGGAGAACAATTTATTGTCAAATTAGTTATCTTCCAACAACAGTGGTCAAAGTAATATCGTTGACCGTGGCAACATTCTGACCTTCCACGATCTCACCGAAGTTCAAGAAAGAGTGGAAGGTGGGCCGTCTTGGTCGTGGAAGGTGACTGGTTTGACTCTCCAACATCAACAAAACTGAACCCATGTTTGGTCTGTAAATCACCGAGTCTTGTGTACACAACATCCCCACATGGATGCATCTTATCGCTTCGTTTACGTCTGAATTGTCCATCATCGTTAGATCTATTAGCTCTTTGGTCTTTTCTTGGCTCCATAAATGCCACGCCTGAAGTTTTCTCCTTTTAGAACATAAGTTTCGAGAAATGAAAAAAAAAGTTCGAACCAAACTTATTATCAAGAGAAACTTACATAACCGATGAGGCTTCCATGTTCAGATCCTCGAAAACTAATGTTCTTTCTTCCACTAACAATCTCCATTATCAACACTCCAAAGCTATAAACATCAGATTTTTCTGAGAAACTTCCTTCCATTGCATACTCTGGAGCCATATAACCACTACACAATTTTTCAAGATCAAAAATCATTTGAAATCGATACAGCTTCACAATGTTTTATAGAAGATAAAACAATAAGGAGTTTCGGTTAGTTACTATGTGCCGACAACTCGGATCGTGTTGGCCTGATCTTGTCGGTAGTTGAAGATCCTAGCCATACCGAAATCCGAGATCTTAGGATTAATTTCCTTGTCGAGCAAGATATTGCTGGCTTTTAGGTCACGGTGAATTATCTTAAGTCTTGAATCTCTATGCAAGTAAAGCAGTCCTCTTGCAATTCCTCCAATGATATCCCATCGTTTTCTCCACTCTAAATTTCGTTGTTTAGTCTCATCTGCGCATAGATAATACGAAGTTTTCACACATGTTTCTTGATAATGTTGTAAAAGAAGTCATACCAAAAAGGAAATGGTCCAAGCTATTATTTGGCATGTATTCATAGAGAAGTATTTTCTCGTCGTTTTCAATGCAACATCCTAGTAATCTAACGAGATTCCGATGCTGGAGTTTTGCAATTAGTGAGATCTCGTTCCTGAATTCCTCTAGTCCTTGCTTAGATTTTCCTGATAGCCTCTTCACTGCGATCTCTCTTCCTCCTGGAAAGTTCCCCTGTCCAAACATAAAACATATATGTTTTGCATAAATACTAAGCCTAATTATCCAACCAAAGATTAATGTCACATAAAAATTAACATTTTTTAAAACTAATTATAACTTTTTTTTGGAGAACTAAAACTAATTAACCTTAATCTCAGGAAGATCGAGTTTAGTTGATTCACCTTATATACAGTACCAAATCCACCTTGTCCAAGCTTGTTTTCTTCAGAGAAATCACCTGTTGCAGAAGCTACGCTGTTGAAACTGAAAGTTGGGAAATCGGGTGTGTCAACTTGATCCCCCACTAGAACTTGGAACCGCGACCTTGAGGGCTTAACTGAGGAGTCTCTGTTCTTCCACAAGAAATCTGTAGATCATGAAATAACACTTGTCTCAGTCTCAGACCCTTTTGAAACGTGTGAATAGAAGCTTTACCTTTAACTCTTTTCCTGAACCTCCATAAAATCCAAATGCATAAGCAGCATAACCCGAACATCAACGCACCTATAGTACTAAAAATAATGATCCAAAATTTCGATATTTCTTTCGTGCCTCCTGTGTATACATATGAAAAGAAACCCAAACACAGATTTCAGACTAGTCATAATTCAAATATTATATGATACCTAAAATATTTTACAAACCTATTTCGGATGCAGCTAGCCGGATGTTGATAGAGTTTCCACCGTGCTCAAAATGCTCCATATCGATCAAATCTCGAGTCCAAATCATGCATCCGATCCCTGGTACGACCTCATAAGCCTTACACGAGCAATCCCTCATGCATACGTCCTTACAAGTTCCTGACTGGTTAAGTGAAACAACTGATCCAAAATCAGGCACCTTCATACCCTTAAGTACCCTAAACCCATCAACTTTATCGCTACAGTTCAATGGCACTCTTCTTATGCAGCCACCAGAGAAATTTCCATTGTTCCATTGATTTTGATAAGCCGGCTCAAACCCATAAATGCAACTACATTTACTAGAATCAAAGTCTTTACTATCATTGCATACGCTGTAATTACCGCAACGGTTATACTTCTCGCATTCCTTGCTCGGTTTCACTTGAAGTGAAGTCCAGTTCCTGGCATCCCTATTCCATCTTAACTGCTCTACGATGCCATCAAATCTGATCCGGAACCTTGATAAGTCGTCCTTATTCGATGGAACATACGTGAGGAACACGCTACCATCTGGATCAGGAGGAGAAGAGAGCTTAAAACCATGAATATAATTAGTGAAATGAAACATATCTGGTACACCGGTAAAGATAGCTGAGTTCCACGGTCCGCTTCGCCATTTCCTGGTTTCCCCTTCCCAAATCACAATCTCTATTGCCCCAAAGGGATCAATCCCCATTGAATACCTTCCTGGTGAGGGATCAGTTTCGGATTTCCACGGGATAAAAGCGTGATTCTCTCCGCTTGATGGGTTCACCCTAACCCGCATACCAGGCAAGAAAGTATCAGTTGGGTTGTTAAAGCTCTCCCAAAACCTAGTGTCCCTGTCTGAATCTGAAGACAGAACCAGATCCCCTGTTTTCAATAGAACAGCAACGGTATTGTTCAACTTGGGCGGCACGTTTGTGGACCAAACGGTGTTGTTTTTTCCGTCGACGACCACCAAGTTCCCGTCATCTGCAAGCTTTATAGCTCCGTTCTGATCAGACAATGGCCTCTCTCGGTTTGCTACCCAGACAATTGTTTGAGGTTGGATGTTCTTGTACCAGATTCCGACATACCTTAAGGTTGAATCTTTCGGGCTGAAGAATCCGAGCTCGAAAACTTCTTCCTCGCTGATCAGTGTGTCTCCATCTCGTATCGTGTTGTTTCTAGTGATTAAGGTGCTTCTGATGCAAGATACGATGCTGCATAGTTGAAGCAAAATCAAAAGGGTGGTGACCGAAGTAAGGTTTCTTTTAAACTTTGCCATATCAGAGAAGATTTGATCCTCAGATGTCTGTATGTTTTTTTTTTTTTTTTTTTTTTTGCTAAAATGTCTGTATGTTACAAGAAGGAAATAAATGGAAAGAAGACAAATAGTACTCGTTGAATTTTTATCTTTTTTTTAAGTTTGCTGATTTTTCAGGAAGACTAAACTAATTGCTTTCTAACAGCTTGTATTTTTTTTTTTATATAAAAAGAGATTAAGTCATGAAAATGGCCATGTTCGTGAGGTCACTGCGGCTGCGACACCGCGGCCTGCAACCAGCAACTAGTCTTAGATCGCATTTTGTATTCATTTTACTGTCACTTGACTGGTCGCTTTATCAGTCAAAAGTCTTATTTCATATAGTTAAAAAATTAGTGACTAAATATAAAAAAAAAAATTTTCTTGATAATCTAAATATAAAATTTTCAATGACCTGCAACTAGTCGCGCAAGATTCTTCGACAATCAAACAAACAAACATTTGGTAACAGGTCGCAGTTGGCCAATATATTTATATTCTAGAAATAAACTGAAATAATCCAAAAATAAATAATACCAACGAGTAAAAGGAAAACCCATGGATCGTGTTTGACACGAATGACAATTGTTAGGATAAAACAATATAAGGTTCTTAGAGCATCCGCAACGCGGAGATTTCATGAATCCTTAGCACATTAATCTAGGATGATCTCAATAAAAAAATATTAACAAGGCTGAGATCAGTAAGGAACATTCCGTAAATAAGGTGTTTAAAGACTGAGTCCTTAGTGACGTGGCAACTTCATGCACTCTTTCCTTCTCCTTCCTCCTTTCTTTTCGTTTTCCACTGAGGCCACCGATCTCCGCCGGAGACTCTCTCTGATTATCCGCTCCCTCCTGTATCTCTCTGATTGACAGATTTGATTTCGTCTCTTCCTTATTTCTTCCAAAACCCTCAATTTTTTTCAATTTGGGAGTAAATCAAAGATCTCTCTTTGTTGATGGGCACTGCGGAGGTTTCTGAATCTCCGGCGGAGATAATGAAGCGGTAAGACATTCCTTCACAATACTGTATATAGTTTCCATTCAGCGCTTTGCTGCAAACTTTGCTCATGCCAGGGATATTTGTTTCGCCTTTCATCTCTTTTGATGGCTCTTTATAAAGAAACCAGGGATTTCTTCAAACTGATCAAAATCAGGCGTAGTGTTGCCATGCACCGCACATGACACTATCGGCACAATAGGCAATGCCATAACAATCAGCCACAGGCTAAAATTTATGGAATTGTAGAGATTTTGGGTTGATTGATTAGAGTCATATATTACGAGAGACTAAGGGAATGATTAGTTTTCCAAAATTGTGAGTCATGGTTTTGTATTTAATAAGCTCTTGCAAGAGCAGTAGGGTATGTTGGGTTTGTTTTTAAGTAATCTGGTGAAACCGAAGGAAAAGAGTTACATCCTTGTTTAGGGAGAAAATCTTGTATTTAGTTCTCTAAAAAAGTGAAGTGATTTTGGGAGAAAATCTTATAACTAGTTATCATAATGTGTGCTTGTCATAATTGTGTTCCTTGTTTTGTAGGTTAATGTGGATTTTGATGACAAGCTCAGTTGGGAATATCTGTTCAAGGTATATTGGCTTTGCCTGAAGGAAGAGCTTTCTCTAACTGTCGACGAGCTTACTAGAGCAAATAATCCTTGGAAGGAGGTTCCCTACACTATTAACAAACCTTATTCTTCAGACAATTCAGCTTTAGATGTAGCAGTGAATGGAACAAAAAGAAGAAGGACTAGTGATTCCCCCAGCTTGATGATATCAACAAACTCCACGAGAAGGTGGTAGGCACAATTTTGAGGATTAAGGTATCTGGGGGCAACCAGAAGCTGGATATTCACAGGCGCTTAATCGACTTATGTTTCTTTGTTCATTGCTTTAGCGAGCGAGGGAGCTGATGTGAGAGCTTTGTTTGAGCTCATACTTTTTTTTTCCAAAAAATTCTTAAATGGAATACACTATTGGACACACATTTTTGATAAGAATCCTTAACTATTCAAACAAAAAAAATTAAAAAAAAAATTTACTTTAATATTGCTAAGGACTCCAATGGTGGTAACACCATTGGAGATGCTCTTAGTTCTTCGTGATACAACGAAAATAGAAAATAAGATAATTATGGAGATCAAATTCTGTGTTTTATTAATCTTAAGAGTATAGTTGACAAAAAAAAAAGAGCATGAGTACAACTTATTAGTCTATAAACTCTTTGTTACATGTCAGCTTCTCAGACGAAAGTGTTTCAGTCTTCTAGGATTTTAGAATCCTTTATATCGGTAGCTTTAGGCGAGATCTCTGTTAGATTTGACTATATCCTAAGATATGAAATATCTTTTTGTATCTAGAAGTTTTCATTTTACCCCATAGGCAAGAAAAAAGCACTATCCAGAGGCCGAAAGCTAGAAATCCGGAGACAGAAGGTCCGCGTCCTTCTTTACCTAGGAGGATTTGCTCTTGGCTTAATTATCTCCAAAATTCTGACCCTTATTTTCCGATTTCATGTTTGAAGTCGGAAAATAATTTGTACTTATATGATGACCTGAATAGTACCTTTGCAACAAGTTCTTTATGCCTTAGGGAGCAGAACATCATGTAACGATCCGCTCCAGGAATATTTTTGTTTATAAAAGAATATGTCCGAGAAAAGGTTAAGTTGTTTAGGAGTATATTTTTCTAAGTGTCAGAGCACTTGTAATCGATGTTAAAGGAATAAGAAGATAGTTTTATCTAAGTATTGAATGTCTTTTGTTAACTAAAATGATATTGGCATAGACCAAGAGACGATGAACTTATCATGGAACGATGGAAGTCTAATTAAGGGAATAACGGGCCACAAAGCCAATTACGAATGTCTGGCCGTTGGACAATGTGGGTTCCAAGTAAGACAAGTTTGACTAAGTTATCGCAATGGGATTATACAACATGAAGTTCAGTTATGTAGGAGTCAAATAAGGAAAGAATCGTAGAGACAGAGTCGAGACATTTATGGTAGGATTTGACCATGACAGATAAGGAAACAACATTGATACTTGATAGCCTGTCTTGGTGAGGAAGTATACAGAACGTTATAAAAAGGATGTTCAACCATGGGCGGATCTACGTTCTGTAAGAAGGGGGCAGCTGCCCCCACTAAAATCTACAAAGAAATTTATGTGCACGGGAAATACTATACTTTCAACAGCTTACTTGGTTCCAAATCTTACTCTGTCCCCTCCCCAGACAACGTTTCAATCTTCCGCCTGTCCCCATTTACTCAATTTTTATTTTGTCTACATATATTGCCTTTTTTTCCTCACGTACTTTAGTCTTCTTAGCCTTTTTTTTATTCTTTTTTTCATTCAAAACCAATTTTGTATTTAATATTTTGTTTCATTTATAACAAAGAGATAGTTGGTTTCATTTTATTATCTTCCTTATATTATGTAAAAACCTTTACTTTAAAAAATTGCATTAGTTTTTTTATATAGCATTATCAAATATAGAGTAATATAGAGTAATATATATTAATTAAATATTATTTATTTTTATCTGCTCCAGTTAAAATATTTTCTAGATCCGCCACTGTGTTCAACTCTCATTTCTCTCACAACTCAGAAAACGAGTCGAGAGAGAAGTTAGAGAGGAGAAACGAGTCGGTAGAGAGAGAGAAGTTCAAGAAGCGGGATTGAGCAAAGAGGGGCTGAGGAGTTCATCGCCGGAAAATCCTAGGAAGTTCAGAGTCTTTCAATCTTTGAGATTTAGCTAAGGTGAGGACTTGATTTGTGGCAACTTGTTAGCATAATGTTTTTAGTTAATTTGATCTGAAAATGCTATGGTATGGAAATGAATGTTGCGTTTATGGAAAGTTTTTTCTTTGTTCCTCGAAGTGATTCTTCAGGGTTCAAAGAACGTTCTTCGCGTTCATTGAATATGGCATGGAATTTTTTATGTGAAAAACGTAGGATTTGATCTGAAATGAATTAACATGTTAAATGTAAAATGTTAAGAAAATGGAATAAGAATGAAAGTACGGCATTAAGCAGATGCACTTAAATAAGAAAATTACGCTTTGATTCCGGGCTGTAAAAAGAAATAATGATTGTATTTTGGCTTCAGTGCCTTATGAGGGACCATTGGGGCTGTTGGCCTCGGGCCTTACGAGGGACCGACATATCAAGTGGCTTCAGGCCATGTATGATAGCTACGGGACAAGAATTAGCTTTGGGTCGTGCATGATTGGCTTTGGCCGTATGTGACCTTTCGAGTCAAAATAAGTAGAAAAGTGTTTAAGTAAGAGAATTCGGCCAAAAAAAACTTCAACTTTGCACGAATTGCCAAAATAAACATGAACTTATGGACTGACCAAAAAAACACCAAACTTTCATTGACTTTAGAATTAATTAACAATGTTTTCGTTTTCAAATGAGATGAAACGAAGTTGTTTTACATGATTTAAAATTAAAAATATGTAGACCCCTGGATTTGAACCCAGGTTGGTTGGACAAATGGCAAGGTATTTTACCACTGGACTACTGACACTTTCAATGAACTTACTAACATGTTTACTTTTATTTGGTACATATCAAATATAAAAAATTCTCTAAAAACTTAATAAGATCTTTAAAATTCCAAAAAAAATAAAAAAAAGAAGATTTTTATAAATTAATTTAGAAATTAAAATTAAAAATAAAATTTTATTTTTATTTAAAAAAAATAAAAACTCTTCTAAAATTTTCTAAAAACTTAAAAAGATCTTTAAAATTCCAAAAAATTGAAAAAATAAAGAAATATTTTATAAATTAATTTTGAAATTAAAATAGAAAATAAAATTTTATTTTTTCTTTTCAAAAAATAAAAAATCTTCCAAAATTTTCAATTTTTTTAATTCAAAATTAATTTTTTGAAAATTTTGGAAGATTTTTTATTTTTTTTAAGAAAAATAAAATTTTATTTTTTTTGAAAGAAAATAAAATTTTATTTTCAATTTTAATTTCAAAATTAATTTTATAAAAAATTTCTTTCAATTTTTTGGAATTTAAAGATCGTTTTAATTTTTTAGAAAATTTTGGAAGAGTTTTTATTTTTTAAAAAGAAAAATAAAATTTATTTTCAATTTTAATTTTAAAATTAATTTTATAAAGAAATTCTTATTTTTCAATTTTTTGGAATTTTAAAGATCTTTTTAAGTTTTTAGAGAATATTTTATATTTAATATGTACCAAATAAAAGTAAACATGTTAGTAAGTACATTGAAAGTGCCAGTAGCCCAGTGGTAAAATACCTTGCCATTTGACCAACCAACCTGAGTTCGAATCCAGGGGTCTACATATTTTTAAATTTAAATCATGTAAAACGACGTCGTTTTCATATGAGATAAAACGACGTTGTTTCACTTAACGCCAACATTTAACGTCTAGTTAAAACTGTGTTAACTGTGAGTTCACGGCGTGCTAAATTGGCAAGTCAATCTTAAGTTCATTAATAAACTAAAAAAGTCAACAAAAGTAAATGATTTTTTTGGCCAGGCTCGAGTACAGATTTTCTTTGGCAATTCGTGAAAAGTTGGTGTTTTTTTTGGCCGAATTCTCGTTTAAGTAATGAAATGTGTAGGAATAACTAAGTAAAAAAGGGTTAACCGAAAGGAAAATGGTTAATTATAAGGAATAAACTAGATTTTGACCCGTGCAACCGTACGGGTGTTTGTTTTTACTTTTCTATACATAAATTATTGTTTTAGAACATAAGTGGTATATATTTTTAATGTTAATTATATACTTAAATATTTATATAACTATTTCAAATACAATATTTTTATAATTTACATGTTATAATTAATTAATTGTTTAAACCTTATGTATTTGCTACTTCTTATTATATATTTATTTTATTGTATTTGCATTTAGTTATTAACCAAATTAATATAAGGGATTCATGAGAAAATATATTTAAAAAATATTTTGTATTTAATTTATGCTAAATTCTGATCCGTATTTCAAAACTGGATTTCTTTTTACCAATATTTTTATGCTTATTCATTTTAGATAATTTATTATTGTATATATAAAAGTGTAAGATATGTTAATTTTTAGACATGTATTATATAGTTTGTTAATTTTAAGTCGTTCTATCATCATATTATATTTTAAATAAATAGTTTATATTTATGAAAATAAAATTTATAAATTTATCAATTGAATATAATTTTGTCATATTTATTTTAGTATAATAATTATATTTTAACATGATCATGACTGTAAAAGTAGATAAAATGGGATATAATTTATTTATTTTCATTTCTAAACGATAACTTAAAATACATTAAGTTATTGTTTAAATATTACACAGATTTATTAGAATTTTTAAAATATAATATATAAATATATATTATATTTAAAATGAAAATATATTATGATTAAAGTAGTTACAAAGATTTTATATTATTAACTTTATAGAAATACATGTTAATTTTTATACATGTATTATATAGTTTGATAATGTTAACCCATCTTACCAACATATTAGATTTTATTTTTGAACATAAATATTTTATAATTACGAAAATAAAATATATATATTTAATACAATTTTATTATATTTAGATCAATATAATAATTTTAATTCAATATGATTGATTATGATTATATAATAACTAAAATATTATAGATTTTTTTATTTTTCATTTTATATAACTGAATATATTAATGTATAATAATATTTTAAACTAATTTCAAAATTAGTGAAAATATTTAAATATAATTTCAAAAATGAAGATCTTGTAAAAATCTTTTTAAACAGATTTGTTAGAATTTTAAAATAAATATATTTATATTTAAAATGAAAAGATATCAAAAGATACTATGATTAAAATATTTTAAAAATTATATTTATTATTAGTCTGAATTAAAATATAGTATGAATTTCTATGAATAGGTCCATTAGGTTCATTTTTAAAAAAATCACACATGAATCAAGGTTGTAACTTCTGTTTTAATATATAAGATGAAATGTTAAGTTGCTAGAATGAAATTCCTTGTTTGATGTTAGATATGTTAGGGGTTGCATGTAGGCTGTTTTGAGCATTCTTATTGAGTATTTTTGCATGCTCATGTTTCCTTTTCGGGATGCAGGTGAGGAGTAGGTGTATGGACCGAAGCGCGAGACTGTGAAGACCAGCATGACTGGGTATTCATAAACATGGAAGATTTTATAGAAGCCTACAAACTTTTTTCTTATTGTCCGCGTTATTTAACTCGGTTCTATTAATAAAGTTACGGTGTTTTATTATGTTACTTTATGAAAACTTATTCCAGTTTTATTTTGAATTTCCAAAGACTTTCCAAAGATTATTGGGTAGGATGTTTCATGTCGCCTCCGAAACTGCCTAGGGTGTTCATGAACTAGGAGGAACCCCTTTTCTTCCGCTAGGTAAGTTGAGAAGTCCAACATAAGGCGGGTCAATCACATCGAACCTCATCAAACAACCTTACTAAAGATGTTTTGTTGCAAAAGCGCCCGCTCACTCGAAATTCGGCTCACAGCCCTGCAGGGCACCGACCCCAACCCTTACATTATGAGTTTTCTCTGACTCCATAATTAGGTTGTTGGTGATTCTCGAATCCAGGACCTCATCGTTTAATAACACTCTTCCAGGATGAGTTGTCACCAATTGACCTGCAGATCAATTGATGACAACTCATCCTGGAGGAGTGTTGTTAAAGGGTGAGGTATTGGGTTCGAAACTCACCAACAACCTAATTATGGAGTCAGAGAGAACTCATAATGGAGGGATTGGGGTCGGTACCCTGCAGGGTTGTGAGCCGAATTCCGAGTGAGCGGAATGGATTGTCACAAAAAAGTTGACTTTTTATGTGACAACCTATCCTGCGGACCCCAGATTTCACAGTGCTGCAGCGCACCGATCCTAACCCCTCACCGTGGAAGGAACTGCCTCCACATCCACCGGTAGGTTTTTGACTTTTTTTTTAGCCTAGATTAGAGTTGAATAGATTGACAAAAAAAACTCAATATTTTTAAAAAAAAAATTTATGCGGAAATAAATATTTGAGATGGGCATGAGTTTAGTTTAAGTTTGTACCAAAATATTTTCTTACGTAAAACTGTAAAAGTATTTGTCTCCGAAGAATTTATTTCTGCCAGTTTAGCTTTCAAGGAAATCCTTTATTTTTCCGACGATTTGTATCGCTTTTTAGTGTTAAAAAGTTGTGTGGACTTTAAAGATTAAAAAAAAAAAAAAAGCATGAAGTCTAGTTGACGTGGCTTTAGAACACCATTAACCATGGGTTTTAGCAAAAGAATAATTAAGAAATTAGTGGGTTCCACTCACTTTTTAAGAACCGACTCTTCCTGCTTTACTGTAAGGGCTGAATCTAAGGTGGTTTTTGGATTGTTCGCGGGCTCCACCGACACATGGTGGTCCGCAATTGGTTTCCGTTTAATTATTTTTTTTATCAGACAAAAAAAAATTCAAAAACCTACCTACGAAACCATGCATGGGTTGAGTTACATGTCTTCCACATGCTCCAACATCTATTATTTGGCATTCACAAATCATAATTAAATATGCTGACCCCAAAAAACAGCTAGAGTATAAATCCGATTTGTTTATTTTCCTCGACAATGTTCAAATTCAAGTATGTATTTGAAAATGTTAAACAAGACGAAAATTTATTATGTACAAAAATTGAAAACTAAGAGACTCCCAGAGAGAAAAATATGAGAAGCAAAAGAGCATTGGGAAGAACAAACTAATTCATCAAAGTAGTTATCTACCAACAACAGTGGTCAAAGTAATATCGTTAACTGTAGCAACATCCTGACCTTCCACGATCTCGCCGGAGTTCAAGAACGAGTGGAAGGTAGGCTGTCTCGGTCGTGGAAGGTTACTCATTCGACTCTCCAACATCAATAAAACCGAACCTATGTTTGGTCTGTATATTACCGAGTCTTGTGTACACAACATCCCCACGTGGATGCATCTCATTGCTTCGTTCACATCTTGAGTGTCCTTCACCGTTGGATCTATTAGCTCTTTGGTCTTTCCTTGGCTCCATAAATTCCACGCCTGAGTTTTTGTTACGTCCTTTCGAACATTAGTTTCTTGATTTGAAGAAAAAAGGAACCAAACCTATATATTAAGAGAAACTTACATAGCCGATGAGACTTCCATGTTCAGACCCTCGAAAGCTAAAGTTCTTGCTTCCACTTACAATCTCCAGTATCAGCACTCCAAAGCTATACACATCAGATTTGTCTGAGAACATCCCTTCCATTGCATACTCCGGAGCCATATAACCACTACACATTTTACCAACATCAAAACCATAAGAGATTGATATAGAAGATAAAACAACAAAGAGGTTCGCTTAGTTACTATGTGCCGACAACTCGGATCGTGTTGGCCTGATCTTGTCGGTAGTTGAAGATCCGAGCCATACCAAAATCCGAAATCTTTGGATTCATTTCCTTGTCCAGCAAGATATTGCTAGCTTTTAGGTCACGGTGAATGATTTTTAGTCTTGAGTCTCTATGCAAGTAAAGCAATCCCCTCGCGATTCCTCCAATGATATCCCATCGTTTCTTCCAGTCTAAACTTCCTCGTTTACTCTCATCTGCGCAAAGGACTAGTTATATACTCAATCCAGAAAACTTCCAAATTGTTTTGAAAAAAACATACCGAAAAGGAAACTGTCCAAACTCTTATTTGGCATGTATTCATAGAGAAGTATTTTCTCATTGTTTTCAATGCAACATCCTACTAATCTAACAAGATTTCGATGCTGGAGTTTGGCAATCAGTAAGATCTCGTTCTTGAATTCCTCTAGCCCTTGCTTGGATTTCCCTGATAATCTCTTCACCGCGATCTCTGTGTCCCCTGGAAAGTTTCCCTGTTCAAACACAACACAATTGTTAGATAAGGATTAAAACTTTATCACCAACATTAGTCTCAATAAGATTACTACTAGTAATATTCCATTGCTTGACCTTATATACAGTACCAAATCCGCCCTGTCCAAGCTTGTTTTCTTCAGCGAAATTTCCTGTTGCTAAGGCAACGCTGTTGAAACTGAAAATAGGAAAATCTGGTGTGTCAACTAGACCCCCTACCAGAACTTGGCTCGTCGAGCTTGAGGACTTCACCGAGTAGTCTTTGTTCTCTTCGAAAACTGGAAGGTGTTTCTTCCTCCACAATATAGCTGCATATTATTAAACAATTGATACTTTAGTTTTTTTTATAAAGCTGATTTATTCTATTAAAAATAACGAAAAAAATATTAATTACATGACTTACAACCAACAAATAATTGATCAGTTAGCATATGCACGTACTCTTTTTAAAGCAATGTGTAGAGACTTTACCTCTAACTCTTTTCTTGAACTTCCACAAGGTCCAAATGCATAATACGAGCAAGAAGGCTCCTATAACACTTAAAATAATGATCCATAGCTTTGAGTTTTCCTTCCCACCTACTCACACAACAAAAGAAATCCAAGTATTTTAGGATCAGTTATGTTTAATCTTTCAAAATGTATTATGACTAAACATTTTACAGACCTAGTTCAGATTCCGCTAGCCGGATGTTAATAGACTGTCCACCATGCTGAAAACGCTCCATATCTATCAAATCTCTAGTCCAAATCATGCATCCGATCCCTCTAACAAACGCATAAGCATTACACAAGCAATCCCTAACGCATACATCTTTACAAGTCTCTGAGTTTCTAAGGGAAACAAATGATCCAAAATCAGGCAACTTCATTCCCCTAAGTTCCATGAACTCGTCTTCTCTCAGACTCTGGCTACAGTTCAATGGCACTCTTCTTTTGCAGCCACCCGAGAAATCTCCATCGTCCCACAGATTCTGATTCACCGGCTCAAACCCATCGATACAACTACATTTGCCGGAACCAAACTCTTTGCTCTCATCACATACGCTGTAATTACCGCAACGGTTATACTTCTCACATTCCGTGCTCGGTTTCAACAGAAGCAAAGTCCAGTTCTTGGCATCTTTGTTCCATCTGAACTGCTCTATTACACTATCAAACGTAATCTGAAACCTTAGCAAGTCAGAGCTATCTGACGGAACATACGTGAAGTACACGCTACCATCTCGTTCAGGAGGAGCAGAAAGCTTAAACCCGCGAATATAGTTTGTGACACGGAACATATCCGGTATACCGGTAAAGATAACCGAATCCCACGGACCGCTTCGCCATTTCCTCGTTTCTCCTTCCCAAATCACAATCTCTGGTGGTCCAATAGGATCAATCCCTAACGAATACCTCCCTGGTGAAGGATCAGTTTCGGACATCCATGGCGTAAAAGCGCGATTCTCTCCGCTTGTTGGGTTCACCCTAACCCTCATACCGGGCAAGAAAGTATCAGTTGGGTTGTTAAAGCTCTCCCAAAACCTAGTGTCCCTGTCTGAATCTGAAGACAGAACAAGATCCCCTGTTTCCAATAGAACAGCAACGGTATTGTTCAACTTGGGCGGCACGTTTGTGGACCAAACGGTGTTGTTTTGTCCATCTACGACCACCAAGTTCCCGTCATCTACAAGCTTCAGAGCTCCGTTGTGATCAGACAATGGCCTCTCTCGGTTTGCTACCCAGACAATTGTTTGAGGTTCGATGTTCTTGTACCAGATTCCGACATACCTTAAGGTTGAATCTTTCGGGCTGAAGAATCCGAGCTCGAAGACTTCTTCCTCGCTGATCAGTGCGTCTCCGTCTCGTATGGTGTTGTTTCTGGTGATTGAGGTGCTTGTGGTGCAAGATACGATGCTGCATAATTGAAGCAAAATCGAAAGGGTCGTGACCAAGGTAAGGTTTCTTTTAAACTCTGCCATATCTGAGATTTGATTCTCAGATGTCTGTATATATCATGAAAGAAATTAATGGAAAGAGCAATAATAGTGGCCGTCGAATTTTATATCTTTTTGTAAGTTTGCTGATTTTTCAGGAAGACTATACTAATTGGACTTTCCAAAATTAGCGACTTGTATTTGTTTTCGTATATAAAGAGATTAAGTCATGAATATATATATGTATTTATATTCTAGAAACGAATTGTATTAATCCAAACAAAATACAGTACCAACGACTGTAAAAGGACAACCAGCGTATCGTGTTTGACTGTTGACGAATGACAACATTATGAATTTTTCACGTTTTTATTTAGACTTTTAATGGAGAACTGTGACTTGCAAGGCCAGAAATGTTTGTGTCAATCAATTTTTTTCTTATTGAAGATGCGACTTCTTTGGTTTGGTCGTTGTGAAAAATCCAAGATTTATTATTCCACAATCTATTTTTCTTTTTCGAGTCTTTCTAGTATCTAGTACCATACTATCATCTATTAAAAAAATTATTTTCCTTTTCAAAGTATTAATATACAGTAATATTTCTATTAGTTGATATTAATTTAGTCTAATTATAAATAATAATTATAATTCAATCTGAAAATCCTTTTACAATAGTTTTTTGCAGAATTGACCTACAACTTAAAGTCAAACACAAAACTAACCTACTTTTTTTTGAAAATTAGTTTTGTCCTATTCACCCCACAAGTTCATATAATTTACGAAAATACCATCAAATTTTTTTTTTCTTTCGAAAATGACATTTTTACTCTCTCACCCTCATCATCTTCAAGAAATTACAAGATTGACATTGTCATCAATACCCTAACTACCATGAACAACCAATTTGAAGCTCTTAATGCTCCCAAAATCGAGTTACCCTTCTTCTTTTTCCATTCTTATAAACTAAACACAACATATCTCTCACTCTCTCTCCACATTGAGCTAAAAAAACTCAAGATTTTGATTTTACATTCTTTATGGTTCATAAAGTCATAGAAGCTAACGATTCTGGGTGGGTCACTTTCGTTTGAGATTATGTGTGATTGGAGAAGCCTTATGTGTGCTAAGGAAGTTATCTCACAAATTTAAAGTATGGAATCAAATTTTTTTTCCAGATTTGTTCGTCATACGACTTACATGGGAAGTCGTCTGGCAGTAGACGACTTACCTAGAAGTCGCCTGGTCAACGCAGAGGTTATTTTTGCAATTGACTTTAA